>NC_092862.1:110839296-110981111 GCF_032062135.1 Pyxicephalus adspersus
TTAGTTAGCAAATGTTCTCATTGCTGCACCAGATCCATTCCTTTGCTTTCTTGGGATTCCAGGGTCTATCGTCACCAGTCCTGGAGAGCTTTAATAAATCAGGCCTAATCTGTTAACAGGATTATCTACTATTTTATATTTAAATCTTTTCTACTTTGTTCCAACATTATATTTCTGATATTGGTTTTTTAAATGTGATTGATAGCCCTTATGAAGGAGATGATTTAGACCCTAAAATATGTTGCATAAAAATCTCCACAAATAAAAACCTTTATTTATTTGTTTTCCTATCCACTAAAAGTTTTCCTTTGGAGTTGAGAACACATACCTATGTCTTTCTACATTTTTCTTACCTTACATATATTATACTATGGTGATGTGTGCAAGCGAGCTGCCTATAGGTTTTCTCACATTGATGGATTTGGGTTTGTGACTACAGTTTCTTGGCTGACCCATTGGTCATAAAGTCAATGAGAGATCACATCTCAGCATTCTTTGTCTACATTTTCCAAAGCTTTGTCCGATACACATGAACAATTTAGGGTTACAACCTAATTACAGTAAAGCAAATTCATTCTATTATGCCTAGTACACCTAAAAAGTTATATTCAAATAACCCAGTTTAAGGTAGGAGATTGGGAAATGAATATGAAGTTCTGATGATTCATTGTCTCAGCACATTAACCATTAAAATCATCAAATAAAATTAAATTCAATTACTCCCATTCCTTCTTCACTTTTAGCTTATCTTAGGCTTAAAGGCTTAAATCAAAGTCTATTTTATACTGACAAATTAATAACTATTAGATGATAAAAACTCTATTATAACCAGAACCAATTGCTATTCTCCACATTACATAAACAAAAAACCTCCCACATTATGTATGGATTTAGATTACAATTTATAATGTCTGCACACAAACTACATTAACTACAACCTGGTTGATGTAAATTATTTCTTTATATAACTGAAAAGTTGTAGGCGATAATTAGAACTCAAGAGGGGCTATTTATAAATTCCAGGTCCATGGTCCAATCCTCCAGGTCCATGCGTCTCAATGGCAATAATTGACTGCCCACCAGTGAATGAGAAATTCACTACTTTATAGACCCCAATCTGTATATCTGTGGTAATGGTGGTATTCCAGGTAAAATAATCCATTTGGGCAGTTGACTTCCCATTCTTTGATCAGGTATAATAACACTGCCAACTGACCAGTTGTCAACCTACTAAATTAGCTACAAAAAGGGCACACAGAGCAAAGCTATGTCTAATTTTATGTAATGCTATTGGAATACATCGCTCCATATCTGTGAATAATCAGCCCTTCTACACTCAATAGCATTAGCTTCACACCAAGAGCACACCACAAACCGAATAATTAAAGTAGAACTAAACTGAAAAAAATCACACTTACCTTCAATTCGGCTTATCCCTAAATCTCGCTGGAGATGTCCTCGGTTGGGTCCCGCGCCGTCCCAGAATCCTCCTTAGTCCCGACACAGAGGAAGCACCAGGCTCCACCATTTTTGTTGGTCTTCTTTCTCCTTTAAGCTACGTCACCCTTTCTCGCACTGCGCAGGCGTGAGACTGGGTGATGTACCTTGCTGTAAAGGGAAAAAAAGTGTGCCGAGCTCACCGAACATGTTTTCTCCATGTAGTAAAAAGCCCCATTTGTGCATGCCAGACAAGCACAAAAGGAGCAGCAAGGACCCTCCCAGGATGCCTGATGTAGGTATCCCGGAAGGCTCTGCACTCCCATTCTGTCTTGAACAACGTGGCAAGCTTGCCTTGGACAAAAATCTGACGTGTACTGCGGTCCCCAGATGTCATTCATTGATCCACCATGGTAGATTGGTGCACACCATTTATTAACGAACCCTGTACACTCCTAGGCTCTTATTTATTAAAGCTCTCCAAAACTGCAAAGGATACACTTTCAGCAGTGAACCTGGGTGATCAAGCAAACCTGGAATGTATTTCTATTTGTTAGCAAATGTTTTCAATCTTTGATTCCAGATTTGCCGGATCACACAGCTTTGCTGATGAAAGTGTATCCTCTGCAGTCTTGGAGAGCTTTATTCAGGCCTCTAGTGAGGAGAGCACGGTTGGGTTCCACTCATTGATCTTCCCCTCCTCAGTGAACAGAATTGTGCTGTGTGTACATTACTCATTCATTTATCTTAAACTATAAATGATCAAAAAATATTTTTTTTCCAGTGACAACCATTTGGCATCTATCTGATGTTTGTACGAGGCTTTAACCTCATCCCCAAACCCCTAACCCTATGAAAATAAAATCTTAACCCCTTCTAATCTGGTATATACAATTAAACCAGGGTTCTAAACCAGGGCTAGTGCCAAACTTATTTTCTGTGCCAAAATAAGGTACTAAGATGCTGACTCCACAAATACTGATTTCAAGGAGGTGTGCATTTTCTAAGGCCAAAGAATATCTCGGTGGTCACAGAAGGTGATGTAAGCTATTGTTTTGTAAAATTTACTCTACAATATAATTATGCTATGCTTTTTAAGAAATGACATGGGAGCAGAGGTCATATTTCTGCACACAAAGTTTTGTCTTAGCATTTATCCCTGTCACTGGATTTAATAAAAAACTTTATCCCAATATCCCATTGCCACTGACAGGTGTAACTAAAAGCAAAAGCGCAACATGCTATATCTGATTGGTGCTCATTCTTTCTCATACCAATCACGAGCAGACAGATGTTGCTGTGAAAATCAGAGGTTGTCAAGGATTTTCCACTGTTGCCTTGCTCTCAGGTTTGCCAAACCCACTGTGACTTTTCTCATTGATTTAGGTTGCATTAGATTGCGGCGTATACTGTGAAACGATTTACAACAGAGAAAGGAAAGCAAATCGCTCATTGGTCGCAGAGATTTTCCAATATGTTGGAAAATTCATGCAAGTGATAACAAGCACTTCCAGCACTTGTACATGATCATTGGGACTTGTAAGTTAACCCTTTCCTTAGATTATTGTAATCAGCCTTCAAATCAGCTATTTCAAATAATTTTCTGTGTATGAATAGCCTAAAAAAAGTTGCAATAGGCAAAAGTAAGATGTGCAGATCTATACTTGCATTTACAATTCACCTCAGATGCAGATCATTTCTCCAATTACATCACCGCATGTTAAAACTAGAGTAATATAGTTTAGTGCTGTCATTCCATCAGAACTACTTACAATCAATTCATTCAGTCTGAAATAGCAGAATACAAAAAAATGCACAACAACGGCTCTTCTAAAGATAAAACATTTGCAAGCCATTTGGCATTTATTCCTTGCCTATCTCCAAAAAATCATAGAATTTCTTTCTCCTAATGCATTAATCTGGCTCTGAATATCCTCAGAAATCTCCATGAGGTGGAAGCAAACCAGTTTCAAGGCACCATGCAATTTGCTCACGTTGTGTTAAGCAGTGTGCTGTATGTTTATGCTGCACGCAGACCACAGGATCTGAATAGAGAACAGATGACAGTTTAGCACAGTACCTCTGACATGATTCTGTGTCAAAATCATCCATCAGTAAATGCTTCCAGGAACATCTAGCTTGCTACCCTAACAAAGCCGTTGTTTTTTGTATGCATAGGAAAGGATGTGAGATTATTGTCCTGAAATACGTATTGTTCTATAACATAAGCCGCTGTATTTATTGTCCTTTCTTTTTAAATTTCTCTACTAATTTAACAATTATTTACTTTCTACCAGCAGTTCAACTAAAACAGAAAGTGCATTTAGCCTGAGGCAACCAGATGCCCTAGTTTCATCAGGCCAAACCAATTTTGTTATGGACCTTCCTGTTGTCAGTTCGGAATTGTCACTGTGGTGAAATGTTCCAGGATTCACTCGTCCCTTTGTTCCCTTTGGGTGGCCAAGGCTGGATCCCTTATCCCTGCTCTTTTTATGCATCACATCTGCACTATTAGACACTGCAAAGGTGGGCAGGTGGCCGAGTGGCAATACAACTTGTTTCGCTCCCTGGCTGCTCACCAACCACCCCGCTGCCCTGACAAGTAAACACATCCAAAACGGTGAAGCTGCAAATCTGGAGAGCTGATTTTAGCCAGGCATTTTGTTAAAAAACATTTCTTCATACCATCTATTCTATTTGTTTCTATCATATTCTAAATATTTTTTAAGGGAATATTTTGCTGTAGTGTAATTATCTTTATATGCATAAAATAAATCAAATATGTGTTCCTAGTTTCAGATCTTTTTTCTATGTGTATGTTCAATAGGAGCTCCCCTTAGATAGACTAGTAGCACAAATAAGGACAATTTACTGGCCAGGGTCGGTTTAATTGATATATCACTGGTTACCGTTAGCATGGCAAAACGTGATGCCAGGACAGTTTTACTTCGATGTCCTCTGGCAGTAGTCTTTTCCAGTTTAAGAAGGGGATATTTTTTTTATGGGCACAACAAGGCTGGAATTCCATTACTATGTGCTTACAGGCATTGACACTAAAAGCAAAAAAAAACCTGCAAAGATCACAAATATTACAAAACACAATCTTGTTTTGCTGGTGCTAACCTGGCTTTTATCATTGTGACATTGTATAAATAAGTTAATGTTTGGTAATGGTAATGATGGAAAAAATTGTGTAGTTGAAAACAATAGAGGAAGCCTTTTTGTCTCTACTACCCATAGAAATAGGCCTGCTGTGCCTGATGGTCCCACCGGGCTATTGACAATACATTCATATTGGTGGCCTGAGTTGTCTCAACCCCAATAACAAGCTTTTGTTTTCAAATTAAAGTATTGTACGGGAATCCAGGGTTGGGTTCTGGATGGGCTGTTTATTTCCCCCATATTTGGCTTCCACTACCTCTAGACAAAGAGTCAGGGTCCTGGGTTAGTATAGCACCCAATGGTTGCAAGATTGTGAGGAATTATTCCGGGGTTCTAGGCCCTAGAATGAAAGGGAAGGTTCAGGATTTTCATTCCACCCTAGAACTTATCCAACGAGAAAGCCTTACCCATACAAGGCATGGTTGCTGCCAGGTGGAGCTTTATGTTCTATGGAGTTCTGGAGAGGGGAGTTTTTCCTGAGGAGATGGTTACACTCAGGTGTAGTATCAAGTAACAAGGTGTGCAGAAAGATTTTAGGCTGGACATCCAAAGGACAACAGTGGAAAGCATCCCTCTCATAGAAGCTACAGACCCTGATATATGGGACTTACACTGTGAGTGCCTTTGCCACTTTGGACTGTTATGTTATTATTTTGCTAAAGACAAAGTTTCCTTTTGTATACTAATAAGAAAGCTTATTTGGGTTTATTAAAATATTTATGGACTGTATGTCTTGTTTGCTGCAGTGTCACAATATACATACCTTATTTCCAAGGTTCTTCAGGCCACACATGTGATATGGCAGGTCCTTCTTCCTATGCAGCTTCAGTGGTACTTCTACACCTAATGACATTAATGAAGTGACAAGTGATTGCTGTTGAGTGCACCAGTACTGTGAGTTTAAGTTACTCTGATTATACGTCTCCCAATGGTATGTTCATACCAACCAGGATGTACAGGAGATTGCATGATGCCATATTTGCTAACACAGAAGACAATCTAGTGGTGGTGAAGACTTCACTGGGTTGGATATTTACTAACAAATTAAGTAAGTATTGCAATGAGTATTTTTTTACCTGCTAACCTTTTGATTTTTAACTTGTTTTAAATAAAGTTCCACTTTAAAGTTCACTTACTGAGATTAGTCAGTGTAATAGTTATACAGTGATTGGATCATTTACAAGTGTACATAGTCCCTCAAGTGGACCTAAACTAAAATTTTTACCTTACACAAAAAGGTAGAGCCCTTCCTTCTCTCTTGATTGCCACAAATGGGAGAACAGAGCCTTCCAGGATACATACATCATGGTTCCCAGGAGGTTTCTGGCTGCGCAGAAGGCGCTTTTTCTTCCATCTACACAACCAAATCTCATGCCTTTGTAGCGTGACATACAAAGAAGAGAGGAAAAAGTGGAAATAAGATGGCAGCGCACAGCGTTCTCTCTGTGCCAGGATGAAGGAAGATACTAGGATGACGTGGGACCTGATCCAGGAAACCTCCAGAGGGATTGGCAAATATGCAAAGGTAAAGGTGAGGTTTTTATTTCAGTTTATTTCGGCTTTATGTACAGAATCCCACCTGATTATAGTACAGATCATGGCCAGTTCCATTCTTGTAATGTGTATTACATGACGCTGCTACAAAAAGTATTTGATATTTTTAGTAAGCACTATTATAGCTATTATTGAAGTTTTTACAATAAAGTGTATCACTATTATTAACAATAATAATAATAATAATAATAAAATAAACAGTATTTATACAACACCAACATATTATGCAGAGCTACACATTAAATAGGGGTTGCAAAAGACAGATACAAACAGGATGACACAGGAGGAGAAGACCCTGCCTAGGCAAAACTCATGTTACAGGTTTGGTTTGAGTGGAAAAAGGTGGACAACATCTGTCAAGTTATCACACTGTAGGAAAAGAAAATAAGGGGATCAATACACCAATGGGAACAAGAATAGAACAAGAATTATCCAATGGGGACAACTATCCAATGGGAATTATCTTGACTTTGTGAGATTACTGCTAATTTCTTTTTAGAAAGGTTTCCAGTGACACATGGACAGCAAAAAATAACATTTTCATGTGAAAAAAAGCTATTTTACACCTATATGTTATTTATGTTTAAAAATTCATGTTTTCATAAATAAAAAAAACCTACAATAAATAACACAGGTAAACATGTGCATCTTAGTGAACTGACCCTATCATCTTAAACCTGATCACTGAAATTACCACTTTTAATGAAAACGCAATTGGGAGCCTTCCATAATCATCTAAATTAAATTTACATAGGCATCCCTGAAAGGCAGTATAGTAAAAAATCTTATTGTAGTACCATATTAATAGAAGGGTAAATAGCTTGCACTGACAACGCCATAATACTGTATAATTAAAAATAGTGATAAACCCCATAATGCATAAATTTTTTTAAATTAAAAATGATATATTAGGAACATATTTGATTACACAGGTTGATGTGCCAAAAAAGGACAATCTTTCCTTCCAGTGATTTTTTATTTTTTGCTACAGAACCTATAAATATAATGGAAAACTATTTGCTTAAATTAAAGAAAAAAAAAACTACAGTTTAACTGGAGGTAAAAAATAGGTACAGTGGAACCCCGGTTATCCGGAACTCAGATAACCGGAAAATTCAGATAACAGGCACCCGAAAGCTCCATTTTCTTGAAGTAAAGTATGCCTGCTGAAGACAAAGGTATTAATTTGTAACACAACAGCACAAAATTAAGAGTTTATTCCTCACTTTAGAACTGTGTCATATAAATGATTTCCTTGTGCCACTATGGCTAAGTGTATTGAACAGACATATACATATATATATATATATATATACTCATTCTTACTTCAGCTGTTCAGACATTTTGAAATACAGTAGGCCTGGAGAAGACTGACTATCATGAGTGAACCTGTTGAATCCAGAAAACCTGGAATGGATGTAATCCAGGCCTAAAAAATTTGCCAAGTATTAGCAAATGATTTTAAGAATCCATTCCAGGTTTGCTGGATCTCCCATGTTCTTCCATGATAGTCTATATTCTCCAGTCTTGGAGAGCTTTAATAAATCAGGCCCAATGAAGGAGCATGTGGAGAGAGAACCTGTTAACTGATACTCTGAGTTTGTGCACAATACATGTGTAGGTTGCATATGATATCACTTATGAGAAGTGAAAGGATCAAAAGACAAGATAAGTGAAAAAAAGACACATACAAAGACTAATAGTAAAATCTATATACATTTTTATTAAGATTAGATCTTTAAAAGTAATCTAAAAAGGTAAATATTTCCTTAGGTAAATATTTTTAGCTGGGTAAAAATCAAATATTGAATCTAAATATTTTGTATATTCATATGAAGCCTTCAGTTAGTTTCTTTTCTCAGGTTTTCTGGCTTTGCCCAGCTCTTGTGTTGTCTATAGGGCTCAATAGTTCAAGAGGAAATATACATGTGCAAGTAAATGAGGATTGGACATTAGCTTAACATTGGCTTAACACCCCTTATTATAATCTACTTAAATTGTCCTTTCCAGAAATTTTATCCAGAATCTCTGAGGGTGATTAACAAAGGGGAAAAGTGACTAATAATTTATAAAAACTCAAGGCTTAATAAGTGTAATATTAATAAAGAAGATCTGCTCACATAAATTGATAATAATAATGCTATAAAAAAAAGTTTTTTTAATCACGTCACAGGTCAACAAATTTGATCCCTTTAGCTGCGTACACACTGCCAATTTTTGTCGTTGGAAAGGATCTTTCACGACAAGGGGCTGCAAGATGCATGAACGATGCTGTACATACAGCACCGTTCATGCTCTATGGAGAGGGGAGGGGGGAGAGCGACGGAGCGGCACCCTGCTGCGCGCTCTCCCCTTCCCTTTCATTACGATCGGCTGTCGTCCATCGTCCGTGGATCCGGCAGGTCGGTCGTCCGGACGATGGACGACACCGACTGTACACACACGGAAGATTTTCGCCCGATAATTGGCCGATGCCGATTATCGGGCGATAAAAATCTGCCGTGTGTACGTAGCTTTTAGCAAAATCAAACCCAGAGTGCCTGAAAGTAAACAGCTTCTGTTCTCCTGTTTAGCAAACCCATATTGTGAGTGGAAAAACACACACCAATGAGAATTCTGTTCTGCTTTAATTCTCAGGCTGGTAGATCAGTGTGTGGTAGAAACAGACATCAGGTTTAGCTCTCATTTACAGGTTAGAATATAACTACACATGACATTTTCTTTCTCAAAATGTCATGTAACTTGTTTAAATATGTGTAGGCACATACTGTACTTCTGGTCTATCTGTATGAGAAAGTAAAAAATGACTATCCCTGTAGAATGACTGCTGAGATCAAATCTACTACAGGAAAACAATCTGGAGATGATATTGTGTTCAGGTAATCTCTTATAGCCAGATCTAACCCAGGACTACAAATGAAATAAAAAGAATAGTAAAGCCCAATCACTGTCCAACACTTCCAAGAAAAAGGCAGAAATGTACAACTCTGGATCTCACTAAGCAAATGTTTTACTAGCACAAATTGACTTTATCAATGTAAAAATGCCCTTTTCTACTATGCCATGACACTTCTATATTTATTATTTAGTAGATGGTTATTTTTCAGACGATGCATTCTAATTAAAAGAAATGTGCTCGATATACAAAAATGTCAAATAGATGGTAATATCTTTCTTTGCAATTCTGTCTAACCTTTCTGCTTAAAATTTGACAGATATTATTTACCTACTTTCTCGTGTGGTCTCATGTATACAGGTAAAATCACATGGACAGATCAGAAGATCTAGGAAAAGATGATTTGCTTGTAAAATAAAAATACTTTTAGAATGTATGCCTGTATAAAGGAAAACATACATTTTCATTCATCACATGACATGATAATGTTATCAAATTATTACTATCATCATTATTGGAGGATAGCTGGGCAGTCCGGCAGCCTGGCATCATCTCAGTGTAGAGATGCTTCCTTTTCAGATTGGGAAGTACCAATTGAAAAGTATGTCAACCTTATTCGGTTGGTTTGGGTTTATGAGTTCCTTTTGAAAATAAAGTTAGATCATTCAAAATAAACTAACGTCCATATCTGATCACCTTCTGACTTCCTTTGACTGCTTTATTTTTTATAAAATATATACTTTTAATTAGTTACATAGTGCTGACATATTAATCAGTGCTCTACAAAGCTCATAGTCATGTCACTAACTGTCCCTCAAAGGGGCTCACAATCTAATGTCCCTACCATAGTCATATCTCATAACCACAGTATAAGGGCAATTTTTGGAGGGGCAGCAAATTAACATATTTGCATGTTTTGGGATATGGGAAGAAACCTGTGCCTGGAGGAAACCCTTGCAAACACAAGAAGAACATGAAAACTCTGAGATTCCAACTTGGGATGATCTCTGGGTGCTCTCTAGATGCAGAGAGTATGAAATGGATGGAACAGTCTGGGACTGTTTTAGTAGAGCAAGAATGGAGCAGGACCAGTACATTGCTACTATGAAGAGAAGCTCAAGTAATAGAGAAGCAACGTTGGACTGTCCCCGGACAAGCTGTGGATGATAAACAGAAGGGGCTGGAAACTACATAGAAATCAAACTACTTGTAGTTGTGATCTATCTGTAGTAGATTGTGGAAGCATCATGGTTTAGTTGCACAGGTGTTGAGTAATGTGCAAAGAGTTCTGAGTCTAAGAGATTTATTATCAAATCGACATATATTAGAAGTTGTGCCCTATCACTTTGGACTAAAATGTGATGGTTTACTATGCTTACTATAATAAAATTTTGTATGTGTGTGAAATAATAGTCTGTTTTTTTTGTGCTATTTGTGACCTTGCTAAAAAAAAAAAAAAAAATATCATCAATCAAAATCATTAATCACATTGCATTCAATTGCAACATATCTACTATTAGAGCCTCTTTACACCTATATGCATGTATAGACACATTTCTTTGGTTCGTTAGCATGCTTTAAAAGTGTTACATAAGCATTTTTAATAGGCCATTAGCATGCATTCACAGGTAAAAAAAAATGCAGCTGCCTCTTTTGTTCCAGCGTGCCATAAGGCATGTTTTTTTCCATTACATGTACTGTGGGCTGAAGGACAGGAGAATTTCTTTACTTACTAAATTTTGTAGTAACCCAAATTTAAAAGTGAATCTTAGAAAAGTTTAAGGGGTCCAATTTTGCTAATAGTTTTTTTTTTAAAACCAAAAGATAAACTATTGAAAAGGTCATTGCGGGGTTTATAATGTATTACCAATGCAAAAAATGTAGTACAGTGGGCCACGGGCCCTTTTTTATGTAAGTTTGAAGGCAACTTCAAACACCAATCCTTCAAATGCATGTTTTTGAGATGCCATTATGCTATGATGTTACTGAACACCACAATTGTCAATGATATTGTGGGCAACGTTGTGTTTTGGTATTGCAAATTGTAGATCTGTAATTTATTTTTTTATGCAAAGGTACCGCTGTAATATAATTTATCTTGGTTTTTTTGTTTTGTTTTTGTAGTTTTGTCTGTGTTAGTTCATTTTCCATCAACCAGTAACAGGTCCGACTTGACCTGACAAAGCAGCAACCACAACATTTCGAAAGCTATAGAAAATTTTGCTTTTTACAAAATAAAACTGAATCTCTCATAAAAATTGGCCAGTGGCAAAACAGTTTAATTTTATAGATTGTGAGCTTATTTTTGACTGTATCACATTACAATGTCCTAAAAGTTTAATAAAATGTCAAAACAGCACTTTAGAACCATAACCCTGCTCCCTTAAACTTATGTTTTTCAATATCCCAAATAAAACACCAAAATTTACATGGGCACATGTTGGCCTTGTTACTTCTTATGACAAACAGGCCCTTTCCAAGTGCCCTAGAGCATATTCATTTCCCATGCCAGACATTGCTATACTGTATTGCAAGTTAAATACTTTGGGATAAGTACCTACAGTGAGTCAAAGCTGGAACTAAACAGCCGGTCTTTCAATACCATGGAAAACCTAAGGTATGTTCTTTGACAGAAGGCTTTATGAACAATTTTAGGCAGTTGTATACACATCATCACTTGCAAATTTTGTATACTTTCATTTATTTATTTTGTAAGCTTGATCATCCCCTGATTAAGCAAACTCAATCAAAGACTTTAATTGCAAATATTGTAACAGGAACAGTGGATTTAGAAAATGTAAAAAAAACTTGAAAGTATTAAATAGGAAGCAGGTGGGTGGGAAGTTTGGGCTTAAAGAGAACCCCAGTTAAAACCCTTTTAGGTGTTTATTGCTATTTGTCTCCAATGGAAAGCTTTAGCCTCACCTACTGTGGAAACTCTTGGTGACATCTGACACTCCTATTTTTTTTAACCAGATTTCATGTGTCAGAAGGTGCAACTTTCCATCTTGCTAACAATTTAATATTGCTACCTTCTATTATACATACATGAAGAAGAAAGTTAAGATGGATCATCACACTGAGTTTTTTTTCTTTCCAAACAACTGTTAAAATAAAATCAAGTATGTTACTTCTCTTATAGGCTTCTGTATCTAACTCATCAAATTATCAGATAATTGTAATTTCTAAAATATTGTAACGCCTACCTACAAAACTGGCATTGGTCTTGCTTCTTCTCTTCAAACATATTATTGACAATAAGGTAATGAATTCCAAAGTGAAAGCATGAAAGGCGTAGATGGAAGCTGGAACTGATGAAAAGGGGATGATGAAAGCTAGGCATGCCAAGGATGAATATGTCAAAGAAAATGAATGTTTATACAGTATGCTGGTTAGCACAGAAATGCTTTGTTAGGTCCATTATTTGCTTTTTTTATATTGTTATGATATGATGTTAGTCTAGCTAAAACACAAGGAAAGTGTGACAAAAATGGATTATGTCTAAATACATCTAGTAAACTGTACTAGACCCATATCAGTTTGTCAGTAAATGTTTTAAGGTAAGGAAAGATTTTATACCTAGAGTTTTAATGCCAACAGTTGCCTCCAGGGAGGGGTGCTGTAGAGGGTGCTTTAAATGGGATATTAGTAGGATTTAAGGAGAAGACCTTGGTTACCAATGTATAGTGTGGGATTATGGCTGTACCTTCCTTACCTTGAAATTTACAGACTGTGTGAAGCCCTGGTCACTTTTTGTGGATAGCAGTTAAACCCTTGTAGGAAGCCAGTGGTATTTACCAGCTTGGTCATGTTAAAATGAACCTAAACTAGACAACCCTTTTAGGTAAATGACCTTTTTTGGAGGGGGGGTTTAAACCCTTTTTTAAAGCTCCCTCCCTATCTGTCTTTTTTGCTGCAGCGATAAAGACAGAATAGGATACATACGTCATCCCTGGCAGGAAACTTCTGACAATCAGACAAAAGAGCATTTTCGTAAATGGGGGGAAAAAATGCTGAGCTCACATATTTGCAGTGAAATCGTCACTCTTTTTTCCCCCCATCTACTGCAGGGTTTGTAACCTAGAGTCCGAGTGAAGTAGGCAGGAGGGAAAATAAGATGGTGGCGCCCGGCAATTCCTCCACGCCTGGTCACGGGACCCAATTCAAGAAACCTCCGGAAGAATCAACGAAAGTAAAGATTAATTTTTTTTATTTACTTACGCTTTAACCTTTAGCTTTAAAGTGAATCTGTTACCAGGCTATATACATTCAAATAATATCATTGATTGTTTTAAGATGCAAATGATATAAAATAATAATGGTAAATATTTAGTGGTGAACACTGCCATAAAATACCCCTAGTCCGGATATACGCTGTAACTTTTGTGCATTTTGCACATTCAACTCAACTGCTTTATATTCATGTCAATGAACCCTAAGAAAAGGAAAATCTAGCGCCTCATTTAAACTTGGAGGGAAATTAAAGCCTTGTGCCCAGCCTATGACCTAGCCCCTCCAATGATCACAGGAGGGCTAACACAGGTATTAGCAGGCATCAAACTTTGCCTTCATTTCAGCATTGCTTTTACATTAGGTCATATACACTTAAACAAATCAACAGACCTGTCATGCTGGGCTGGCACTTTGGTGAAAGAGAATTACTTTTTTCTCCCACAGCCACAACGTTAGATCCATTTTACCATTTTGCATGAATAATTCTTTTGGGTAATTTTTATTGTGTAAACCCCAATGCTTAAATCTGTAGATCTGTTTGAACCATGCAGAGCCAGGGCCACAGATGTCAATGAAACTTGAAATAGCACATTGTTTTTAATCTCACCTCCTAGGCTGACCACAGACAGACAGATGTCTTACCAAAAGCAATGGGTGGTGAGACATCTGCTCTCCCTGGAATGATTCGCACATTGCTGAGACCTGCAGCAATCATCTTCCCAGCTCAACTGATGGACATATGTAGTGTACAAGTGATGAAAGCTTGATTCCCCTTTCTTCACAGGTCAAGCAGAGATTTTCCAACATGTCATAAAATTCTGCTTATGAAAACACAGGCTTTTCTGACAATGGGATTTTAATTGCTCTTTTGTTAACCTATAGATGATTTCATGATAAAGAAAAGCTAAGATCATCTGCACTGTTTGCTTTAATGGTGTATAGCCACCGATGGTATGGAATGATTTAACTCTATATAATGGTAAGTTAAGGTGATGCAGTAGAAACATGCTATTTGACCTAGCTGTTTATTTTTGTAAGAAGCTCAAGTCACACAACAAACTGGCTGCTCTTCCTTGGATACACCCTGCCATGGCTTTTACTAATGAGTTGGGCTTTAGGATTACAATGGTAGCCAAGCTCGCACCCCCTGCTCCACACCACCTGCTAGTACTTCTCAGTTCACTTGTCTCTGGAATTTATGAGCACATAATCATAATATTTTGCATGGTATACACAGTAAAAAAGAAAACTAAATGTGATTATAGTTGCAGAAGTTGTTGGGGGAAGTAACCTAACAACTTCCAGCATTTGCTACTGGAGACCTAAAGCTATGCAAGCCCCAAGCTGGTCTGATATGACTTAACATATGACTAAACTTAACAATACTGTTGGCATAATTTGAAATATTTAAAAACGTAGATGATAGACTGTACAGTGCAGGATATAATACATCTGTGTTCAAGGCTAGGAACTTTTTTTTACAGGGAAATGAAAATGTAGATTGCATATGAGGCAGTCCAAATATTATTGAACATATAACGCAATACATTCATTGTTTGCTGTGCTTCTTTTGGCAGCAATAATAAGTATCAAATCATTATTCATTTTGTAATATTGTTATCTGTGATGAACTCATTTTAGTCTGAGTGCAAATCTATTCCTAAATCAATAGGAATTCCATTGCACCATGGAGCGCCTTAAAATTAACAGCCATTATTCCAGAGTAGCATTGTATTTTTAACACTGCCTGGTCTCCATGTTTGTGCAAAACATGGTCAATATAAGTAATTTTTGTACAGAAACAAGTACAAAAGGGAAAATTCATAAAGACTGGGGAAACTTTTCAACTGTTCTACCAGACTTTAATCAACTCAGCATTCATGAGAGGTCTGCTGTTACCTTGCTTAGGTTTCCATTTTCTAAAAAGCCAAACAAACACAAAGATATGCAGGAATTCCTCTGTAATGTTATGGCACACAGACAACCCATGGCCACCAAACACAAAAGGGAGACACAAGGAAAGAAACTTGTGCTATAGGCTCAGGGTGTACGGTCAATGTGTCATGACCCAAAGTAGAAAGTTATCAAATATTTTGGGGGCTCTGGTCTTTTCCACCAAAGTGTATTTTCCAATGGCACCAGTAAAGATTTTTTTTCTTCCATGTTATTACAGGCTTGTGCATATACCTGTGATATAACAAGGGGTGTACATACAGTATATTGGCGCCTTGTGTTGGACCAGTCTTCTGTTTAGGGAATTTCAGAACACTAACAATAAAATAAATATTTTTACTTTATGAATAAAATGAAGTACTCAAGTACCTTTGATCTCACTGTTTATCTCAAAATGAATGAATAGCCAGATAAGATATAATATCATGTGTACAAAGCTCAAAAAAAAAGTCATACGACTTATTTGGAAGATGTGTGCAACAGCCTTGTCCTATAGTGAACTTTACATCTACTTCTCTAGATATCATGTACTTAGTGTCCCTTTAATTGTGGTTCTTTCTTGAACAACAGAAGTGACAAGAATCTGAAAACATGCCAGCTTGGATTGTTGTATATATGGGGCCTGCACCGGTACAGATCAGATTTTTTTTCTATGTAAAGCTTCAATGATTTTATCTCAGCTTGGAAGAGAAAGAAAATGTTCTGATACTAATACTGATAAAAAGCGTAAAGGCTGATGCCATCTGCCATGGCAACTATCAAGATGGCAGCTGCTTTTCATCAGCTGTATCTGAACTTTGCATTAATGGGAATTTCAGACTCTGTGGCTATGTTTATGCAGGACGTAAAACTGACAGCAGTCTCCACAATACAGCACTGCTGCTACCCTATCATAATCTTAAAAAAAATACAAATCTATATATGTTTTCCCACTATTATAGCCATGCATGCAAAGTAATCTTTCCCAAAAGTCGGAGGCAATAGGGACTGGCAGACTGACAACAGCAGAAGGTCTTTAACCCTGAGAGTTTCAGGGCCTGAATCTTTGTTCTTCTGCTGCGAATGGGAATCAGATTTGCGGTCTCCAGAGGCTGTGCAATCATCAGAATCAAGTATTACTGTTCTCAGTTACTACTCCAGTTAATAGAAACATTTTTTTCAACAAATGAATCATATCACAGGAATAATGCTTCTCTTTTTCCGTAAGTGTTAAGCCAAGTAGGCACTGGTTAACAAGCACACCTTTCCCTTGTTCATTAGCAGAATATTGCGGCTCGCTACAGGAAAGGAGGAAAAGATGCTAATTACAGTACATGAGCTTTATCTTTTTGGCTAATCTAGGAAAACAAGCAGGAAGTGAACAAAACTAGGTCATATTACGATACCCAGAGATATTGTTGAATGATTGTTCAGCTAAATAAAGCCTCTTTGTTACACATTAGTTGTATTTTCACTGATGTCTCTACAACAGTTTAAATGGCTTTTGAGAGCTTTCAGCTAAGCTCTTTACTACTATTTATGAGCAGGTAATTTCAATATTGTCAGAGCTTAAAGGAATAACCCCATTAAAGATCATGCAAGAAAATAACATACAACTCTTACTGAAGCTGTTACAGATTAACTCTTTCTGGAATATTATGCTGATGCTTGCTCAGAAGTCATTTAAAATTTCTTAACTGTTCCTGGATGGTCCTTCGGTTGTTTTTATTTGGTGTTTTTCAGGATCAATTAGGATTAGGGTCTTGTCTGGTATTGTAACCTGACCATTCAACTCTACACCAGTGTTTCTCAATCTTTTAAACATGGGCCAACACCTTGAAATAATGTCCAGGTCCATAGGGAACCCTTGTTTTAATTACTATATCCACAGCTCACATTATATTAGCATGGATGTCAGTGGGAAGATGCCTCTTGCTTCTTACATTCCTGTTTTTTGGAAAGAACGTCATCTTTACAGCTACTAAAAAATTCATTGGTGTCACTTGGGGCACAGATTGCTCATTGCTCAAGGAACCCCTAGCAAACTCTGGAAGAACCCTAGGTTTCCAGGGAACCCAGGCTGAGAAACACTGATCTACTTTAACTTTACTTTAAACTTTTTTTAACTTTTTTACTTTAAAGTTCAAAACTTAAAGTAAGTAACCAAATGCACAGGTAAAACACATACCTACAAGCGGTTCTAAGTAACTCACACATTTCTTATATTAAGGCTGTTTGTCTTTCCCAAAATCTGCCTGTAAGAAGCCATTTCTCCAACAAACTAGGCGGGAACAGGGGAATGACTCTGCAATAAACTTTAAGGGGCAATAAAACAGTCATAAAAATCATAAGGGTGCAATGAATAGACAAACCCAAGCTAAATTTAGAGTTAACTGTCTAATCTCCCTGGACATCTCTGAGCTATCACAATGCCATGATCTGATGTGAATGATAAAATATATTTATAAACAGACTTGCTCAATATTTTTTTTTATCTGACAATCAGACTGCATATTTTCCAACACCCAGAGATCCCAGGCTGTTGGCAGGATTGTGACAGACCTGAGTGTTCTTGGCCACTTTAAGAAAAACAATGACGCAGAACAGCAAATAGTATATAGGGCCATACTCCACTGACAGTGGGAGACATTAAGGAGTATAGGTAAAGGAACCCAAACCTCCTTGATGAATAATAAAGCACACCTATGCCTGCAACTCACCAGCACCTCTTAAACACAGCTCATCTTTACCTTTATATATGGCTTGCTTAAATCTCTTGTACACAACACACCTGCAACCCCTTTGCAGGTGAGCTATGTACCCATCATACAAGCTCACCTACATCCCCCAAAATACAGCCTGTTTGCCCTTCCTGCATCCATTTTAAACACATTACCTGCACCTCTTTTACTCCACTCAGTTTCCCCCTCACTTCTGCATACCTTGCACACAGCTCACCTGCACCCCTTGCATACAGCACACCTAAAGTCATATCACACAGACCACTTGCTCTGCCTCCATCTCTAGTACACGGCTCACCTACACCCCCTGTAAACATTTTGACCTAATTCTCACCTGTCCCTACCCTTACTTTATTAGGTAAGGGAGGCAGCTATCCTGGCATTCTGTCTTTTCCTTTTAGCAGAGCCAGAAACCAAAGTAAACATGGCAGGTGGCAGCAGTTTCAGTGAACCATGTCAGGTGTCTGGTGCTAGCAGCAATAGGAAACCATCCTGCATAACAAGAAACTGACTTGCCTCTCCAGATTATGACACCCAGGCATTTTTTGGACAATCATCACTGAAATCCAAAGATTTGTTCTCAAAAAATTAGGGAATGGTAAAACAATTTTAGTTTTAAACATCTCATCCCAATGTGCAGATTTCCTTTTGTTCCCTGTCCCATACACTCAACATGAAGTGATAAGACCTATAAAAATTGTATCTATCTATATATATATATATTTATATATATATATATATATATATATATACAGACACACCTTAAAGTCATTTTGGTTTTGTGCATTATCCTATTTTACCTTTCTGATGTGTAAATGTTTTTGCCCTTTTGTTCTATTGTTGAACAATTTTAGGCCTATATACTATATACTATAGAGATGGATGTGCACAGCTACACGATAACAGCAGATAATTAAGATAATTACAGCTAGTGTAATTACAACTAGTCTTATATTCTTCACTGTATATTTCATTGTTTTGCTACAGTTGATCTATTCCGTTAAATTGTATATTATGAACAAAGCATCTAAAAATCCTCTCACCCATGAAACAGTTACAATATTTTCTTCTAAAAAGATGTCACCAGGTTGCCAACCTTGTCCTGTTAAGTTCCCACTGGACCTACTGCTAGAGCCATTATGAATTCCCTGCCCTGGGCTGCTGTCACTGGGGTATCATAGTAACATTCAGAGCATGGTTGCATTGTCCCTCTAGTTTGTAAAATCATTGTGTCCGTGCAACAATCCTAGATATATGTTACTTATGGAGCTTAGGTTTAGTTTAAATGTTAGACCTTAAACTATTTTACACAGATACATGCAAAAAGTATCTAAAACAACAACAGTAATTCCTTAAATAAGCTGCAGAGAGGCCCGTAGCAGTAAGTTATAGTTTATATGGATGTTATTTAATTGGTAATTTATTTTGTTATTTAATTGTTATTTTTTTGTTGCTTATTTTATGTGTATGTAGAGACAGACAAGCTGCGGGCAGGGAAGCAGCCTCGGCCATGCTGCCTGCTACTGCGGCATCTCCCTCTGTGGCTGGGAACCCCAGGGACACCGCGGGCTCGCAGGGCGGGTAAGTTCCTTACAGTGAGTGACGTTTTCCTTTTGGGGGGGGGGGGGGTGTTGCCCCTGTGAATGACAGTCCTAAAGTCAGCACCAACAGTATTCTGTCCTAAATACTTCTCATCAGAGTCCCACCCTTTAAATCCTTAGTCATTTGTAATCTAGCTCTTCCCCTCAGTGGTCCAGTATACTGCACCAGCTCAACCAGGCCCCGGGGGCAGAAGAGACCTCCTGCTAGGACTCCCTTAGCTTTTTCAGTGATTCATGATAAAGGCCCCTCCACATAATAAACTTGTTACATAATTGTTTGTGTCAGAAGCCTGTCTAGAAAAGTGCAAAACATGGTCATAGGCCCAAAATTGATGCACCAGGGCGGTGATTTGCTGCTGTCTTACAAATGCTGAGTTCCTGCCCTGCAATGAAACGATAGCCAACCATCACTCCCTGTGGAGGACTAATTCTAGAACTGTCCAGAATACAAAAGGATTAATCCTGTAACCCTTAAAAGGACCCCCTATACTAAAGGGGTGCTACACAAACAATTATCCATGTAAAAATGTAATTTTTTAATATGATCAAATCTACAATATTCCCACCGGCATTGGGGGCTACCAAATTTTTATCCTGGTCCGCCTCCGATTTCCGTCACCTAAAGGATATAGTTCATAATGGGCGGGTTCCCCCTTTATCCTCCCTAGATATTCCATACAGAAGTAAGCTACTATCCTGGCTTTCATACAAGCAATTAACATCTTATGTGGCCTCTTTTACTGATCCATCCTTACTACACAGAAATTTGATGGAATTCGAGCAATTAGTTAGCTCACCCTCTCGCCCTCCCCATGTTGTCTCAAGGCTATATGAACTACTCATACAAACGTCTGAGGCTATAGCCCCTACATACACCAGATACTGGGAGAGGGAATTGACCGGTCTCATAACAGGAGACGACTGGGAAACTTCATTTACCCTCACACACAAGATGGCACTGACTTGTAAGGCCCAGGAGGTTAACTATAAAATCTTGTCTAGGTGGTATTGCTGTCCAGTGGAAATGCATAGAATCTCTCCCACGAACTCGGACCATTGTTGGCGATGTTTATCACATAGGGGGACAATGCTCCATATTTGGTGGGAATGCTCAAAGGTATATCGTTTCTGGGATTTGATTATTCAGATTTTTAATGAATGCTCCGGCTCTACTGTGCCCAATACCCCTAACGTGGCTCTTTTATCCATGATACCGGGCTCGCTTAAAAGTATCAAAGGATCTGCCCTACGGCATTTTCTTGCCGCGGCTAGGGTCCTTATCCCAAGATTATGGAGGCAGTCTCCTGCTCCTTCTATAACTGACTGGGTATCCGAACTTGAGAAAATCCGTTATATGGAAATGCTAGTGGCAGAAGATGAGGATAGGATGGAACAATTTACAATAGTTTGGTCTACTTGGGATTGGTTTAAAGAATCTCCCCGTTTCCAAATGTATTTATCTTAATGCTCTCGTATATTTATTTGTTCGAGCGCTATTTCTGTATTTGGGTATTAAGGGCTATCTTATTTTTATTTTATTTTTTTTTTTTTCTCCAACATTGGGTGGTGCACATCCTCTTTCCCCCTCCCCTTCCCGACCCCCTTCCTTGGGCTGCAATGTTTCTTTTCTTTTAGTTTGTGGTTTTATTCTTTTTGTTAAAAGATGTTTACTCAAGTATATAGCGTTATATGCGGCTTTAGATTGTCAGATTATTACTTATGTTATATACCTCTATGAGTGTATTCATTACCTTCTGTACATTTGTATTGCTCTGTTCTATTTTGTTTCATGAAGGATTTGACAGATTATTACTACGTATCAGAGTATATGTCATATTTAAGATGAGTATTTTTTTTTTCTTTTTTTGCTCATACGAACCCAAGGCCGTTATGGGTTAATAGGATTCCTATGTTTTATGCTTGAATTTTTAAATGTATGTTATCTCTCTTTGAAAACTCAATAAAATTGATTGACACAAAATCTACAATATTCATTGCTATAATACCTGCTGACCCCACTATAAAAGTCATTCTTCAAGTTTCTAGGGTATCAACTCTGTCTATTTTTTGGTTGTGGTTCACCATTGACACCCTGTCCTACAGGCTTCTGTGGTTCAACATACATTGCACAAACATGGAACACTGTTGTCACCATTAGGAGACCCACCTTGTTCAATGCCATACAATCATTTAGTTAGAGTTTACATCTATGTAAGCAGGTGTATATTTTCATGGATGAAAGCAAACTACCACAAAAGTGGGCTTTTGTTTTGTACATAATTTCCTACAATGAATTTGGCTGCAACAGCCGTCAATTCAATCTTTGATCCGGAGTGTTAGTATTCAAAGTAAACATAAACCTAAACAATTTAGACTAACTATGGGCTAAACTACACGGGCGATTTTCACCTGCTAGCAATCACCTCATTAGGCTAGAACTACATAGAAGATTTTAATAGCTCAGCTGAACTACAAAACCACTAGCTTACTCCATAGGGAGCCATTTGTTCCATCTGTTTATCAATTAATTGCTACTCCTGGTGAATAATTGCTAGCAATTTTAGTAGCATGACTGAGCTGGTTTAATCTCCCATTAGCTTAACAGAGTTTAAAATGACCCATATATGTTAGCCCATACATAAACAGAAGGATTAACTCAGTGCAAACCACATTTTAAAATGAACAGTCAATCTACAGGTAGCAGAAGTTTAATGAAAATGTAGACCTTAGTGAAAAAGTAAGCTTGATTTTTCCCACTCCTGTCTGATGATCTATCCACTGGCCAAGGAAGATGCCTATCATACAAGTAAACCAACTGAAATAATTTGACTAGTGTTACTTAATCAGGGTTCTGGGAAATGTTAGTATTCTGTCAAAGGTACCATGGGTTCCTTGAGCAATTTGAACATCTCTATTGGATGTAAAGTAATCATCGTATGGGTTTTTTAAGACCTAAAAGTTTTTTCAAGTGTTCCTTCTCATTTAAAAGTTCAAGAATGGCTGGTTTAGGATGTAGTTTAGACCAACTTTGACTTCTACATGAACATTAAAAAAAATTTACATAACTGTCTTTGGATCTTTTTTTTGACATACTTTTTCCCCAAAAGTGATATATAAGATATTTTTATTTACTTATTCTCACTTTAAATTGACAAGGCTTTGTTCTCTGAACAACTGATGCTTTCAAGTGGGTAGATTACTTACTAAAATGTATTAGAAATAGGAGTAATTATTTGCTAAACATCTAGCTGTTATTCTAAATTTGATAACATTTGTAAGCCCCCTCTAACCTGTCCTCATACCTCATGGAATAGAGGTGCTGCTGGCTGAAAAGCTCTGACATGTTGCCTGAAGACCGAAGTCACTGAGCAAATCTGTTCAGAAATTGTCAGTAGCTCTGTGATAGAAATCTAGCACAACGCAATATTTATCTTTCACTGTTTATACCTGCTGCAGTAAAATAGAATAATAAGCAGATAATAAATTCATGCCCTGAAGATGAGCAATATTCAATGTAAACCATCATACGGGAGAAGCAGATGGAGTTTTTCCGTGAGCCAATATTAGTACCACTTCGACAATGATCTCTTATAACCTTGCCATCAGCTTTTGCAGCACAGACCTAAGCTGGTAAACACTGCTGCATTCTGAATATGTTTTCAAATGAATAAACATGCATATATATAAATCTACACACAAATATAAAAAGGATAGCCCCCATACTGACGATAATGTGCGTATACACAATCATACACACAAACACAAAGCTACATTCAAACACATAGTAATACACAAACATGCAATCACATACACAGGCACATACAGCCATACACTCACAAGCACTTACATTATTATTATATTATTATTATTATATATATAATTATTATTATATATATATATATATATATATATATATATATATTTATTGTCATACAATCATGGGCACACACGTGTACACACTAAAGTAATTTTTGAGACATGATGAATTCATTATCTGCAGTCCTATTTTTTCTTAAGTGTTTTTAAACAGGTGAAGTGTAAACTTTTTGTCTGAATGAATCATGCAATAATTGATCATGGTAATGGGTAATACAAATTCTACAGGTATTTATTGTTTCAATGCAATTTGTAGTGACAGGAGACTTATTATGGTTGAGCCATGAAGACTTTAGGAGAAGAGATGGAGAAATCATGAACACATCTTCTTCATCATGTTCATATATTGTTCCCAGGAGTCATTTTCAGTTGTCCTCATGCAGATTCCAGACATAAGCTCAATGCTTCCTTCTTTTTCTGTGTAGCTACTACACAATCTCTCATGAAACTGCATCTCATATACTCCCTCCACTACTTTCCTGGTCTTTGCAAGATAATTCAGGAAAAATTAGTTTGAATATTGTTAGCAGGTATTTCCTAGAACATTAATAGCGGTAGCAACCATTATGCATTATAGGTTATAGCCTGTTCAGAGGTAGAACTGTACATGTGAAAAAACATGTTCTCTCCAGCATACAGTTACTGTGGGGAATTGAGATTGTAAGGAACATGAGGGTGGCCCACTTTCAGTGCATGCAGGCTCTGCGAGAAAGTGAGAAATAATCAATTTATTGATTTTAAGTACTTTGTATGTGTAAGAAGGATTCTGTTCCTGAAAGCATAAGTAGTGTGACAGATCTATTGAAATATCTAGTAATTCTCTTTGAAGATCCGTATAGATCACGACAAACATTTAGTTACACTGAGTTTGTAACAACTTAGATGTGCCGATATTAGTGAGTTCAAAGTTTGCCAGGGGGCACTTTGCATAAAAAAGCCTGTTTTATGAACTTTGAAAAGTAATAAAACTTTAGAAATAACTGTGAGCTTGTTTTAAAGTTCTGTACCACTTGTTACACATATATAAAACTTTATTGTGTTTGGTCTGATTACAGGTTCACTTTAGGATCTTTATTTATTCATTTTTTACAATTAATTAAAAAATAAAGCCAGTACAAACAACTAACATTTCAGTATTTATATTTATTAACTCTTTGTATGTCTCATCTGCACATCTTTTACTCTAAAATATACACTTGATTGTTAAACAGCCAGAATTTTAATGATGACCTTATAGCAGATACATACTATACATATTACAGTAACATTGTCCAGAAAAATCCAGCCTATGTGAGATAGTTTATAGAAAGTCCTTTATGTAATCTGTTCTGCTCTGACTACTTTTTTTTCACTCTGCACCACCTTGTTTCAGGGAACAGATGCATAGGAAGCCCTCTGCTCAATTATGCAAATCAAAAGTCTGGTTTATATGCAAAATACTGACGTTGCCTTCAATGCATTCCAGTTTTGCCTCCAAGATGAACAATTATTCCTTAAATATTTTTTTTCATATGATCTGCCATTTAAGTTGGCAGGGTTTTAATCCTAAAGGCTACGACTTTGAATCCCACTTTTGCTTCTACCTATGGGATTTACAATGTGAAATATAAACCCACAGCAGGAAGGCATAACCCTAGCATCTGCACTGTAACATCACAGTGTCATACAAAGAAATGTAGTGGCAGACCTGAATTGAATTATAGGCACAATAAACACCGCTAGTGTTTGTGTATATGTTTAGTATTGAAAATTCAAATCAGATTTACAAGTCATTTGTTCCGGACTATTCCCATGTCACCGACTCTTGTCTACTGAACAGAATACCAGGACATGTTGTTTGAGAGAGGAAGGGCTGTAGTTGAGCAGTAGTTAGTATGGTTGGAAAGGAATGAATAATGTTGCAGAAATTGTTTGAAATCACAAATAAGTTTTCTAGAACATGTCTGGTTACCACTGAATAATTCAGTTATGTAGTGATAAAACAAAGCATTGTATTGCCAATGTGTTTGAAAAACAGCGGGTAAAAAGAGCAAATATATCCAACACATCTTGCAAATCAGATCCCCTGTTTTACCTACTAGAAAAAGAAGAAACCATGCATAAGTTTGTTTACTATAGCAAAATAGTAAAGTGAAGAAGTCATATCAACCAATCAGATTTCATCACTTACTAATTAGCTTATAGAATCGAATCATCCGCCACCTAAAAAATGTATACATTATGAACCTAGTGATGAAATGTGGCATTATATATGCTATTATAGTGTCAATGTAACTCCCAACACAAACACTGACCTCACGTTAAACCTAAATATTATTATTTGCTATGAAACACTGTCATTTGGACGTTATACATATTCTTTAGGTGCCCTTTATGCCCAAGTGAAATATATGTAGTGATCACTAAGGATAATAAGGGATTGGTTAGGCTGTAGGACTTGTCAAAATATGAAGCCCAACAAGAAAGCATTTTATAATCATCAGAGTTTTAAACAGTATTTAGCAATTGTGTATACCCAGGATAACCATAAAAATAACTTTTATTTACTTTATTCTTCTTTTTTTTTTTTTTTTTTTTTGCAGGCACTTTTTTCTAATGTGCATGATCCCTCACAACCTCCTTTCTAAAGAACTCTGTGCTGTAATAACATTCCTAATGCCATCATCTACATCAGTGTTTCTCAACCAGGGTTCCATGGAATCAGAGGTTACCAGGGGTTTCTTGAGCAAATTGGACCTCTCAAGTCAATTTCCCCATGACACCAATGATCTTTTTGGCTATCTGTAAGGGAGCCATGCTTCCCAGTGGCCTTCAAAATAAAAAGTATTATTCCCACTGACCACCAAGCAATGTATGGTGATTTGTGGAAAAGTAATTATAGTAGGGGTATCCCAAGATATAAAAGGTACTTCAATGCTTTCCCCTTGTTAAATATAACCTTGATAAAGGCTGATCTATATTATTGACATCACAGTGCCCTGCTGGAAGACATTGATGTAATGCTTTTCATTGTGTGTTGTGACACTCTGTATACATACAATACTTCTGTGGTGTGCTGTCTAAAAGATCATAGTGTTTACCAAAATAAATTACACCCTTCTTGGTGCTTTGTTATGCATTATTATTATTATTACACAGTATTTATATAGCGCCGACATATTATGCAGCGCTGTACAAAGTCCATAGTCATGTCACTAACTGTCGCTCAAAGGGGCTCACGATGTAATGTCCCTATCATAGTCATATGTCTTTAATACAGCCTAAGGTGAATTTTAGGGGGAAGCCAAATAAGCTAACTGCAAAGTTATGCATTGCTGTATTTCCTGACATTACTGCAACTGTATGGTATGAACAGGTGTGAAGTTCACTCTGTCATGGAAGATAAAAGAATTTTTGTGGTTGTGTATTACATATTTACTATATTTTGTACTTTAGTCACTATATTTATATAATATTTCTATATTGTATCAGTCTGTTTTACAGTATTATGATCTTCCTGCACACCTTAAGCCTGTACCAGGCTAGCCTTCCTTTAGAAAACTTTAACATGATTACTCTGTCACTAGAAAATTTATACTTAAAAGTAAAATTGATCCACATGGCAGTCGTTTATCACTGGAAGCTCAAATTCCGAGTGTGATTTTATTTCTTCCTACATCTTATAAACCTTTAACTGGAATCATGCAGCTTGAATCACACAAATTATTGGCAACATGTTGTCTCTAATGAAGAAAGGGAATAACGTCAAGCATAAACCTGATTTGATTTACTCATGTCAACTAAATGTGTTGTCAAAATTCCCAAGCCACTGAGCCCGTCAACACAAACAGCTGTGCCACCTACATATAACAGTTGTAGATCCACCACGGAGCGCGGGTGGGAGGAGCTGAGCAGAAAGAGTCTACAGAGTATAACATACTTAGCAATTAAATACTATGTTCCAGGGAATATGACATTCCCTATGGGATAACTGGTTCTCCAGCTTTACGAATATTTACATAAAGTTCTTCCAAATATCACTGACTGCTTATTCAAAGGAAAAATAGTTGTGATTAGAATAGAGATGAAGGGGCAAACTGCATTAAACAGTGCTACTGGTATTATTAGATAAACACAGAAAATAATTTGGGTAAATCCTGTTTTCTACCAGTATTATATATATATATATATATATATATATATATATATAAATATAATAGCAATAAACGTAATTTGGGAAGTATCAAAGATATAATAATAATAGGTACTGTCAGGGAAAAAATGAAAGGAGTACTAGAAGGTAATTCAGGTTGGTAAGAGATATTATTCGAGTGTATAGTTTTGTGGCCTGATTGGTGGATTTTTCTCAGAGAAGACTGCTGCAATTTGAAGACCTTTTATGGCTAATCAGAAGTTATAGGATCTGTTTCCCGGGATCAGGTAGGCCGCCTCTCTTACATAGTAACCAACCAGGGTTTGGGCTTTGGTCAGGATGCACTTTGAAGGACACAAAGTAGCTTGAAACAGTTTTGTGCTCTGATGTTGCCTGCAAAGTATTGACAAAATGCAATCATTCAGCCTTCTCATCAACACTCTCTACAAAATGGACATTAAATTATGAAGCTAGTTTCTGGTTACAGTTACTATGGTTGACTTTCTGTTCCCATAAAAGTAGTTGGAGTGCCAAGGGTGAGGTGGCAAGATTTATCAGAACAATAACTAAATACAAAGTTACAGAAGAGCTGCAATACTTTTCTGGGGAAAATACTGCCTCAGCTACACAGCTGAAAGGTTAGGCATTTGGTCATGTGATCAGGAGATCATGTGCTTAAGAGGAGAACCCAGAAGCTTTCATTTGTTGATCCAAAAAGGTCAGCGTTTTAGAATTAAGGCCTAATATAACTATTTTTTATCTGTTATTCATCAATGGCTGCTGGATCCAGCACTAATCTGTGCTCTTGGCAGAGATTTCTACTGTTATCAAGGATGCAAGCAAAGAACTAAAGATCTGGCAGATTTTCCCAAGAATTACTGACGGTACTATTATTTAAATTGAAACACTAGGTGGTATTGTGGTAGCCAAGACATGTGTCCCATGTAACCTTGGTTATGTGATGCACCAATATATGGTTTTGTAATGCCTTCTTAAAATTGTTTCTTTAAAGTTGATTTTAAAAAGTATCAAATTATTTATCTATAATGTGACAGTGGAACTCTGTATAGTATTTATTTGACTTTAATTAAACTAGTCTTTTACAGCTAAAAATAACACTTTCTGAACCCATTTCTAAACATGAGCTACAACATGTTGGTTCAATGTCTGTTTTCCTTGGGGACAGGGGTGAAAAATATCTGCATTAATGTGTGAGGGAAGGAGACCCACATTTTATATATATTTTGAAAAAGTTAGGATATGTCTTACCTAAAACATAAAGCTGGTCCTGTATAACAGTTTCTTTAGGGTATTCCAATACAGTTTTCAGGTTTTCAATCCTCTTCAACCATCTTTTGATTGCAAATTAACCTAAAAGTTCAATGTCACCTAAATAGTTTTCAGTAAGTTCTGTAAGGTTTATGTAAGGAGTGGAACTGTTAAACCTCAAAGGCTGTCCTTGAGGACCACATACTGGATTTCTTCCTTTTGTAAGCCATTTACTGCTGTCTGTTCGAGAAACAATTAAAAAAAGTGGAGGACCCTTGAAATAAATGGTACCCCTCCCCTGTACACAAACTAAACTGCTTTCTCTGTGCTTTTTCAGCACCTACCACCACATACAGTTTTAACTTTATAAAATTTCAACAAGTTTGCTTCTTTAACATTTTACCTTAATTTTGTAATGGGTAGTGTGTCACCTGTAAGTTTAAATTGGAAATGTTGTCTCTTTTGATATACAAAGCTTAAGGAGCATTAATTTTTCCAAAGAAATTTGGAAAGACGATGTGGGTCTCTCTAAATCACTGGTCGCCAACTTTTTTGGACCCACTGACCACTAAATTTACTGGCTCCAGACTGCACATGCGCAATAAACTTCCCCCATAGTGACATCATGATCCCAGAACCTGTCCACTCTTCTATTGCTGGTCTGAGCCTGCGATGGGAGAGTGAACAGGTTGTGTCTCTGAGATTGCGATCCATACGGGGGACATGGTCTGTGGCTCTAGCCAGTGCGCTCTCCCAGCGGGGTCCTTCTCCTGACCCTGCTTGGGGAGCGCTGGCCAGAGCCGCGGACCACCAAAATTTTCTCGCGGACCACCGGCTGGCGACTGCTGCTCTAAATGACCTTCTTAGTTTGCAGTCCCCCAGCTTTGCCAGCCTTTCAAAACTGTAGAAGAAGCAGATAGGTAACTGAATTGAATACCAAGTGAACAGGCAGGAACATAAGTCCATAGTACATATAAAGGCTCTCTGTCACAAGTCAGGACCGATGTTATATAAGCAATATGCATCTTTAAGCAGTCCTATATCAGAGACAGGAAAAAAAAAGACAGCCAAAAATTGTTGACAGGAATGGGTCATAATCAAAGTACCTATAGGAAATTTAGATAGGAGAACTAAAATCAATACAGGATCAGGGCTGAGTACAAACGCTAGATTTTTGTCATTGAAAACGATCTTTCACAATCGTCAGGACAGATCCATGAACGACGTCGGACAGCCTTATGTGTACATAATCAAAGACAGGTTTCTTTTTTATTCAAGTGCACTAAGCAAACATTGGAAAATGTAAGATATTTTAAAAAGTTCATGTGATTCTCCCTGCATTAAAACCAATGAATGACAAGAACACACAAAGCCCAGTACTCATGGTTCAACAAAGAAAACCCCAGGACCACAGCTGACCTCAAAGATGCTTTGCCAACTGCCTATTGAGAGAGTCAGTTACAACTAAATCTTTTATTTCTACCCTTCTGACTTTTTGAATCGGTTTGTTAATTGCTTCAGGTCTTTTTTAATTAAAGAAAGACATTTAAATCTTTTAGAACTTTTGGTTTTACATTTACAATTTCTGTAATCTTTTGAGAGCATATTTGGTAAAAGTTGATTTTGCCTTCTGTACCCTGATAAAGTCATTTGAAGACACAGGGCTTTTTGCATAAGGCTTTCTATAAAAGAAGCTCCCTAGGCTAGCTAATGATTGGTTGGTAAAGTCCAGCAGGGAGTATGTACATCCAACAGAATATCATAGATTCACTTCTTTATATACCAGCAGAAAAAATTAGGGCTCTCTTTCTCTCAGCATGTTTCTTTTTGTTCATGCTTCCAGGCATTTCACTAAAGGCATATGCTATATGGAAATCATTAGTTTAGGGGTGCTGGTAATAAATCAACCAGCTATATAATATAACATACATTTAATTTTTTTTGTAATTTTAATTTTACATAAATACTATATATTTGCTATGTATTTGCAAGGTCAGATAGGAAACAAATATAACAGTTACTAGTGTGAGCCAAAAAAACAAAGTCAATTCAGCAGCCATTACCTTGCACATAAGCACTGAAAAGACTAATGATGGAACTGTACATTGCAGCACAAACCCAGCCAAAAACCCACGGCACCCTAGAGACCCACATACACAGAAACTACTGAGTTATATTTGGAAATCAGAAAAAATTCAGCAATGCTTGCTATTGTCATAGCCTCAGTGGTTATTAATACAGTATTTTAAACTGCAAACACAGAGGCTGTAAGGAAATGATTGCTTTCTACTGGAATGTACAAGGGATAGTGCCCAGGTAGTTAATGTCTAGATCTGGACTAAATAAATGGCTGAAACAATTTAAGCAAATTACTGTAGAAGCTGTGGAACCACCAGGATCAACTGTACACATAATAATTAAATTAAATGTAATCTGGAGAGCTAAAGCATTGCTATAAACGTAATAGGTTCTTATATTTTCATGTGGACAGGCAGCTATTAAATGTTTAAGGAAAATAATACATCAATATGGCTTGTGCAGTATTTATTTAATTTTCTGTAGCAGATGTGGTAAAAGGACATTTCCCTCATTTAGACCCTTTTGGTGACCAACAGGAAGGGGTCTATGAGTGCAATAGCCCACTTTCAAACTATAGATGGTCCCTTTTTTTATTATTTATATAGTTTTGCAGAAGAAAGTCTACCCCTATTAAAACCAATTTCTGGAAGGTCAGTGGGACAAATAGGTTCCTAAATTGATGACCCCTACAGTGGTACAGTAGAAACCGTAGATTAAAGAAACCACAAAGGAGGTGTTTAGTTTGGCAAAATTGTGGTATGTAATAATATTATACAAAATACAGCTGTACTTCAATTATTAACAAAATCATAAATGAAATACAGTTATACATGCGTATATAAGTGCTGTTATAGTATACACAATGTAAGATTTTTCCCCTAATTACTTCATCAGGGTATTCTTGGTCATAAGATACTAGACAGAGTATACTAAAAAAAATCTAGACTTAATGACTAGAATCAATCAATCAATCATTTGTGTATAACCGTGCAGTGTCTTTACCCAACGCGTTTCGCCTGTTAAGGCTTCCTCAGGGGTATACCATAAAGACTTTACGGTCTAAATAAATCATAAATTAAACATATTATAAGTATATATCCATGAATATCATGTGGTGTTTCAAAGCAGCAAAAAAACATGTATGTGTGTCATGGATTCATACAAGATGAATAAATTGAGTTACACATCATAGGAGTGCTATCAGTGCTATAGTAATATATCAGCCATTTATTAAACAAGGATCTTTGCATAATGTAGAACATGATCGTTTGAAAGGTGTTTGCTTGCTGCTAGATTTATTGGAGTATATATCATGGGCATCCACATAGAAAAAAAGTGTCCAAGCGTTTAGTGTTTGATAAATGTAGAAGGTGAAAACTTTGCATGAAATGTCAATATCAATATTTAACATAGGTAAAGAAAAATTTTTGGGCACTTACCTGTAATCATGCAGGTAAGTAAGTGGTATCTAGAACAACTTCTATTTTATAAAAGCCTAAAAATAAATATATAAATAGAATCATCCAACTAAATAGAGTTGGACTCAGAGCTAGGCAAACATCATCAAATTGTAGGAATCCAGGGGTTTCACAGAACCCTGAATGAGAAGGGTAGTTCTAGTGGTAATAACACTCACAGGCTATTTCACAAATGTTGTTTTTATATTTGTTTAACTTTGCCCATGTTCCCATGTGACCTCCCAGCAACGTGGATGACAATACTACTTACAAGTATTATAAAAAGTTGTTGGGTGGCTTTAAAACTGACTATCCTTTAATTTAATTTAATTTACATACCAACTACAGTTTTTGATTTTTTGAATGATTATATTGAGCCCCCTAGTGCCAATGTTCATGTTCAAAAAGCGCCATAGGACTCCTGCCCCCTAATCTCTATCCACCTAGCAGTTTGGTGGTAATATTATGTTTAATGGTATTTGTAATTACCTGCATGGGGTACATCAACCTACTTAAAAATGTCTCCATTAATAAAAATACAAATTTTTGGGTGAATATATTTCGCAAAAACCTCCTAATCATCCCTATTTAGGGCCAAACTTTTCAGATGCTTTTGTTTTGTTTATGCATTTTGGTTCATTTTTTTTTTAAACTTTTTTTCCTTTACTTTTTTTTAGGGTTACAGGATCATGTCAGGCTGTCCATTTCTGCCTTTCAACCAACCATGGGATGTGGTCAACTCTCACCATTCAATCCAAGAAAAGTTTTCTCTTTTGTAATACCTAAAAGGTAATTCTAAACAAGGGGTAGATCCAAGCCATTGCGAAAGACTGTTCCTAGATTCATCCTAGATCACCTATGCCCTTTGTAAATAGACATTTAGTTTCCGATATTAGTAACAACATTCTTCATTTTAGAGCTGCGGGGGAACAGTCAAACATTTGCAAACACTCTATGTTAATCTAACAAAGAACGTATGATTTAATATTTGTTTATAATGGTCCAAATCATTCTTTCCAGCAGTCAAAAAAAAGTCACTGTCAGTCAGCTGGAATTTTCTTCAGAGCGGCAAAAGTGTAATTCACACTGAGAAGGTGATGAATTTCAGAAATGAGTTTGTATATGAATGCTTTGTCTGGCTCCAGTTCAACACAACAAAAGAAGTCAAACGTTATGTGCTATTTGCATCCCTTCACAGAAGTGTTTTGACATAAACCAAATAACAATCCCGGTTGAGAGGCGGCAGACAACTTGGAATGTACTGTCAGGACTATGGTTTTTTCTCATAGAAAAGATTGTTTTGATTTTTGGAGCACCGTGTGCAGACATTTTTATTAACTTAATTTTTTTTCCTTCTGCAGAACGATCCCTGACTTAAATAGCTATTATTATATTTTACAATAAGTGTGTACAATGAGTGATTAGGCCGGCGCAGATTCCAGTAAAGTTGTCAAAACAAGAGTAGTAACAGGATCTGTAGTCTGTTGTCCCTTCAGGCCTGTTGTATGTCAATTTCATTCCTTGACTTTCATCTCCTTCTTCTACATTGACTCGGTGATGTTTGTGTGGCCTAAACTAGGTAATTAGTATGAGATTTTTACAAGAAAAGACACTATTCATGTAGTTTTTATATTAAATCTAGCAATATTATTTCTGGATATTAAACAGCTAAACGACAAAATGGCCCTAAAATTATCTTAAGTTTACCTTAGCTCTCACAAGCAGCATACACTTGCTTTTCTTTCATTTCCATTTTTCTATTTTACTGGTAAAAAATCAAGCTAAACTAAAGTTTCCAACAAAAATTTTAAGTGACAGGGGAATAAAACATACTTACCTGCCTGATCGCTGTCTTCTTGAGAAAAAAACCCTACATGCTGGAAAACCTTTATGTAGTGGAAAACCACTACATTGTTTGTTTTACCAACGTACAAAGTTGGTTTAATATAAAAACTAGGCTGGTTTAAATTACATTTTTTCTTTTATTGATATTTTATTTGAAACCAATATTTTAAAGCTCTTTTTTACAACGTATATAACATTCTAATTATATATTGGTAGGTAAAAAATGGATAGCAAATACTCCAAATCTCTGTATATCTTAGCTTGAGCTATTAGGCTTTGTAAGCAACATTTTATTTCAAGTGAAATGTGAAAATGAAGCCTGAGTGGATATTCAGACTATTGGTCTATGGTCTAAAAATACACTTTCCTGCTAGGGTTCTGCAGCCATTTGAAAACTCCTTTGCAAACACCTGAAAAAGCCTAACATTGACAGCCTGTTACTGATTCCAGGCACCTAGCCTAACATGGCCTTAAACTCCACCTGGCTGCAATGTAAATATCACACTTTTTTAATAATTTATTTTTTATGTCCTGGGCATGTATATAGAAATGTAGACAAAACATTATACATTCTTTTTAAAATCTATCACTATAAACATCCCACAGTTGAATGTAAATTTAGGTCTGTGCAGGTATTGAGCACAATACTGCTATTAAGAAGGAGATTTTTTGGTTAGCCTAGCCTGTTGTTTTTTATTTGCTGAACGATTACATTAGCTTTTAGTGGTACACTTTTGCATGTGAACAATATCATATGTCCGAAGCAAACATACATTTTGCAGACACCTGCATGATACTGTAAGGTCAGCAATAAACAGTACAAAGAAAGGGAAGCAGATGTTTTACTACAAATGTGTTACTGTTTAGGTGTCCTCCTCTCAAATTTTTACATATACAGAAGAGACAACAAATTATGTCGGCATTAAATGTAAATACACTGTGATATATTTGCACAGTTCAGACTGGCCAAAGGTCAACTTTAAAAGGGAAATATGAAATCAGTCATGCATGCATTGGTAACACCCTTTACAAAAAATATATAAGTTATACCCACATGTTCTTAAAAAGCTGAATTGATTCTTATAGATGTATATTAATTTTTGCAATTATTGTAAACGCTGGTTTGTTTAACCCAATTGTTTATTTGGACTGTTCCAATGGACTGATGAAACTTTTTCTTTTATAATATGTAACCCTTTTTTGTGTTAATTGTGTTTCTCTTCTGTACTGTTACATATTTATACATCCGTCAATAAAAATTATTTGAAAAAAAAAAAAGCTGAACTGAAAGCAATTGTTTCTAATTAAAAGAGACACTTTATTCACTGGAATGGTACCAATGGATTGGCATGAGGCCAATGTGGTTCCTATCTTTACAAAGGGAGCAAAGTCATTACCAAGTAACTAGACAGGTAAGTTTAACTTCCATAATTGGAAAGGTCCTAGAAAGTTGCTGCAGGAAGAAATGGGTGGGCCAGGCTCTCATCACTTTTTCCAAGCCAGAAATTGGTGATGGCTCTGAAGCACCTGGTCATTAATAATAAAATTGAGCTGGTCTTTCAGGTTAGGGGAAGTTGCACCCTGAGGCCAGTTGGCTCAGGTGAAGAGGCTGTGTAGCCTTTGTGCTGGGAAGAAAGTCTCCCAAAATTGAGGCCTCTGGCACCTATAGAGAGAACCAGGATCCTAAAATGTGTCTTTGTGGATGACTTTGATCACCTTTGAGGGGGGAAAAAAACCCTGTATTTTGCTTTGTGTTGAAGTTTTGTTTGTGCATGAAAGTGGGCAGAGGAAGCCCAGAAAAAGCACAGACTATAACTGTGTATTAAAGTTTTAGAGAAATTACACCAGAAGCTGTTGATCCATGGAATATCTGATCACCTCAGGTTATCAGGACAGGGGCTTATAAGGGCTCCGTAAGGTGCCAAAGGCTATTTTAGCTTCAGCAGTAGTAGTGCCAGTGCTGTCTCCTTGCACCAGCTACCTTGCTATTACTTTTTTCTATTGTCATTTGCCCTGACCTTGCTTGGACCTCAGTTACGGCTGCCAGCCACCTGCCCTGGCCTTTTGCTTGGACTGCAGATAATGCCTGCCAGCCCCCTCCCCTGACCTTTGCGTGGACATTGGATTTCACCTGCCTGCTGCCTGTCCTAACCTATGCCTGGACCTTGTATTGGGCCTGCCTGTCACCCACCTTGACCACTTCAACCAGCTTTAACCCGTCCTCGTGTAGTTGCCTTCTCCTGTCTCAGGGACATAGGGATTATGGAATGGGTGGGCCAGACACTCATCACTTTTTCCAGGCCAGAAATTGGTGATGGCTCCGAAGCACTCAGTCATTGATAATAAAGTTGAGCAGGTCTTTCAGGCTTGGGGAAGTTGTAGCCTGAGGTTAGTGTCTTCACACTTCTCACCCTGCATTAAAGATCCCAGTGGCCTAAAAATTACCAGCCCATCATCCCTTGCGGGGTCCTCTTGTGAAGTCCAGGTGTTGCCTAGATTCCACACCTCAGGTGATCCAACGCTTTCTGCCTGAAGAGACACTAACATGTGCACATTAGTAGCAGCGGATGCTTTGGACTGATAAGTACAAATTTAAATCTTTGACTGTAACATAAAACAGTTTGCTTTTCAAATACCCGCAAAGTGGTACAAGTTATCTGCAGAAATGGTGAAGCATAGTTGAAGTTTCTTGCAGGTTTGGGACTACATTTCTTCAAATTTGAATGGAGAAGAATTATTGGCCTTCTCAGATGCTAAAAAGTACATCTGGAAAGGTATTTATTACACAGTACTACTAGAAAGGCATCTGAATATTCTCAAATCTATTCTGCAGCACAAAAATGAGAACAAAAATGCAATTTCCAGCACATCTCAACATTAGTTTTCTTTTATATTCCACTTTGTTATTCTGTCGCTTCTTACACACTAGCATAGTCAAATTGTGATCTGGCATTTCTTTAAGGAGTTCCTATGCTGTATAAGCACTAACCATGTACACCTTCATAAAATGGATATTATAAATTAGACCTGCATTTTCTTTACCATTAGTAATTATCACTTATAGAGTAAATAATACCAAATCAATAACAAAAAAAATTGGTTTGTTAAGTAACAATGTAAAAAAACAGTTTTTGGAACCGACTGGTTGAAACCCACTTTACCTGAAGTTCTAATTTATAAAAAACTACGATTTTACAAAAAATCAGGCAGGTTCATTGTTACAGAGGGAACAAGTGATGTCCCTTCAGCATTAAATCAAACGTATCTGCCTGATCAGTGATATGATGCTGGGATGTGCTGAATATTCCGGCATCCCCAGGACTTCTGGGACTGAATGAACTCACTGAATGTGGGTGTTTTATATCATCGTGGTCTGACCAATCAAGATGGCCGAAGGTCAGGATCCAGGAACAGGAGATGTAAGCAGATGGCCAAGCCTGCAACAAAACAAGGACAGATAAGGTGTATTTAAAAAACTGCTCTCAGGCAGGTAAGGGTATTTTATTGCAGATGAAACATTGTCTGTCCATTGTGCAATAAAGGACCTGTCTTATCACAATGTTTTTAACAAAAGGGTTTACTTCCTTTTTAAGGCTGTAATTCCAGTTAAGAACTGATTGTAGTCATGATTCAGCATCTTAGATATAATGAATAAGATTCCCATTGCCTGTTTCTTATGTATTCTATTCTATGGAATTTAGCCCTCTACAATTCTTTTTGCCCCAACAAACAACGTGCATGAAAGCTGATAAACAGTAAATTCACAGACACAGTCATCTTCCAATTCTTTCTGTCCTAATATTATTCAATATTCCATTTTTGTTCTCAGACATAAAAAAATCATTTACAGACCAATCAACCCTCTTTTATTCTGTCTCTGTAAATTCATTTGAAACTCTAAAACCGTCAACTGTTAAGCAAATATTTTGGGGGAATGCCTAGCTTTTACTTTTTCTGTAACACATCCATTTTTAGAGATGCATTTCATTCCGTTGACACTCATTGAGGCAAAGAAAATTCATGTGTTTAAACTCACTTTGAATGGTTTCTATGAAAACTCTCTGTTTTCTGTATACACCCAATGGTTTAGTTCAATGAGTTTAATTATGAAAAAGAAATAATGTAGGGTATAATGTATATAAGTATGAATTGAAATGTGCTATTTTGGAAAGAAAAATATTGGCTTCTTTTAAAGCTGTCGGGCTCAGCGTGCGTTTGCAGTCTTGAAAGAAATTCTATTCATGTATTGGCTTGGCTGTGCATGGATTGGTTCCAATGGGAATGTAACATACTCAGTGAAGCTGCATTGGTTTCAAAGCGTATTTATATGCTCAGTGAAAGCATACAATTTAAGGAAATTAGTGGCCTTGTGTACTGATAAAGAAATATCAATTTCGCTGCACATTCATGAGGAAATAACCAGTTTTGGAGAGGCAAAATTGTTTTGCTTATAAATTTAGTTATGAGTAACAAAAAATATTCTGGCATTGTCCCATCAAAATAAATAAAGAGACTGGTAAAAGGGAAAAAAATCAAGTATCATTGGGTAATGGTAAGAAGACAGCAAAGGGCTGTTTAAACCGAAATATATCTGGTATGCTTACTGCCTGTTTTTCATTTCAAACACAATTTTTACCTGGAAATGCCCCAGCTTTGAATTCTCAACAACTATAAAATATCATTTTCTACTACTTGTTAATTTTAGACATTGATAGGGATAATTTATTCTGGAATGATTAGGATTAGGGATTCACAATTTAAATTAATATTGGTAATTCACTGCAACGTGAGTTCACTGCAGACTTCAGGTGTTTTCCACAAATGAAAATGAAAACAGTTTGCAAATGAATACAGTTTACTTTGCAATTGCTTTCTGAATAGCGAGAAGTTGGCAGCACTGCTGCACACACTAGTTTGCTAATGTACTGGGTTACTGTACTGGGTTAATGTACACCACAGGTAGTGTAACCATTGGCATGGTTGTCAGGGGCGGTATCGCCTGACATTTACCAGACCGTTGAAAAACAGTTAACCATAGCTACAGACTCCATTCTGAGTTGGAAGGAAACTGGGAAAAAAACTCACTTGCCCTTACCTTCGAAGATCTGTTGATACGTCCAGGAGTTTCCTGGATCAAGTCATGCATTGTCCCGGTATCCTCCTTGAGCCACCAAGTTCTTTGACACTCTTCCTACGTCACCGATTTCGCACTGCGCTGGTGCGAGATTGAGTGATGTAGATAGGAAAAGGAGAGCAGGCCTGAAGCAACAACGTGGGTGAAGGGGCCTCGTGACAGGGGGAGGATAAAAGGACGAGCAGGAGAGGTTAAAAGTTAAAAAAAAAAAAAAAAAAACAAAATGGGGGGCGCGGAGTGAAAAAAGTGCGGGAAAATAAAGGTATTAGATTGGTGATTGTGGTAAAGGGGGAAGGGAATGGATTACAATAAAAGGAGGGTCCCAGGGGTGGGGGGCATAATTTTCACAAAGTGCCTGGAACGAATGCTATGGACGCTATGGAGGATTTAATGAAGAGGCTGAGGCAGGCAGCGGAATCCAGGGGGACTGCATGGCTTGAGGCTCAGGTGGCTGCCGCTCTGGAGGGGGTAGAGGGGGAGGAGATGCCGGATCCCCCCCTTGTGAGACGCGCTCGGCGGTCAAGGTCGCCGGAGCGTTTGAGCCCCAGTATTACCCCGGTGGTCCAGCGCCGCCGCAGGAGCCCCGCAAGGGACCCTCCGGCTCCCCCCGTGAAAAGAAGATCCCAAGGGTCCTGTGGGGGAGCCGGGAGGAAATCTCGTCCTCGGCGGGACCCCTCCGCGGATCGGCAGCGAGGCGCTTCGCCGCGCGGCCGGTCCGCGCGCCGTGGGAAGCGTGGAGCACCGGCGGGCCCAGAAGAGGACAGGCTTACCGGTCAGGGCGCCGCCCGGCGGGGAGAAGGCGGATCCAGGAGGATGGAGTCCGGCTTGGTGGGATCGGTGGTCGGGGCTCCTACCCTTGATGTGAGCCCTGCAGCATCGGTGGTTCAGCGGAGAATGCGGAGGAGCGGATTGTCAGCAGAGGGGCGGGTCCCGCAGCCGGAAGGGCGGGAGCCTCGACCGGAAGTACGTAGAGCGGCCCGGAGCGGAAGTTCCGGGGTCGTCATCGGGACGGGAAGTGACGTCATCAATCAGGGCCCGGAAGAGGGCGAACATGGAGGCCGCGACGCGGCTGAAGAGCCAGTATCGGAGGGAGAGCTGCCGGAGGAAGCTGAGGAGTCACCGGGATGATGGCGCAGCGGTACGGCGGCTGCGGGCCGGGACAACGCTCGGCAGCCTGGTGAGTACCTGGCTGTGTGGGGCAGGGGGGGTGGGGTGCGGGAGAATACTGTGTGTAATACTGTGTGTAATACTGTGTGTAGTGTATTGGAGGATGCAGGTGAACGGGGGGGGGTTGTCAGGGGGGCTAAGAGTCGGGCTGGGACACTTTGTGGTGGTGACTTATTGCAGGGGCTGCGGGAATTGTTATTGCAGTTTACTGGGGGGTCTGTTCCTGCGGGGGTCTCTGTGGCTGGACGGGTTGTTGGGGAGGAAGCTTCAGGGGGAAGAGTGATGGAGGTTGAGGGGGCGGAGCGGGCCCCAAGGATGGCGGATGGTTTGTCCGTACAAGGGTCTGCGGCTGGGCCGGTTGCTTTGACGCAGGGATCAAGCAGGACGGATGGAGGTGAGGTGAGTACTCCTGGGGTGGCCGACGGTGCCAAGGGGGAGGTATACGTTTGTTTTGAGGGGCCACTGGGGTCTCATCTGGTACAGGAAGTTAAGGAAAAGATTTGGAAGGGTGACTATGTTGAAATTTTTTCTTTATTGCCGGTGGAGCGTTTTGGGGGGCAGGATTTTAAACCTGCTGAGGCCAGGCGGCCTGGGGATGACAAGGGCTTGTGGCGCATGATTCCTCGGACCTTCCAGAATTGGCTGCAGGCTTTTGCCATATTGGCGAGCATAGTGGGTGAGAGGGCGCCGGATAATTGCTCGGCTTTGTTTTGCTATTTGGATGCTATTACTGAGGCCTACCGTGTGTATGGTGGCATGGCTTGGCTGCGCTATGATGAGCAGTTTAGGCAACGGAAGGCACTGCGGCCGGGAATGCGCTGGGATCATAAGGACATCAGCCTCTGGATGCGACTTATGACATCGGCGAGGATAGTGCAGCAGCCCTTTCAGGGTAATGTCGGGGGTTCAGGACCAGCGGGATCCCTGGCAGGTAAGAAAAAGGGATTGTGCTGGTTGTTTAATGAGGGAACCTGCAAATTCGGAACCACATGCCGTTTCAAACACGAGTGCTCCGTATGTGGAGGAGGGCATTCGGGTTCCCGTTGCTCATTTAGGGGTAGGGGGCGCACCGGTGAGCCGGAAAAACTGTCCCCTTTTCTAAGTAGGTATCCAGTTCAATCAGCAGCGCGAACTTTGGAAGAAGGGTTCAGGGTGGGTTTCAGGATACCGTGTACTTTGGTAAGTATACACAGGGTGAAGAGGAATTTGAAATCGGCATTGATGAACCCGGAGGTGGTTACTGGTAAGCTACACAAGGAGGTTGCCCTGGGTCGTATGGCGGGTCCCTTTAAGGAATTGCCATTAGAGAGGCTGGTGGTTTCTCCTTTGGGGGTGGTTCCAAAACGGGAAAAAGGTCAGTTCAGGATGATACATCATTTGTCCTATCCTAAGGGCGAGTCGGTGAATGATGGTATTGATCCGGGGCTTTGCAGGGTGGCTTACACTTCGTTTGATGTGGCGGTTTCTCTGGTTCGGCGGGCTGGGAAGTATTGTTTGATGGCTAAGGCGGATATTGAATCTGCTTTTCGCTTTTTGCCGGTTCATCCTGACAGTTTCTGGTTGCTTGGTTGCTGTTGGAAAGGGGAATTTTTTGTGGACAAATGCTTGCCGATGGGTTGTGCGATCTCTTGTTCTTTGTTTGAATTGTTTAGCTCATTTCTTGAATGGGTGGTAAAGGATGTCTCAGGGTTACAATCGGTTATTCATTACCTTGATGATTTTTTGTGTGTGGGCCCCGCTGGCTCCTTGGTATGTGCCAACTTGTTAGGTACATTGGAGCATGTGGCGGAGCAATTTGGGGTACCCTTGGCTCAGGATAAAACTTTGGGTCCAACGACGGAACTTTCCTTCCTAGGTATAGTTTTAGACTCTGTCCGGATGGAATGCAGGTTGCCGGAAGATAAATTACAGAATTTGAAGGATGAGGTGGGTAAGGCCTGTTGCATGGATAAGATTCGGCTGCGGGAATTGCAGTCACTTCTAGGTAAGCTTAATTTTGCATGTAGAATTATGCCTATGGGCAGGATTTTTAGTCAGCGGTTGGCTGCTGCAACAGCAGGTGTAAAAAGGCCGGACCATTTTATACGGCTCACGCGGGTGCTTAAAAGGGATTTGATGGTGTGGCGACAGTTTTTGGATCATTATAATGGTCGATCATTGTGGCTAGAATCTTCTGTGGACAATGAGGCATTGGATTTGTGGACCGACGCGGCAGGTAGCACAGGTTATGGGGCTTACTTTGGAGGGCGCTGGAGTGTGGGTGCGTGGCCGGAAGACTGGCAGCACTTAGGGCTGTGTAAGAACCTGGTTTTGCTTGAACTTTTTCCAATTGTGGTGGCTTTGACGTTGTGGGGTGATTTGTTAAAGAATCGGAAGGTTAGATTCCATTGCGATAACATGGGTGTGGTGGAGGTAATTAATAATAATTCGGCGTCTTCTCCACAGGTTGTGTGTCATTTAGTGTTATTATGTTTAAAGTTGAATATTCATCTAAGGGCGGTGCATGTGCCGGGGTGCGAGAATGTAATCGCGGATTCCCTCTCTCGTTTTCAGTGGGAGCGTTTTCGAGAAGTGGCTCCAGAAGCGGAGGACCGGGGGACCCCTTGTCCGGCGGAGGTCTGGTCAGTGGTTTGGGGGCCATTGCTGGGCTAATTAGGAATTCGGTGGCAGTGGGCACTTGGAAGACATATGTCGGTACTTGGAAGGAATGGTGTGGCTTTGTGGCAAGGTATGGGGGTCTTGGGTTTCTGTAAAGGGGGGGAGGACGCAGTGTTGGCATTTTTATTGTGGAATTTCCAGGTTGGGGTGTCTAGTTCGGTTCTGGATAAGAAATTGGCGGCATTGGCCTTTTTATTTAAATTGTTGGGTTGGGCAGACGGCACAAAGTGTTTTGCGGTGCGTCAGGCGCTGAAGGGTTTGAGGAGGGGTGGTGTGAGCAAAGATAAGAGACGACCTATATCTTTTGTTATGTTGGAAGACATATGTTATAGGCTGGGGGTTGTGTGTTTTAGTGAATTTGAGAGGGTTCTTTTCCGGGCGGTTTTTGTGTTGTCCTTTTTTGCAGTATTACGTGTGAGCGAAGTGGTCAGTCCATCTAAATTCAAGGAAGGAGGTCTGCTGTTGGAAGACGTACAGTTGGAGGGGCGGCAAGTCGTTGTGTGGATCCGTAGGTCCAAGACTGATCAGGTGGGCAGAGGGGCTCGATTGGTGCTACGGGGGTTACAGGGAGGTGAGCTATGTCCAGTAAAGGTGGTAGGTGAGTACCTTACGCTGAGGCCCAGGAAGGGCGGCCCTTTTTTCTTGCATGAGGACGGGTCTTGGGTGACTCACTTTCAGTTCGTGGCGGTTTTTCGAAAATGTGTGGTGGCCTCGGGGAGGAGACCAGGTGAGTATACAGCTCATTCTTTTCGAATTGGGGCGGCCACGGAAGCAGCCAGGGGTGGTTTGGGTCAAGCTGCTATTCAAAGAATTGGGCGGTGGCAGTCCCAGCGTTTTAGTTTGTATGTGAGACCGCACTTGTTGTGAGTTTGGACGGGAGATGTGATTGAGGTGTCCGGATGCATTGGGGGGGGGGGGGGGGAGTTGTTGTAGTGGGCCGTTTCACATGTGACTATTTGGCTGTTTTTGTTTCTATTACAGATGGGCCTCCTTGTTTGGTGTGGATCTTGGGTCATTCGTATGTTTATTGGGGGGCCCGGAGGGCAGATATGAGGAGGAATGGTCGCCAATTGGGGTTGGACAGGGTTGAGGCTAGGGTGCGGTGGATTGGGATTCCGGGTATGCAATGGCGGAGGGTGGTTCCAGAGATTAATAGGTACATTGGTTTAGACAGGGCTCCAGATGTGTTGTTGCTGCATGTTGGGGGGAATGATTTGGGGGCACGGCCTATGAGGGATTTGATAAGGGACATTAAGTGTGATTGTTTGCGCTTGAGAGATGCTTTCCCCAACACAGTGTTTGTGTGGTCTGATATGGTGGGTAGGTTGGCCTGGCGTCAAGCTCGGTCGGTGGTGCGGGTGAACAAAGCTCGCATAAAAGTTAATAAGGAGGTGGGTCGTTTTTTGGTAAGGATTGGGGGGTTGGTGGCCCGTCATCAGGAGTTGGAGTCTGATTTGGGAATGTTTCTGCGAGGTGATGGTGTGCATTTAAATGCTGTGGGTACTGACCTGTGGTTGCTGAGTCTGGCTGAAGCCCTGGAACGAGCGGTCAGAGTATGGCGGTGCTCGCAAACTTAAGGAGTCAAGTTTGCGGCAGTTGGCATGTTTTTTGGGGGGTCCATGAAAGTTAAAGGTGAGGTAATGAAAATGTGGGGCGCAAAAGGAAAGGTTTCGGATATTAAGGTGGGCCTTGCATAACACTTGGTTGTTGTGGAGGCTAAGTTGAAGAAGGAGATCCGCCAACTGTCCCTGAGACGGTGAATGGGTGTCTGGGGGCCTGGCGGTGGATCTGTAACAGAAGATGATGAAGGAACTAGGAGTGGCGACTTTCATGGACCAGTGTTTAAGGAAAAGAGTTATCTGTTGAATTTTGGTTAAAAAATATTTTGTGTTAATAAATGGGCCGCTGCTGTGGCCAATTTTTTCCAACACTTTTGAGTTAGAGTTTTATTAAAAAAAAAAAAAAAAAAAAAAAAAAACTTAATAATAAATTACGGGGGAAGAAAATGGGGTGGGTGTTGGATGTTTAATTGGCTGAGCAGCGAGGACGGTTTTTTATGCTGTACCCTGTCATGCGATCTCACTGCACATGCATGCGATAGGCATTATTTTTATCCCATTGAAGAAAAAGCACCTTCAGAGGGAAGGAGCAGCCAGAAGTCTTACTGGATCTATGATGTATGTATCCCTGGAAGCTCTGTGTTCATATTCTGTGCTGATTGCCGTGGCGATCAAGAAGAGGGCTATACCTTTTTTTTTTTAAAAAAAAAAGGGCTTTAAACCCCCCTCTAAAAAAAGGTAATTCTTACCTTAGATAAAAGAGTTGTCTAACCTTTTATGTAAGGTAAAAAATTTAGTTTAGGTCCACTTATGGATCTGTGCTACAGGTGTTTCTAAAGGACTTTTACCAAGGGTGTAATGAGCAGAACACAGCCAAATTATTTTACACTATACAATCTCAGAAATGTAATCAGGACTGAGTTCTGTTAGCGTGACTTAGACATTTTACCCAGTGACACAAGATGTATACAATAGGAAACCATCAGTTACTAAACTTGTGCAAGTTAGGACAGTTGTGGCAAAAGACAGCATATAATCACCCAAAAGCAGCCCATCAATTGAGGAAGTCTTTTTGTAGCCAACACATTGTGTACCTAATGTACCTTAAGCTATTAACATTTTATTATTTGATAAGGAGTTGCTTCTCAACCTACTTAGGGCAGCAGTAGAGCATCTTGCATCACGCTTGGTACCTTTTATAGTCCTTTATAGGAGGAATATGAAATATCTGAAACAATTTCTATTAGAAGCTTCCACCATGGGCTTTCAATCTTTGTACACCATTGAATATATCTATCATGTCAAGAAGCCTCACCTAACCTCCAGGAGCCATGGGGCAATCTACCAAACCCCGTTCTTCTACAGGTGCTGGCTACATTCTTCTATGGATGATCTCAACTTTTAGCTTAGTCTTCACCATAAAAAACACCCTACACCTGTTGGCATTTAATACAGATTTCCATGCTTTAATAAACTATCTATCATGCAGTTCTTCAAATACAATCCTGGAACAGGCCCATTCCAGGTTTGCTGGATCACCCATGACAATTAATTAACCTCTAGTGCCCGGGGATCATACCCAGGACAATTTCCAGGGCTGCATGAATGAATGCAGCCCTGGAAATCCTCCTGTACTGACTGCCTTGAACTCCCGATGGATTTGCGAACTCGGTTCACTGACTTTTCGGGGACCCATCGGAAGGTCGAGGAAATTTTCGCGAGAATGCTGGAGACTATGACATTAGATTGTGATCCTCTTTGAGGTACAGATAGTGATATGACTATGGACTTTGTAAAGCGCCGCATATGTTGGGGCTAAATACCGGATAATAATAACAGGGAACTACACATGCCTGTTAAAGGAAAATGTAATTTTAGTAACAAAAATAGAAGACAATATCACATGAAAGCACATACCTTCCTGACTCAGCATTTTCCTTTGTGCACACCATCTAGTAACTTTTTCATAAATGACCACTGCTTCTACTTACAAAGATCATTAAATTTTTTTTGCAACCATTTACAAAGTTTCACCAAGGCTTATTTTAACACTGGGGGACCCTAGAAATATAACTTTCAGATCTTCATGGAACCACTGCCATAATTATTATATTCACAGATCACAGTACACAGTAATTTGGTGATGAGTGGAAGAATCCCTGGCCAGTATAAAGAATGCTTCTCACAGAATGCCACTTACAGACAGGCAAAAAGCTCATTTGTGTTAGTTGGACTGATTTGAGAGTCAGAAATTGCTCATTGCTCAAGGAACCCCTAGCATTTTTTTCTAGGAACCCTGGTTCAGAAACACTGTTTCAGACTGGTGGTGCGGTTGTGGCTCAGTTACCCTTTTTTACACCCCTTACCTGCACTCTCAGGTGAGACACTACATGTTAAATACCATTGACTGCCTCCTGCTGGAAAATAATAAAGCAATGATTCTTTAGGGCAATTGTGTGGATCACTGAGTGTCTGTGAGCTGCACGGGAACTGCTGTTCCTGCTGCCAGTCTAAACATAGACTATTACACTAGCTGATGGGGTCTGCTGCAGTTAAAAAGACCAAGAAGTCTATCTTTTTTCTTGTTTTAACCTATTTTATTTATTGTTCAGTTTTATGTTTTTTTGCTTTTAAAAATATTGCATAAAAAATGCACAACATTGCTTAAAAAGCCTAATTTGAAAATAATGTATGGATTACTTTGTTATCTTAAGTAATGACAAAATTGCTCTGGTCTATAAGGTGTAGAAAAAGCAAGAAATGAAATGGTTACTCATACAGCATGTTTATTTACAGATATGTACTAATTCTAAACTATACAGCTTTGAAATGTTTGGTTATGTCTGTGCAGTTGGTGAAGACTCAAGAAAATAGCAAGGTAAATGGATATGTAACACAATCCTTCAGGGGAATTCACTGTTCTACACACCTTCTAACTAATTGAATGTGATTTTTTTAATCAGAGGCAGCATTATCTCCTTTTTTTAACGTCTTGGGCCTAAAGAAGCAGATGTAACTCACAATGATGACCTGAGTTTCGTGGGAGAAAGAACCAGGTGGCTAATTGTCTGTAAAGCAAATATGCTGATAATTAGCGAGAGAGCACAATGCCACAGAAGCCTAACCACCAACCTTTATTTAAGTTAAGCAAATGGGTGAGCAAATGATGCAGCTGCATCTTCCCCTGACAAGTTAATAAGGGTACCATACTTCATTTAAGCAGTTGTACTAGCCAAAGCATGCCCTTAGGACCTGACATCAATGACTCTTGAATTGTGAAGTTAAACTGTAGAAAATGAGTATCACAAAAGCAAATAAGCCTTTATTGTAGGAGAGATATTCTTAAAAGCATAGCCCTCCCATGTGTACAAATACTAAAACATGAAGATCAATGTTAAATAATACTTACTAGCACTATATTTGCAGACACCTTCAAGCTTTTTTTAATTGTCACTTCTTTTTTTTTCTCAGATTTGAGATGTCAATTTTCAGGAACAAAATTGTGTCTCAATGACACAATTTGAGCTAGGATTCACCTGGTTTAGTCTTTCACAGATATGAAAACTGAAATATGTAACATCCATATGTTTGGCACTCAAGCAAAACTGTAATATCATACAGGATTTTTGTCGTAATTTTATAACAATTGTGTACAAATGCTGTCACAGTAAAAAGTGATAATAATCTGTTTTAGGCTAAACTTAAATTGACTGCAGGGGGGAGTCATACACATAGAACATAGAGCCATAGATGGAGAAAATTGGCTCTATATGATTATAGTCTTGCCCATGCATGAAGCACCTAATGGGGCCCCTCTGCCCTCCCCCAACATAATAGGGCCCCCCCCCCCATCCTTTCACATGTTCCCTGTTTAACAAAAAATGTCAAAAGGGCACAGGACAGGGCTGGGAGTAGCCACAGTTCTGTGCAGTATTTTTTGTAATTATGGTATCCAGATAATGTGTAATGTGGAAATCTATCACCATTGGGATATGCTAACAGAAATGGTGAAACTGATTGTCTATAGAAAATTCCAGAAATAATATCTTACAACAGCTATGAGGCCTTCTGGAATTTTTACCATACACACAGTTTTGGGTGTTTTTAGTGTGCACGCATGTACTTAATTTTGAAATTTTAGAGTGTCTAATTAAAAAAAGAAAAAAACATAATTCTGAATAAATTTATTCCTATAGCACACTGGCAATCCTACTGACAACCCACAGGCAACAAGACTGATAGGTGCAGAGAAAAAACCTGTATCCTTGTAATGCCTCTTTCGCCACATAATTCGCCACATTCTTGGGTACACTTTGCTAGTACCGAGCTAAACCCCATTTTGCCTTCAGCAATTCTGAACTTCCCAGGCATAGATTTAAAGTATTCAGTGTGATTTTGGTCCAAATTGACATAATAGCATTACGCAGTTGCTGCAGGTTTCCCAGTTGAACACACATGATGCAAATCCCCCATTTTAACACACCCCAAAGGTCCTGTATTGGACTGAGATCTGGGTGTCTGTGGAGACCATTTGAGTACAGTGAACTTATTGTCATGTGGAAGAAACCAGTCTGAGATGATTTGAGCCCTGTAATATACTGTTACCCTGCTGGAAGTGCCCATTAGAAGAGAAGGGTCGTGTAACTGCTTTCAGCCTACCAATGCATTTGTCTTGGTCTGCACACTTCTGCAGCAGTGTTGGTGGAAACATAACTCTACAGAGTTCAACCATCATGTGTACACCAAAAATGAACTGCTAGCCGGGTTTCCCTATTTCCCTGCTTATCAGAAATTGTAACAAATAGACAATAAAATCACAGTCAGAATAAATCACATGAGGAGTGGGAGCGGTTTTAGAAGGGGTATTAGAGTGGCTGGGGCTGTGGTACACCATGGTCATGACACTTGTATTTATAGAGTAGGGAGGGCAGGTATCACAGCAAGGTTCTCCATCCCAAATTTACCAGATGGAGACTAAATTAGACCCAGGGGACACAGGGATTCTCAAAAGTGTGTCTCGGTGATCTCAGAAGGATTTAGTGTCTGCACCATGCAGTGGAAGCCTAGGTATTCTCAACCTTTTTAACATAGGGGAACCCTCTGAAATAATTTTCACATTTCCAGGGAACCCCTACTATAACAACTATATCTACAACTTACAGTATATTGGTGTAGTGGTCAGTGAGAAGGGTGCCTCTTACATTGCTGGCTAGTGGGATGAATACCACCTTTACAGTTAGCCAAAGAGATCATTGGTGTCAGTTAAATTGTCCTGAGAGTCACAAATTGCTAATTTCTTAAGGAACCCCTAGCAAACTCTGGAGGAACCCTAGTTGATAAACCCTGGTATAGAGTGTACTAACGCATGGTGGGAAAATGATCTCTTTCTAGCTCTTCCCCTACAGAGATGAAGTGTTTTGAGAAACTATGACATTTGTGTGTGATACTTAGATGTATTGGAGTAGGATATGGGAACACAAAACAGTTATCTTAGAACTACGGTGTCAGAAAAAAACATATTTATAAAAGCAAAGGCCACCCTATCACAGCATAAAAATGAGACACCAAAGATGAACAGAACCAATTCATACAAATGTCCCTGGCATTTCATCTTCCATTACTGCAGAAAATAGGAGTTTGACCACATCAAGGCTCTTGGTCCAATAATAATCCCAAAAAGATTAGAATAAACTTTGATTCTCTATCCTGGGAAATTTCTATACAGTTTTGTGAATTTGTGGCAAACAACAGAATAATCACAATAATCAGATTCATTTAGAGACCCAAAAGGTTTTGTAAAGTTGTGTTGTTTGAGAATGTGATTGGTTACAGAATGAAAAAGGCAAATATTGATTTGCTCCTAAAGAGACCAGACATTAATATAATACATACTAGACAATATAATTTTTAATTGCTGCTTTTATTGCAATCAAATTATTATTTTGCTAGTTTTACACATTTTTCTAGTTTTACAGCTATAATCAATATAATTAGGACCAGTGTAATATATATGAAAACACCTGCCTTCAATAAACCATGCTATTAGAATATTCTGCTTTCTTGCACCTGAGCTTCTCCCCACCACTCACATATATGGCCATTGTTGTACTAATTTTAAATTGTTCCAATACATAAACCTATAATATTAAACATGGCAAAAATTGTGCAGGATTGCAGTTTTTTTTACAGCAATTAGGCAGCACAGTCCTCATAAACTGTATTGTAAACATGTAAACGTTATTCACATTCAAATAAGCAAATATAAAAGACAGCACTCTCTAGGTAATAAGCATTATTTGAGTACAATAAAAAAATAATGAGTAACAAATCCTTGAAGGCTTACGTAGTTTGTACACAAAAGAGTCTTCACGCTCTTGTAAAAATCGAAATTATTTTTATAACTTGGGAGAAGACTGTTTTTTGGTTTGGGTTATTTAGTAGGTAAAAACTGACAGATATAAATTAAATGTGCTAAAATAATAAATGCCAACAACGTAACTTCAGCAGTTTAATCTTGGCCTTTGCCACTGACCTGTCACTTTAGAATGTACTGAAGTCATTAGACTATGTAAACCTAATATATTTAACTACTGTAAGTAACTTAAGGAGAATCACAGGAGTCTCTAGAGTGGGAGAAAATTATGATTTGATGCAATTAATAGTTCATTATTGTTCTTGGGAGCAAGAGTCAACTAAAAAATGCTCCACAATCCACTAATTATAGGTTAAGCTTACATTTATTGCCATTTGCCAAAATAACTAAAAAAGGGCTCAGTATTACTGAAAGTATGCATGACCCTTAACGTGTAATAAGTCACCAGTATTTAGTGCACCATGGTTTACAATTTATTTACATGGACTGCAACTAGGTAATGGCTTTCATTATATTAACTTAAAATTAATCGCTGTGTTAGGATGTCTATGAAAGAATGAAAGAAGGCTTAAATTATAAACAACACCCCTTACATGGGAATGCTGCAACCAGAACTTTGATTTTATGTTTTTTGTGTGGGTGCCTTGTAGTGTCCACATGGCAAGTCCAGGTGACCACACCTCTGCCCCTATAGACAACAATGGCTGCAAAGGTGCGGATCAATTTAATCCATTTTCATCCTGAGGTGTGGGACACTAATGATGAATCATACTCAAATTCTGGGGGAAGGGCAAAAGTATGCATGGAGATTATGAAGCTTTTTTTCCCAACAGCAAAGAAGGAGACAGAAGCCCCGTGCCAACAAAAAGGGTGAATGGCGCATGGTTTTTATGGTGGGTTTAGTCCTTTGGTGTGGCAGCAAGGAGTATTTGGATTCAGATATACTAGTTTTACTCCAGTGGGAAGCCAGGTGCAATGATAGACCAGATGTGGTAAGAAAGGCAACCAGGTACATTAGTAGCCCTGCTGTGGTTGAAAAGTTAGCCAGGTGCATTGGTAGCCCAGATGAGGAACAAAGGGTAGCCAGGTTAATTGGTAACCCACGTGTGGTTAGAAAGGCAGCCAGGTGCTGGCCAGATAAAAAAACAAAAAGACTAGATGAAAAACAAAAAGCAATGTGTGGCAATAAAGCCAGCCAGGTGCATTGATAGCCCAAATAGGGAACAAAGAGCAGCCAGGTGCATTGGTAAACCACATGTGGTTAAAAAGGTAGCTGGGTGTATTTGCATGCCAGGGGTTGGAGCCTTTGTAAATGCCCAGAAATGTCTGTTTAAGCTTTTGTAAGAGCCTGTACAGGCATCTGTAACATAACTTTTATTAATAGTCTTTAAAAAAAATTCCACCGGAAAAAAACTGTTGCTATAGGCAATACTCCTTCTTCCATTATACAAACTTACCTGCCACAATATTTCAGGTATATATCCATATGCGGGGCTCCTGTTGGAAAAAATAGGGTGTAATGGGGGAACTGAATTATCTATATCTATGTCACTTTCACTGGGCTCAACCAAATCCCTATTCTTTTAATTATTTGCACTAGAGGGAACCTGAAGAAGACCTCCAAGAAAATACATGTAAACCCTAAATAAGTCAAGTGTACATTGTTCATTCTGCCCATATTGGCAGTTTGAGGTATATTGATTGCTCACCACCTTCATGGGAACTGCAAATCCTCATTTTTCATATAGACTAAAGGTTTCTACTGCAATGCTTGGTGGAAATGTACTATTGAATGTACAAGTATCTTTCTTCCTACTTTGCATATTGTAGGGCCACAAACCTCCCACCAGCTGAGTTTAGAACTGAAAGTAAATCCAATAGACAAGCACACTTGGCCTGTAAAACAGCTATTCTGGTGACCACTTCGTCTTTATACACTTTGGGCTTGATTTAATAAAGCTTTACAAGACTGGAGAAGATGGACTATCATGGTAGAGCCTGGATAATCCAGCAAACCTGGAACTGATCTGGTCCAGAATTGAAAACATTTGCCAACTAATAGCAAATGAGTCTCGTAGAGCTTTAATAAATCAGGCCCTTAGTGTATTTACTTATCAACATGATTGCCATTACAATTTGCCTTGTATTATTTGGGGTTTACTTCAGCTTAAAAAAAACACAAAACAAGAAAGTATTCTGTTGTTTTACACTTTATAAACTTTTTAATAAACTAGTAATATTGCAAACATCACAAATGTACCAATACATTATTTCTAAAATAATTGTTGCTCTCATTGTTAAAATGTACGTTTCCAATTTACTGACATTGCAGAATAATGCAAAAACTGCCTTAATTCCACTAATTATGTACATTACTAATAGCTTTGTAAAATAATGTCATAGTAAGCCTGACATACTTGCATGGTCACTTCACAGCGTTTCAGCATCCTGATAACATTAGCTTTTAATCAATTTATAAAGTCTGATAGTTGTGCAATTGTAAGTGGTCACTTGGCTGCAAATAATATTAACCTTTTAAGTGTCAGAAAGTGAGATGACCGCTTTTATTGGTGTCACTCACAACAACTACATCCCCACAGGGGAATTTCTGAAGGGAATTGTGCAGACAGGATCCTCTGCAGACTTCTGCTGCATCTCATTATGGCCTCATTAACATGGGGAAACAACCCCAGGCCTTAAGAATATTTTGTGTTGACTGTAGTATTTTGGCACAAATATATCTCTGAATCAGCACCAGTGTAAATCATGTCTGAAATATGCCCATTGTCATTTGTGTCAATGTCAAGACATTTCTTCCACTTCTGGATGTTTTCTCAAAGTTTTCAAATATTTCCACAGAAAACAGCAGTAAATGCAAGCATCGGACAATAACTCAGGACAATAAGGCACACAATAAATCACACAACTTAGTTACATATTCTGCTCCAATAATTAAAATGTGATACTTTAGTAAAATACTGAAAACTTCTCAAACACTCTATGTTCATAGAAAACTCTTTTGACCTTAAGGATAAGGCTGCTGGTAGATGTACAGGTAGTCCCTGAGTTAAGGACATCCGACATATAGATGACTTCCAGATACAAATGAGGCTTCCCTGCACATTTGTGTGCAGGACAGAGGCTTGATAGGGGGGAGGGGTGGTGTGCATGATTTGCAGAATAAGTCTTTTGCAGTTCTGCAAGCTCTTGTAACTCTTAAATGTCCAAGACAAACTCTGCAGTTGCTTCTTTTTGCATAAAAAAGCACAGCTTGCTCCAGAAGTTAATGAATGTCTAGGCTCCAAAAAGTTTTGTTTTTGTTTTTGCTTTGTGATTAACTCACAGTGAGGATTTTTTACAGTAACTGACACCACAATGCCTAATAATATGTTGAGACAAACATCTGACCTAATTGCATTTATTAATTTGTTCTGAATTAATTTATTTGTTCCGACTTACATACAAATTCAACTTAAGAACAAACCTACAGTATTTCTATTTTGTATGTAACCCGGGCACTACCTGTACTGTAAATCAGTTAGAATTGGAGGAATGACTCATCTAGAAATACTGTTGTACTTACCCCAACATCTAAAAGTATATGCAAAGTCTAAACTACATCTCCCTGCTGAGCAGATTCATCATATTTATTTGTCATGTTTGTTTGTCATGGTCACTGGTGGAATGTAACCACATTTCAACTGGGTTCGGATTTTGCCACTCAAAACCACTAGTCAAAAATGGTCAACTTTGAATGGTTTTGTTCATTATCCTTTATTGCACAGGTGATAGGAGGAGGCAGCATTGCCATGTATTTTTTGAATAGTATATGCAGCATTTTGCAACCACTGTCCTAAATTGGTGCTGCCAGCAACCCTTTTAAAACATTTGTGCAAGTAGTGACAGCCTCTTACTGTTCCAGATAGCCTAGTATTTGACAGTACCCACACAGGGGTGGTAAATGCATTTTAAGAGCAGACCTAATACAATCATATCCCTGACTCCTACTAATATTACTATTAATATTATTATCAATATTAATAAACAGAATTTATATAGCGCCAACATATTACGCAGCTCTGTACATTAAATAGGGATTGCAAATGACAGACTAATACAGACAGTGATACAGGAGGAGAGAACCCTGCCCCGAAGAGCTTACAATCTAGTAGGTGGGGGAATTTCACAAACAATAGGATGGGAGATATGTAGTGCTGGGAAGTAGTGGTGGTTTCAAAAAACAGAAGAAGACGGGTTGGCAAGTTTGAAAAAATGGGTTTTCAGCGCTCTTTTAAATGAGCAGAAAGTAGGAGCAAGCCGAATAGGACGAGGAAGACCATTCCAGAGACTCAGGGCAGCTCTAGAGAAGTCTTGTATCCGTGCGTGTGATGAGGTTATGAGTGAGGAAGTCATTAGCAGGTCATTGGAGGAGCGGAGAGAGCTTCAGGGGGAGTATTTTCCTACCAGGTCAGAAAGGTGAGTGGGACAATAACTGTGTAGGGATTTGAAGGCAAAGCACAGGAGCTTAAATTTGATTCTAAGGTGAAATGGAAGCCAATGGAGAGAACTACAAAGAGATGCAGCGTTCAAGAAGTTTGGAGACATATGGAAGAAGGGAGATAGGACGGTAGTTGGAGGGTAGGGAGGGGTCCAGTGAGGGTTTCTTTAGGATAGGGAGAATTATGGCATGTTTAAAAGCTGAGGGGTATTTACCAGTGGGAAGGGAGAGGTTGAATAGTTCGGTTAGGGCAGGGGCCAGGGTGGGGGATACTACACATCTGAGTAACCACAATTTAGTGACTCTTTTTTGGGAATGACTGATAGTATATTAGTGAAACTAGGCATTACATGTATGATATTATTAACACATTGTATGTATATTATAATATGCTTCATTGCACAGTGATGAAGTGGAAAAAAGTCTTGCAGCTACTGGGTTCTGGATCTTTAGCTATCTTGATTGGCCAAGCCAGAATTACATACCTTTTTTTCCTGGTGGCAAGTTACTTATCTGAAAAATCTGAAATCACAGCTGGCTTCCTTTAAAAAGAGAAAAAAACATGTCTTGTTAATTTGAGTACATACCTGTAGATCGTGAACAAATAATAAAAACCCACTCATGTCAGACCTTTTTTTTCATATGAGTAATGAATTGAGGTACACAATATTATAAAAGTTTAATTAGTAGAGCCTTACCTCACCTCACACATGGCAATTTAAAGATTTCCAGCTCTGGATCCTGAAGGCACACAACCTTTTTTTTACCTAAACCAAATTCTCGCTGCTGGAATCATTCTCCTGGCTAAGCATATTTTGACAAAAAGTAGGTATGTTTAAAAGATATGGATTGTGTATAATGATGATGATAAAATCCATGACTTATAGGTGTGAATAGAAAGGACACCTCTTCCCTTTGCTATACAGTGCCTATTGATAGATCCAATCTAAAACAGGCTCATTCAAGAGCAATCAGTAAGAATTTTTTAAAATTAATTTTACCTGAAATATGAGCAAATATACATTTATCATCATAATTGATATTGTTATTATTTTTTTGAAATGTAGATTTTTATTAAGTATTTCTAAATATTACAACAACAAAAAAACAAAGATACAGTATAAACAAACAAATCAAGTGAAGTAAAGGAACATCAGATAGATATAAAAGAATGGAGAGTTATTGTTATTTTTAACAATGGTGTTAATATGTTATCAATCATATTATATGTATTTATATTTGCACAATTTAAGATGATTGCATGTGACTGTAATATACATAAAGGACAACAGTACCTCTAGTACTAGTAGTTAATCACGTTAAGAACAACTGTTTGCTAATCACTGTATGGCCCCATTTAGAGCTATAGCCTTTTCTCCCAAAAACATCCTGATGGTTCCTCTTTTCAGATGGCCCCTGGATGTCATGATTTCAGCTCCCTTATTGGAAAAAAATGAGGCCCTGGCATGCATATACAGTTAGAAAAAGACCTGGCAGGATGTTTTCTAGAGAAAAGGCTGTGGGTGTCTGAGCAAAGCTGCATACTGATAATTGGGATGTAACATGTATATCTAGGTGGGCTACACTTAGGAAGAAGGGACAAGTAATTGGGGACAGTTGTACAAAAGGTACAGTTGGTATGAAAACACAATTTTGTAAAGAAAATTACATAGAATGATGAACTATTCCAATGCCTCCACCTCTTGGATTACAAGATCTTCTGGGCAGGGTCATCTCCTGCGTACATTATAGAGCCAACCAATATGACACAGGAAAAATCCATGCAGATTTATTGGAGTTTAGTGATTGAGTTTAGATCTATATAAAGCAAAAATGGTGGCAATCAAGTCACCAAACCCTTCTTATATTTATGTTCTTCTAAAATAGAAAGAAAAAACATAGTTGGTTTAGCCTTACTCTTTCTGTCTCATTTGAAAGTGTATAGACGTATTGTATACCAGTCATTATATATGGTGGTTCCATTCGTTTTTATGTTTCCAGGCCAAAACACAATTTTTATTTTAGTAAATTGAGCTTCTGATCACAATCAAGGTTAAATGGGGTATTAGGACCAATCTGGCATATTACCAGGGGGCAACAGAAAAAAAAGCAAATGGTGCATACTCAGAAAACATCAATGACAGCCAACTAAATGATGTAAAAAAAATAAATTTTGACTTCCAGGATAAAAAAAGAGGGAATATACAAAATTTCCTTTGCAACTAAAACTCCAATGTTCTGGTTTGCAATGCGTAAATGTTGTATGGGGACTAATCAAAAATAACAAACAATTGTTTTGAATAATTGAAATTAAGTGCATTTAATTAAACATATAGGAAAAGATGGACAGATTTCAAGCTGAATCTACAGATCATGTATGAATTTCCTATTCAAATATGCAAATATGCCTTTTCTCTAAAGGAAAAAAAAGGCTGCTCCTGCAATTTGCATAAATGTTCCTTATGTTTTATATTTTGGAATGTCTCCTTCTGAGAGTAAACAACATACCAGAGCAAAACTGCATTTATATGCAAACACTCCCTGAGTTATTATACCTATTACATTTTATTAGTAGTAAAACCAAAAAGGACACAAGGAACTGGTAAATGTGAAACTGTTATTATGGCAGAATAAATAATAGTAATAATAACATGGAAATGGAAATCTATATGAGTTTCATATTAATATCATCCTAATAAACTCTTAGCTGCCTACCTTTAAAACCAGGACAGCAAATGTGGTGCAGCTTTGTCTCCATCCAATATTTATGCTCGAAAACATTTGGTTTAGAGAAAAAAAAGAGTGATAAAAAATGACTGTCTCAAATACTGGGCATTGACTAGTCCCTTGCTGCTCTTTAGAGAATGTTTCTGTAAAATATAGTGCATCTTGCTGTTTTATTTCATTGTTTGTAGTCCTGGCAAAATCCTATTGTCCAGCTGCCCAGGGTAAATGAACAGCAAGGAGCGAAAAAAGCTCAACGACTGTTCAAACTAGGTCAGGACTCAGCAATATTGTTCATTTTATGGCTGAAAAAATGTTTAGTTTACTTAGGAATAATATTTGAAGAATTAGAAATGAGTGCTTACTCAATTCGGAATTGTAGGAATAGGAGTGAGTGCACTTCAATATTAAGCTAAAATTCCAGTTTTGCTGAGTGAAAACCAATAATTCCCAGTCATATACAGTGTAAGTATTTTACATCTTTATTAAACATCCTTCCTTGGTTCTGATCAGTAGATCCAATACCTTTTTCGGCAGTACAAAGCTATGCAGTGCAGGTAGGTATAACATGTTGATACAACAGCTATGAAATACATATGCATGAAGAGGATAAAGTAAGTATATATATAGTGTATGTGGAAAAGGGGCCTTGTTGTCTACCTATTTTTAATATATGGCAAATTGGGAGTGGGAATTTTTAGAATTTTTGGAGGAAGGAGAGGAGAACAAGAGGGGACAAGAGAGAAAAAAGAGGAGGAGGGGGGAAGTAAGGGAAGGGTAGGACAGTCAGTAGAGTTGAGGTCAACATCTGTGGCCTTACCTTGCATCAGATAATCAACTGATAAGTAAAATTGGATCCAACAGAACCAGGTATGCCCCGCTCACAATTTCCCCTGATTACAAGAGGCACTTAATACTTCCATGATAATAATAATATTATTCACCCTGGTTAATTAATGATGAACTACTCAGTGGCATGTAGAAGCCCAATTTGTTTGACTAATATTTCCAACACTTTCAACCACTTTCTTTTTTATGCAAAGAATTTATATTTGATATATTTTTGGGTTGGGGCTTGAAGCAGTAAAAACCTAAGTTGTGCTGCTTACATTGGGCCAGCTTCAGATTAAATGAAGTGGGGCTTCTTTCTAGGACTTTAAATCTTAACCCTCCAATAGTAAAACTCCCATTATTTTTACTGTATTGCAGTTAGGCTGCATATAAAATGTGTGGCTTAAAAGTATATACTGTTTTTTTACATTTATAAGAACAACAACAAAGGGTAAAAAGAATGGGATTCCATCATTTCATGCAGTCAAATGTGTGTTTCACTAAAGGTAAATGGATACTGGGTGGTAAAAAGGTCCTTCAAGCCTCAACTTGGTTTTGGCTTCATCTCTTATAATTTGGTACTGCAATGGCAGCTCATAGTAAACCTTGCAACTCTTGCCTGCCCATCCCCTTGACACTTCTTGAGTCCATATCGAGAGGTTTGCAAGTAACTGTCACTCATGGGGGAGATCGTAGCAAATGCATAGCCGACTAGGTAGGGGGTGTGCTTTTGAACCCCCCCCCCCCCAACCTTTGTATCAAACTACTCTACCCCCACCACACTTTACTTAAACTTTAGGTTTACTTTTAACTTTAAAAATAGAACAGCACTTTCCTTAAAGGGATAACCTACAGGTAGAGGTGTCTTTGAGCTGATTAACGGTCAGAGCACACACTCAACAACTATAAGAAGAAAGGAAAAGATGTTAGCTACAGTTGACAAGAACTGAAGACAGCTTTTCCACTCCCTCCTGGCCGTCACAGCCTAAAGTTATAGGGTCTGCTCCCTATTTAAAATGACCTTATGGTGATTTGGATTAATAGAGATTGAGTGGTGGTGGTGACTGGGCTCTTATTGGTGGCTAAGAACATGTAGTTAGAATCTACAGTATCTAATGATTATTTAAACGTTTTAAAGTACTTACTTTGTATTTAGTATATATTTTATATAAATAATTATAGGTTAGTGTAAGGAAAGTACCGTATTTTTCGGACCATAAGACGCACTTTTTTTCCTCCTAAAGTGGGGGGAAAAGCAGGGTGCGTCTTATGGTCCGAATGCAGAGGTACAGGGGCATATTTTTTTACTTACCTGTGTCCCCGCCGGTCCTCTGTCTGTTTTCCTCCTGTGTTCCCCTGTGTTCCAGCGTGGGGCACTTGTGCCCGCCCACGAAGGCTGCGCCGATCAGCATTCATCAAATCAATCGGCGCCGCCTTCGTGGGCGGGCACAAGTGCCCCACGCTGGAACACAGGGGAACACAGGAGGAAAACAGACAGAGGCTGACAGCAGCCAGTGTTCCTCCTCTGTGTTCCTCCTCTGTTCCTCCTCCAAAAGCTTTCTACTCTGTCCCAAGAGCAAAGTGAGTACATTTTGAGAATTTTTACTTTCCTCCTGTATTCCTCCTGTACTGCAGCTGTAAATGCCCCAAATGCTTGGGCATGGGATAAAAGACAGGTTGTCCTCAAATTTTTACTATACTATAAAGTACATAAAGCCAGTATTTGTTCTTGTCCAAAGTAAATCTGTAGGCAATAAAGTAATTGGGCCTGGTTTTTTAAAGCGCTCTAAGACTGGAGAGGATACAGTTTTATCAGTGAACCTGGATGATCCTAGAAACCTGAAATGGATCTGATCCAGGACTGAAGACAATAAATCCATTCCAGGTGTTTCAGATCACCCAGCTTCACAGATGAAAGTGTATCCTCTCCAGTAATGGAGAGCTTTATTAATTCAGGCTCATTGACTCCACCATAGCAGTATTGTTTTGCGCTCGCCTCCCAGGAAGCTCTTGGTTTTGGGTGGACAGTACTGTGCGATATAGCCTTATGTTCTCATAAGATTTCAAGTCTCTGCATAGAGCATAGAGCAATCTTACGTCCTGAAACCAAATAATAATAAGGTAATATTCTACCTATTGGTTCTTTTAGGTTATCAAGTCAAGGTGTGGGATAAAAGTATTCAGACAAAGGTTTGAAAAAACTTGGACAGACTGAACTTCAGACCTGTAAAACTGTAATAATATGAACACTTCATATAGGTTCAGTAACTATTAATGTTTTCCTTTGTAATTGAACAAACGACATCTGTACACACACAGGAGCTTTACAGGTACGGTAACTAATTCACCAGAATGGATCTTACGCTGCATACATGCACTAGATTTTTGTCGTTGGAAAAGACCTTTCATGATCGTTTCCAATGACAAGTGACTGAAAGATAAATGAAAAAGCACTGTACATACAGCGCTGTTCTGTTCTATGGCGAGGAGAGGGGGGAACGAGCAAGTGACACCCCGCTGTGCTCCCCTTTCTTCACTTCCATTGCAGTCAATTGTCTTCTGTTGTTCATGGATCTGTCCTGGTGGACAGCCTCTGTACATATGTCATGTTCTGGTCTGAGACAAGCCCAACAGCTCATATCGGCCAAAAATCATGTGACTTGTGTACATAGCCTTATTGTCACCAAGAATAATCAAAGACTGGCATCATTTTGCTGACATTGGACCCTTTTGGTGAGGCAGCATTTCAGGCAGCATTGTTTTTAGGCACCATATATCAAGTACATTCAAGGTGTGAGAAAGGAATCAACTGGGGTAATTAATTTTTCTACCACTACTGTTTCCTTGAGGCAAAGCTGGCCACCCTACAAAGTCACTATTTAAAATTTAAAAAGTAAACAAACACTACTAGCTAGGTAAAATATTAAAATTGTATTTATTTTTACAAAGGCACATATCTGTAAAGTGTCCTGACATCCAAAACTTGATATACCTATAGATCTATAAGATTATGTTTTGCAGCACACAAAGACAAAAATAAATTTCACATCGAAATATCTCTATATCTGCCAATTCATGCTGAACTACTGAACTGCACTATGGCTGTATGAGGTGAATGGATGAAGCTAATTAATACAAAACCCAATAAACAAAGCCATATATAAAGGTTTTCGGTTGATGTGTTGGAAATACAGCCCCATTTAGGTCATCCGCCATAAAGACTATACAACTAAAAGTAAATAGTAGCATAATTATGTGATATAATTCAATACAAATCGATACCTTAACCAAGAGGAGGCAGCAGTAACAACCTAATTACAGAGTAGCAAGCCAAAATATAATTAAAGAAATTAAATTCTTTATTAAAACCATGGATGCTAAGGCAGTAAGGGTATAAATACTGCAGAAGCAGCCGAACATAATCATACCCTTGGGCTGGTTGAGGAACCAAGGTATATCCTAACCAATAGCTGCTTCCTCTGTTTTCCTGCAAACCCCGGAAATTTTGGAGGAACTAAAACTAAAACTAAAAACTCAAAAATACTGTGCTCCAAACCAAGAAAAATTATATATATATATATATATATATATATATATATATATATATTTTGGTCTTTCCGCAGAATGACATTGCCTTAATACAAGGTTTAAGGGGTGATATGATCACCCTTTATAAATATATAAATGGTCCATATAGTGAACTTGCTTCACAATTAGTCACTTTAGGGTCATTACAAAGGACAAAGGGGCACTCTTTGCGACTGGTAGAAAAGAAATGTAATCTCTGGATAAGGAAGGGATTTTTCACAGTAAAAATGTGAATAGGCTCAGGACGTAGAAAAAGCTGGATGCTTCTCTAGAAGCACAGAATATGACTGTGTATTAAAGTTTTAAAGTAAAGACAATATAAACTGTTGATCCAGGGAACATCTGATTGCATCATTGGATTAGGAAGGATTTTTCCCCCTTGGGGCAATTTAAACCATGCTTCATAAGGGTTTTTATCACCTTTGGATCAACTATGTTCATATGATTTTATCTGGACATATATGTTTTTTTACTTAGTGCTTGAACTGGATGGTCAAGAATGCAGGACTATCGTTATGCTATGACCAGCTAAACATTTATTTCATTTACTAATATTTTATTTTCCGCTATCTCTATACCAATGAAGCAGCTGCAAAATGAAAGAGAAAGAAACTCCACAAGAGGCAATCTGTGGAACTTTTACAACTAAATTTTTATCTAAACAGCATTTTAACAATCTCTAACAGAACAGTTCAGATTGGTACATACAAAATACTGCTTCTTCTCTTCCCCAGAAATATTGGTAGCTCCTATGTACACCTGCTGCAGTAATCGTCTGCCACATTACAGGCAATAATCTCTGGGCTAGGGCCTCAGGCTGCTATTCCTAACAAAATAATAACCTCTCCCTAATACACACTTGCAGATAGCAGGATAGTAATGTCAATGAACTGGGTTCTGGGGTGAGCTCAATCGTGTGGACATGTACAAGAATTGACAAGAATACAATTTACTCTCTGGGAGATGCACAATAATCATACCAGGGAATTCTCTGGAATTGTCCCGTTGCTGCTTTTCAGCTGCCACAGTGGAAGCAGTGTTATCTACAGCCTCATACCCCTGACCTGTTTCATCGGTACTTTTCTAGTGCAGTGGCATTAGTGTAGGGAAAATAAGCAACTGGGATACTGCAGAAAGGAGAACTATCCTTGTTGTGACTTTCTCTTTCCTAGTTTGACATTATTTAACCTGGCTGTCACCTTTTCCATCCTGGCTGTGACATTCTGTTTGAAATCCTGGTTGTGAACTCCTCCATCCTGGCTGTTACCCCTCCATCCTAGTTGTGACCTCTTCCATCCTGGCCCTTACCCCTCCATCCTAGTCGTGACCCCTTCCATCCTGGCTGTTACCCTCTTCCATCCTGGCCCTTACCCCTCCATCCTAGTTGTGACCTCTTCCATCCTGGCTGTTACCCCTCCATCCTAGTTGTGACGGCTTCCATCCTGGCTGTTACCCTTCCATCCTAGTTGTGACCTCTTCCATCCTGGCCCTTAACCCTCCATCCAAGTTGTGACCTCTTCCATCCTAGCTGTTACCCCTCCATCCTAGTTGTGGCCTCTTCCATCCTGGCTGTTACCCCTCCATCCTAATTATGACCTCTTCCATCCCGGCTGTTACCCCTCCATCCTAGTTGTGACCGCTTCCATCCTGGCCCTTACCCCTCCATCCTAGTTGTGACCTCTTCCGTCCTGGCCCTTACCCCTCCATCCTAAATGAGACATTTCCATTGATACTTCTCCATCCTCACTGTTATTCCTCCATCGTGACTGTGACCTCCTCATGCTAGCTGTAACCCTTCTATCCTTATTGTAACCTCTCCAACCTGGCTTCAATCCTTCCAAACTTATTGTGACCTTCTCAAATTGGCTGTGATCCCCTATATCCTTGCTTTAACCACCTCCATTCTGTTGTGCTACCTCTATCCAGAAAATCAGGTTAGGGGCATTGTGGGGAGCCAGGAATACTTGCCACCTAATTTGCAGGTAACCTTTCCCATTTTATCCCACCCCTGTCCTGGATGATGTAAATGAAATGAGTCTGTTAGTGGTTTTATCTCCATATCATTGATAGCGCCCTGTTGTTGGTGATATCTACATATCATTGGTATTATCTGCATAACATTTTACAAAACACACCTGTCATCTGTCACTTTATTTGACCACATCCCCAACCTTTTTTTAAATCCCCATCATCTCACACACAAGAAGTATCAGACTTGTACACTACATGCCATTTCCTGAAACCTACCTACACTCTTCCTAGATCTGCACACTTTCTTTTTCAGTTTACCAGTGGAAGTGAGACTTCAAACTGGGAAAAAAAGCCATGCATTATGGTATAAAAAAAATCTATTATTTGGAATTCCCAATAAGTAACAAGCGAGCATATGTCTTAACCCATCTCCCTCTATAAGTAACAGATCATTTGTGGGTGGACAAAGTCTTTAAAAGTGCAACACAGATGGACGAGGACCAAGTAACCACAAGGATATAAGGAGTGTGTTGTATTGTGTGAGAAATGCTTAAAACTTAAATCAGTAAATCCCAGACTAACAAGGAAAAATCACCTTTACAATTCTAATTTCATTTTACATTAGGTTCTAAAAGAATAGTTAAATTTGAACACCTCTCTGAAAAGCTTATTATCATGCAGTGGTGCATTGGTAGCTTGATTACTGATGTGCCTCATATGAATAAGTGATTAATTACTACAAAGGCTAACACAGTGCAGAGTGAGAATACCGTAGCTCACCCTGAAAGCGGGTCTTAAACACGTTTATTGCCCTTTAAGTGCATTTCATTAAGGCCAATTAAGGACTTTCGTGTCTTATTAGAAAAACGAAGGAGATTTATGAGGTTGGTTGTAAATGCTGGGGTCTCAGCGATACTAAAGCATACAGAGATTACATGGTGCAGCAGCAAGGAAAACCTACAGAAAAAAATGCCACACAAGGAAGATGGCATTAAAGTGAAACTCCAACTCTTCACTTCAAATCATGAAAAAAAATATCAGATATTCATTATTCCCAATAATTGTATTTAGATATATACCTTATCGGAAAGGTATTTCAGACTTGATGTTTTCATGGTAATAATATCTTCATTCTTCTGTGATTCCTTCATTTTTTGGTTGAAACCACAAAAGAATCCTGCTCAAGGAGAAACATTAAGGCTTCCTATGCTGACCCCTTCTAGGGATACTGGTTGCTTGAATATGTCTGACTTTAGTAATTCCTTCGTCACTGACCTGAAACAAGCATGTAGATTACATTAGAGTAAAGTCAGAACTCCTGATCTGCAAACTTTTTCCAGATCAGTGGCTCAAAGAGATATTGAAGCCACTGGATCAGTATGACAGCCAGGTAACCAATATTCTTTGAAGGAAAGTTTTCTATTAGCATAAAAAGGGCTTAGAACTCCCTGTATGCACTGTTAGTCTTCTAAGATTTATGGGTTTTACCCTAAAATGACTGACAATTATTAATAGGTTTTATTACAAAAAAATCTAAAAAGAAAAGACTTTGTTTTTTTTTCCTTGCTCATGATTTAACATTAAAAGTAAGCAAACACTAATTACTAGGGAACTTCGTTTACCATTAATAAATCCACTACTCTATCTCTTTAAAAGAAAAAATGCGAAAAGGCAGCAGAAATAAATTGTATACACTTTAATGTACTTGTACATACCTGCAGCCGCCCTAAAAGCCTACGGTCCTATGGTCAGATCCCCAGCCATTTACCTGGGGGCAACATTTTTGGCATTTCCTTCCAATATATTTTATTTACCAGTAGGGCAACTCATCATAGTGACTGATTAATAGGAATGTGGGGGGGGGGGGGGGGCAGACATTAGTTTATATCTGCTTTTTAAAGAACTAATTTTTGTCAGTTCTAGTTACCCGTTCTTTATGCATTTGCATACTTAAATATAAATTCTGTACTATCCCAATATACAATAAATCTTTCTGTAATGTTCTCTCTGGGTATTCTGTTATTTCTCTAGGTACCAATTTCCAGCGGCCAGCCAACAACAATCTTCATCTGCTTGTCTCTTCTGCAGTAAGGGACTGGTCGCATATTCTTTATTTTTAAGGTTTAGTTCCACTTTTATTGTCTTTAGCAAAGGACTGATCAATTGCTGCATATTCAAATTACCGGAGAGGTGATGCAAGAGAACACCAATAGGCACCTAGGACTTTAAATAGATGTAAAGGCTGGTTTTGATCATTGATCCATATGGATTGCATTATGGTATATATTATGGCCCTTCCAACTGGAATCAAGGACATAGTAAATAGAAAGCAGGTTATACTATGTACAAGGAATTCATGTTTTAACAACAAATACTTTATATTAGTGAAATAAATATTTACATTGATATTCATTGACATCTGTGTCTGTGACCTAAATTTAAGCCAACTTAAAGTCTTTTGGTGTGAATTCTTTTGGTTTGTTTTTCTACTTTAAATGTCTCTATACATACACATTTGGGTAAGGGATTCTTGAAAAAAATGAGCAGTTATCTTTGCCATTCTCTTTTTTCCAAGTCTTCTAATTAAAATGACCAATATATGTCTTAGAGTTCAGAGTGTTTATGCATTTTACAGACATTGCCCTCTGTACCCACCATGGACCAAATCAATCACATTTGCAAAATGTTGATGATTTAAGTAATAAAGTCCATATTGAGAGGGCAGTAATGGAATAAAGACCTTTAAATGATATGTATTTCCCCGGGTAGAACAGATGCCTCATAAGAACCTTTCATCTCTACACCTTCAAGAGCAAACGCTTAGCATATCAAAGCACACTTTACCTTCATAGCTAACATTTTAAAGAGAATTCCCCCTAACTGATGTAGACACAGGATCTAACGTGTGCACCAAGCAAACAAACCTCTGCATTTGCAAAGGACTGAAATATGTGATGTTCAGCATTGTGGTATAGGAAAGATGCTCAGATGAATTCAAGGCGGTAATACCTTTTAATTATTAGTAAAATAAGCAATCAAAACTGTTTTAAATACATGTAGTTTTACATATTTGATTTCCAAAGCTAATAGTGAGGCTGAATGAAACCAGCTGCATAAAACTATAACAGCGACAGATATGTACATGTATCCGAATGATTATTATTGAAATAAAATACCATGCTTTTTGAATGGAAGTTCTGTACAAGTAAGAATATACATCATTAAAAGCAAACAAACACATGCTATCTATTCCATCTTTTAAAAAAGCGATATATACACTTTTGTATCACTGGCTTATAAAAAAACAGCCATTTGCATATTTAAATTCAGTGAGAAGAGGCTAAATAACAAAATTCTGTATATTTTAGCTCCTGCGGAGAATTACTCTCCTAAAATTGTAAAGACTTGTCAGGAATACAGTGCACATTTTTATTGCTACAAACAAATATAAGCAAATTTTATGTTAGTTTTGTCTCGAGGAATATAAAATTTATTAAAAAAAAACTAAGGTGTCAGACAAAAGTCTGAAACCTGTAGTAATGGAAAAACAGGGGTAACTTCCTTCCTAAATATGAACTCTGAGCTGCCCTCCAAGTGACCCTTCCTCCACTCACCTCTACCTAATACAACCTTTCTCAACTTTTTACCAAGAGGGTTCCCTTGAAATAACTTTCAGGTCTTGGGGAAACCCAGCCGTATTTACAATATCCACAGCTTATATTACACCATTAGCATTACGTTAGCAAGGTGGTCAGTGGGAACAATGCCTCCTACATTGCTAGCCAGGGGAATGAATGCCATAAATAGTCAAAAAGATCATTAGTGTCAGTTAACCTGGGAGGCCCAAATTGCTCATGGCTTAAGGAACCCGTAGCCACCTCCAGAAGAACCCTAGAGTTCCATGGAACCTTGACTTAGAAACATAGGCCCAATAACTGCCATAAAAAAGTGAAGAAAAAACTTTAAGTGCCATTTTTACTTATCTAAATCAGTGTCACGGTCCCTTCCGTGACAGAAGTTTGAGAATCTGTCAGACAAGCTGCATATGTGATTATCTGACAGCCTCTTTGGTTTTACTTGTTTCTGTGTTGTTGTTTGTAATGACCACTCCCCTTACATCAGGTGCAGCTGCTGGTCATTACTGCTCCTCCATTTAGTCTGGCCTCACACTTCCACAGGAAACATTAAGTTGAAAGTACCTTCTTGGAAGTTGGGTCCAAGGTTTATTGGTCCATATAAGATCTCTGCCATTATTAACCCTGTTGCTTTTCGTCTTGAACTCCCACAGGCTTTGAAGATTCATAATGTGTTCCACAAATCACTGTTGAAGAGATTTGTTGAGCCTTTGGAACCTTCTTCCGGTAAAAGAACGGTAAAGAATTTGAGATTGCCAGGATACTGGACTCTCAATTTCTCCGTAGATCTCTCCAGTATCTCGTTCAATGGAAGGGGTACGGTCCGGAGGAGAGAATGTGGGTTCCAGCGACCGACGTTAATGCTAGTCGTCTAGTGAGAGCTTTCCACAGGGCTAATCCGGATAAGGTCGGTCCTGGGTGTCCGGAGGCCACCCGTAGAAGGGGGGGTACTGTCACGGTCCCTTCCGTGACAGAAGTTTGAGGATCTGTCAGACAAGCTGCATATGTGATTATCTGACAGCCTCTTTGGTTTTACTTGTTTCTGTGTTGTTGTTTGTAATGACCACTCCCCTTCCATCAGGTGCAGCTGCTGGTCATTACTGCTCCTCCATTTAGTCTGGCCTCACACTTCATGCTGTGCGGTTGATATTCACTGCTGGGATGTGAATAGCTGGAGTTTCCTGCCAATCCTGTTGATTTCTGCTTAGAAGATAAGTTGCTGTTCTTTTGGTGTATTGGTGTTTTTGTTAGGTATTAAGTTGTTTACTAGGCCTCAGGGAGACACTGGGTCCTTCATAGGAGGAAGGGACCAGCAGTCTCAATCCAGACCCTACTGCTAGGGCTGTGCACGGATAGTAGGGCCTAGGTTCCTGAGTATGAGCATGTCCATATCACAAATGTCTAATTTGTTTTTTTCCCATTTTGCTGTCTTCTCAGGATACAGAGAAGGTAATTTACAGGCGATGATAACAGCGCAAAGGGGACTATTGGGGACTGGTGGGTTTTATTTTATTTGGGAACTAGTTTTGTATACCTCTTCATTTTCCTCTCCTCTTCAAAATATCAAATTGCGTTCTGTGGCCCTGTTTACAGCCACAATACAACTATGGCTCAGAGGTTAGCACTATGACTTTTGTCAGGCCCCAGGTTTGAATCTTCGCTAGGACACTGTCTGCATGGAGTTTGCAGGTTCTCCCCGTGTTTGCATGGGGGTACTCGGCTTTCCTCCAACATTCTAAAAACATGCAGTTAGGTTTACTGGCTTCTCCCCAAAACTGACCTTAGACTGTATTTAAAGACATATGACTATAGTAGGGACATTAGATTGTGAGTCCCTTTGTGGGACAGCTAGTGACATGACTATGGACTTTGTAAAGCGCAGTGTAATATGCCGGCACTATATAAATACTGTTTAGTAATAATATTATAGTAACATCACCATTTCAACACCCAAACAGGCAGTACCACAGGCCTAACCATAAGAGTAGGCTTGCTCAGAATTCTGTCAGTTCCTAAACAAGGCAGGAGAAAAAATCTCACCCATACACCGCAGATCTGTCATTCTTAAACTTTAATGATTCCGGATGGGCACAGGCCTTGCACAGGGTATGCTCTTCAGGGCAATGTAAACAATTCATGATCCAGATGACACCGTTGAGGAGGAAGGAGCTTTCAAAAATCACAATATCACACCTAATCTCAAGCTACACAGAGGATCTTTCCCTTTGTCAGTGGGTGGACACCTCTTATGGCCCACCATAGAGCAGAAAGTCACCCGCAGCAACCCACACAGAGGAGGGGTTGACCAAACACAGGCACTGGAACAAAATGTATTATATGATTTAGAAAGGAATGCACAGGATGGATTTATGGATTAATATATCTAGCTTTAATACCATTGTTACTTGTCATAAAAGGACAGAGCTATAGGACAGAATATTTCCTACCAACCAATCAGAATCTCCCTATCATGCCCTATTCTGACATTCCAACAAGAAAAGGAGAAGCTGATTGGTAGCAAAGCTAACAACTGCACCTGAATCAGGCAGTCCATAATGCCCATTGTTATGTTTCTCATGCAAGATATAAACCATGCCGAAGTTAACGTTTCAATAATAGTTTTTGTTTCAGTTCCTATGCTTTAGTGACATTTTATTTTTAATGCAGCAATACATACAATCTGAATATGCAGCTGTATTGCCTAATATGTGATGAATTTGGAACTGAATTTTAACTGACATGAAAACACATAATAATTGTAGCCTTTGATTTTAGTTTTGAATGTATAAACATAAATATTTTTCAAATACTTTTTAAAAAAAATCAGTATTGTTAAATGTTGCAGAAAAAAAAAATTGATACTGACCTAAGGACCTGAAAATCAACCAAAAGTCTAAAGCTGCACCTTGTTCTGCAGACGGTTAGACAGTCTGCTTCAAAGCCAGGGCAGATGCCAAAGATCAGAGTAGCCATAGACAGAACAGAAGCACAATCCAGAGCCTGGCATCTGGGCAGTTCCTCTGCCAAGCATGCCTCATAAGTAGCCACAATGGTTGGCTCTTCCAATGGAACCAGCAGTGAGAGGACAAAGGGTTCTATGTTCCATATTGCCAGGAATAGGTGCAGGTAGCGCCAAGGCAGCATTGCAGTAAAAGGAATGTGCCAATCTATTTTGGAACTTGATTTTTGTATTTAAACAAATGAAAACATCCTTGTACAGGAAGACTGCATCAAAACGCTTTTCTTTACTGTACTTTGACTTTTTTTTATCCTTCATTACAAGTACAGTAAAAATATTCCATACAGACACACTTGCACTGGCTCGCCCTAACTGCTGCAAATGAAAGAGTTGGCTATTCATTTGTGTCAAATGAATTAAACAAAAATAACAGAGTGCTCTCATAAAAAGCTAACATGCTGTAAATATCTTGGACTCTGCTGCTGATATGAATTACTTTTCAACTAAAGCATTATTGAAATCTGTTTTAAAAATACAGTTGCTTCAACATTTTAGGTTACAGTCCATCTGTGCCTATCTGCTCTTCATTGCAATGTTAATAAATATGATATAGAACAGGAGGAAAGGTGTCTAGTTTGTGTTTATAATATTTTTTCAGCAAGCATTTCTTTTAAAAAATGCTTTGCATGCCTGTTAACTGCAGAACATTTACAAGTGGGTCTTGAAAAGCTAATCCGACACAAAAATGGATTAACTGGACTATTTAAAGCTTCAGTCAACCAAAGACTACACTTCGCAGAGCCGTTTAATATCACTTATTTGCCCTGTAGTGTATGACATGTCATGCTGTCAAGTGTTAAAATTCTATTTTTATTGACATAAATACACAAAGCTGCATGTTTCTTAGCTCCATTCAGAAGTCACAGGTACATTGTGTGGCAGCAATGTCAGTGGTAATATAGAGAACATAACATTATACTGGTTACCCCAAGTGCCATATACAGCATTGTGGCAGTTTGATGATTACTATACAAAGGAAGTTAGAGGAAAGTCTGTAAGTAACCAGAGTGACCAATAATTTAAACCCCTTGGCTGCTAGACTAATTACTTAAAGTTACTTCAACCCCCCCCAAATATATATTATAAAATATATTTTCAGAAAGCGGAACCCTTAAAGATGGTATCTGCATTTTTTTCTTGGCACAATATTTGAGCAATCCATTTTTTATAAATACAGCAAAAATTACACAAAACAAACTTTATTGCACAAAATGTCAATGAATTTATAAATAGGTTTCAACTTTAGGTGTGTGAGAATACTGATCTGAGCATCAGGAGTTCCCTTACAATATCAAAACCAGACTCTGTCATCACTGTTTTCATTCATTCAACCAAACGTTGTGCTTGGCTGAATGAAATAACAAGGTTATAAAAAAATTCCTGTTTTAACAAAAACTAGCCCCCCCCCACCCTTAATGGTTTGTGGAGAGGGTCTCATCCGCATAACATAATCCCTGTGTTGTGGGCCCCTGGAAGTGGAAAGTGTATTTGGAATCTGTAGGCACTCTTTATTAGGAGGGCCTCCAGATAGCTACCACTTACCTTGAGGAATATGTACTGGGTAAATAGTACCCCTTACCCATTCCCAGTAAGGGTTAACTAAAACCTAAAAAAACAGCACACTGTAGGAAAATTATTTTCCTATTATTTTTTTTTTCAAATAATTTGAGGAACAAGTGATGTGTATACAAGCCCACAATGGATGATCTATTCACCCAGCGATAGGTCTTCTCATTCATCGTAGCTGATCTTTCTACACTGGCAAGAGCTACAGCTGCCTTCTTGCATGATTAGCTGAGCAATTGAATGATGACAGAGTCTGGTTTCAATATTAGGGGTATTAATGTACCCCTGTACTCATTTCTCTGGGTGTGGGGGTGGATATCTGGAAGCCCCCTTATTAAACAGATTCTACAAATTCGACTAAAAGGACCCTCTAACACAACACTAACAACTTCCCACATTTTTCTTGAGGGGGACCAGCTAGGTGAGGGGGAAGATATCTGGAAGTCCCTTAACATTACCCCTCCCCCCAAAGTTAAAGAAAGGCATTGGGCCTAGTAAAATTCAAGATGGGGAAGGTGTGGTGCACCAACGCAGTCCTTTTTTACCTAATCACCCAGACTGCATGCCCATTAAAGGTTCTGGTTAAAATTTAGGAGAATGCAAAGCACTTGGATTTAAAGTATAGTTTTCAAATTAACCCAAATTTTCTCTGTGTAGTTCCTTAGCTTTCCCAACACTGCTTCAACATGCTCTGACATGATGGCCTATCTATGCTCTCTTTTTATAGTGAAGGGACTAGCACATAACAAATCGTTTATTATTGGCTATTGCAGTCCTGCTGACTACAGAGAATTATAGTTCCTTTAAAATTTGATCTAAAGAAAGTTATCATAAATTTATCAGACCCATAAACTTTGAAAACCCAAAAATTCCACTTAAACCCACAATAGGCTGAACTTAGACTTTATACCTAGTAAGTACACTACAGTGTTGAAATATACCCAGGGATGTACTAGTGTGCTTGAATAAAAATGTAACTTTTATTTAGTGTTAGAGATCTATCTAAACTCTGATAGCTATTTCACATACGTATATATTGTATATTAGTAATTATAACCCACCTGATGTATGTACTGCTTATTAAAACATTTACACCTATTATATTTTTAAGAGTACCGTAATTGTTAGATAAACCCCAACTTTTTTCCTAAATGAATATTGGATTTCTTATGTGCCCACTTGAAAACCTGGGACTAAAATATTGCAATCATTAGATCAGTAAGACAGTCAAGAAATGGGCATTAACAGAAGGTCAGCAATGGCAGATCCAGTGTATCACTCATTACAGGTTTTCCTATACACTACTGTATAGTAACTTTTCTTTAGAAATTTCTTATTACCACACAACTGTGTAATATTTGCTTGCCGTACAGGACGCATACACTATCTGTCTGGGAAGACTTTTCTTGAAAACTTATTTAAATACATTGCAAAAGTGATCTCATAAATTTTTCATGTGCACAGAGCCACAAATATCAAACTTTCCAAGTAGAGTATGTATCTCTTTTGACATAAATCTGGCACTCCTAATATATTTGTAATGTATTAACACTATCTTTCCTCTAGGTATTTGGCTGTTTTCCATTGCTGTCAATTAAGGCTGGAAGCAAACTATACATTCCTCACAATAAACCATTTTCATGACTATGCACAATTCCTGGTCATTTTTGTAAGTTAGCAGCTCCAAAGCTGTACAAATTAGATATAGGGAACCTTCTCCAAGGTCACCTTGTAAAAGTCTTTAATATACCCAATTCTTGCCATCAAAGGCAAGTCTGTTCTGGGGAAAAGTATTATTTTAGGGTAAAAGGGAAAATGTAAAAAAACATAATTCCTGTTCTTATCAGCTTCCCCTTAATAAGAACTCCATATCACCTTTTCTACATATACTACTTGTAATATAAACTGCACAAGAAGTCACACTCTAATTTTTTTGCTGGGTCACCTTTAGCTATGGTTACAGCACACGATCATTGTGATATCGTTTTATTGCAATGTCAAATGCAGATTCACTGATGAAAGTGTATCTTCTCCAGCCTTGGGGGGAGGGAGCCTTTTCAAATTAAGCCCATTATGTATAGAGCTACATTCATGTTTCACCAAGATTCTATATTGATTTTGGGAGAGTCAGACCACCACAAAGTGTTCTTCAGCACATTCCAAAAACTCTCAATATGGACTGGACTCTGTGGTGGTCAGTCAGTATTGTCATCTTGCCTGTGCCATTAAGGAAGAAAAAATCCATTGATGGAAAAACCTGATCATTTAGTACATTCGGGTGGTCAGTTGACTTCATTGTTTAGGCATATAACAATGCTGAACTTGGGCCTGACCGACTGAAACAACCCCAGATCATAACACTCCCAAAGAGTTGGGCATTTTGTATAGGCAGTGTACTGGCATATTTGTTTTTCCCAGTAAAACACAAATATAAATCTCACTACTTTAAACAAAACGTAAAAATGTTCTCTTTCAATATGTTGTAGCAGATGACCAGAGTAACTAATATGATATACCAGTTAATGTAACCTTGAGGGGGAAGGATAGATTAGATGTACTATTGTCATTCCCTATTAATTTAGATTACCTCTTCTATTCACCTTCTGGTTCTTCCACTTTGAACCATGACTGACCATTTTTTATGTTTAGGGCAGGTTGAGAAATTTTATTAGAAAAATGTCAAAGATAAATTGAATCAAATGGTAATTTGTTGTGTAAATCCTACCTGTAAGAGAAAAAAAACAATAATCAATCTCCTAGGTCCATCTAAATTATGTGGGTTTCATTGTATTTGATTGCAGAGCACTGGCCATGATTTTACAGCTGCTGAAAGATTTCAAATGGCATACAAACTGTGCATTTCTATAGAAGCTCAAACCCAGTCCTAGAGCCCAGTCCTAAAATAATAACAGCACTGGCTGGTTGCAGTACACATTTTATACCATGGATAAGCTGAAATGCACTTTTAATAACCTCAGATCATACTTCTGGGTAATGCCATGCCTCATGTATTCCTATTGGTCTATCATTGTGACATCTCTTTGGCCAATAGGAATGCACATGGATAAGGAATGGGCAAAATTTGGCAAAGTTTGACATTAAAAAAGAATGTCATCGTGTCAGAATGGTCCAATATTTTTCCAAAATCGCATGCTTTTTGAGGTGCCTAAACTTTTTACATGCAACAGTTTTCTTTTCACTGGCATGAATAAGCAAGTTAAAACATGGCCAAGTGTGCATATTTATCATTTTATACAAAAAGGCTCTTCATGTATAGCTATCTGTCACAAGAGCAGTGTTTTCTATGAGACCAGTGGTAAGTTTAGGCTCATGTTGAAACCTAGCATGCAAAGTTCAATACAGTGGCTATATTGTTTTTTTCCCCAAAAAATAATTCTCAATCATATTGGGTAAAACCTATCATTAGTAGAGCTGTCCCATAATGTTGTGGTGAAATCTTTTTTACCAGATTGCTAAATGACCATCACATACAACAGGTATTGTTTTAGTAGTTGGGAAGGGCACAACCTCTCGTTTCTTTTTTCTTCCCAATAGCCAGGCAGCATATCTATATAATATAAAACTGTCTCCTGAAAAAATATACAGCAGTAACAAATATTGAGCATCTGTACAAAGCTTTAGGAGTGTTTGGTATTTAGCTTCTCCAAAAGGTTGGTGACAGTTGAAGACAAAAACAAAGTAAAGATAAATACCAGGAGGCAAGGAAAACCAAGATGTAAGGACATCAAGCAAGCTACTTACCCAATGAGAATCTGAGACCTTGGTAAAATAGAATTGAATAGAATACATCTGAATCTCTACTCATTGTGTGTCTGTATGCATACATTCATACATGTGTGTTTTTCATATTTGCATTTTTGCATGTCAACTTTAAAAATGGAATAGTGTTAGTTCTTCACACATTTAATTTTATCCGGTTTACTACCAAAGGCTTGATATTTTCAATTAACTATGCAACTGCCCCCCTTCAGCACATTTTATTAAATTTGTCTTTTAAATTAAGAGACTCTAAAGGTAGTGTCATTTCTAATATGCATATGTGTATTATAATGAAGCAGTATTCCGGCTCCTTTTCTTACTAATAAGTCATTATTATTTAAGTGACATAAGCCTAATTAGACCAAACCTGTATTTTAATTGAGAATATTTGGCACTTCAAGTCCACTGAAGTGGTTTAAATAGCTATGCTTTTCTAACAATGGATAAAAAGTAAAATACATTAGAAAGTTGTGAATACAGTAAAAGCAGTGTGAGCTACATATCAGAGATTAGCCTGTAAAGCATTCAAAAGTATTAGCTTTTTGGGGTGCTGTGAGATGTAATATTATAACTAGTTTACGTATTACATTACACAGAAAACAACTCATACAAGAAAAAAATAATATAGTTTTATAGGGGAAAATACATGGGGTTAAATTAGTAGACTAGGATTCAGGCCAATTGGTCTTGTATCAGTGGTTTTCATTCAGCTGTCGACCTTGAAGCAGTGGTCGGGTTCTATTAGTCCTTGCAACATTTACTCTTTTGGGGGAGTTGGGGCACGCTTTCCTATTTCTATGTAGTCTGTGGTGAGGGTGTGGAGGATGGTATGGCAGATGTTCAGGCTTTTTCATCACATGCTCCAATATAGGGGAATTTTCTCCCTAGGGCTTGGACAAGGGTAATACACTGTTGTTGGGTATTGTGGAAGGTGGTGTTTTTATCTCCTTTGATATTCTGGAAAAGAAAATTCAATTATCTGTTTTTTATATGTATTCAGCTTCAACATGCCTTCAGGGCCCAGTTTAGGGGAGAGCCTCTATCTAAAAGCCCATTGATTGTGTCAATTTTAAGAAAGCCTTCACTTGGAAAAGTATTTTCTAAATAATATTGGCTTGTATACCTTTTCTATCTTGAGCACTCTAGGACAGCTTGGTCTTGGGATTGCCTAGAGATGGATGGGGAAAACTGGAAGGATGTATAGCACTTTCCCTTTAGCTTCTTGGTAGTCCATAGAATTTATTTCACTTCATTCAGGCTTGCCGAAATTTCCATACTGGGCATTGAGTGTTCACAGTGCTCTCAGTAAAACATATTTTTTGGTCCTGCTCTTCAGTTAGCTCCTTTCGGAGAGACGTGGTGGATTTTGTTTTATGCCAAACTGATTCCTTACCTGCAGTTTCATATATTCTTTTGGGGTTCCTTTAAGAGGAACAGTGGCTATGATAACTCTTCTGAGTCCTTTTTTTTATCATGCACAGAAACTAATTTGTATTGGAGGAAACCACCCCTACCCACGGGACCTCATGGATAGTCTTGGTTAACTCCTCATGTCCATTTATATACCAATGTACACTAGCAGGGGTCAGTTTGCTAAATTTAATAAAGCTTGGGGCTCCTGGACTTCAGTAAAGGATGCTTTATCTACACTGTAAGAGGTTAGGCTACAATATATTCTGTATGTAATGTATAGCTGTGATTATCTACATAGATATCTGTGATAGGATTTTGGTTGCAACCCAGTCGGGGGTTGGGGGGTCTAGGAATGAGAATAGTTAGCTCTTTGTATTTTTTTCATATATTTTCACTTTGCTGCATGAACAGTCTAAAATACTAAAGTAAATCATCCTCATTGACACATCATGACTTGGTCACTAAAGCATTGAAAGAGTAGAGACGATCAATACACAGTAACTGAAACAGTAACTGTTAAAACTGAATTGACTTCTTTATGCTGGCAGAAGATCAGTAAAACATGAATTTGGATTGCTTGCTGTGGATAACTGTATTTTCTTTTTGCTTCTTGCCTTTTGGAATACTAGCAAAAATAAATCAATTTGTTAAAGGGAAATAAAGATAAAGAAATAGGTAGTCTAAACAGTTCAAAGTACATCTAAAGTTGTTTTTTAGGTCACAGGCAGAGTTTATTGGACTGAGTCAGCCTCTGTTTTTTTATTTCTTGGGTATTGCAACAGTTGCTCATCTCCTGTTGCACTATCCATAGCCTGCTTCTCAAAAACATTTGTTAAATAGTAACTTCAGCTATCCAAACTAAATAAAATAAATAAATAAATCTGCTGTTTACATGACTGAATAATTTAAGTAAATGATCACATAATTATTTGTGTGAAGATTCTAAACTACTTTAGTATAGGTGTCTCACTACTGTATCTACCCATTTTATGTGTGATAAGCATGTAGGTTTAGTTTAGTTGGTTACGATCCTAAATAAAGGTAAATCAACATATATATTTATATTATATTTTTGTTGGAAACTGTGAGGTCTCTAACCTTAAAAAAGAAAGCTGTTGTTAAATGTTGTAATATGTTAGGGCTATTTATAACGAATTTCACACAATATATAATTAGTTGCATCACAAAAACTAAACATGCTAGAGAAAAACTGAACACATATTTGAAATCCACATCAAAAATGTAAAAATAAACATAAAATTATATCTGATGAAAATGTTAAGCTGTAGTATTATTTAGTTATAAAATTATGTAGAGTATGTGAACAACATAGAACAAGCTACCATTCTGCTCTAAAAGTTATTACAACAGGTTAATTACTTTTCCATTTCTTTTTTTTTTTTACATTTTAAAAAATAAGACCATCAACTGTGTTTGGATCTTGTCATATTCTTCACAACTTTCATAACATGTGACAGATTCGTATTATAAAATGGAACAAGCAATAATGACCATTTATAAGTGACAAAAATGAAAAGTGCACATTGCAGAATTTTTCCTATGCTTAACCTTTTAATTTCAGATATTTTTGAAAGAATTGAATATATCTAATCTAATATTTTACTTTGCCTTTATGTTTTACTTCTAGCCACCACTTATTCATACCAATAAATGTTTCTATGTTTTAGTTGTAAAAACATGTTATATATATTGGTTTCCAGAATAGGTAAGCCGAGGACAAAAGATTAGTCACCGGTGTTGCCTATAGGTTCCATATAGTTGATCTTTCCCTATCACTGACTCTTGGTCCACACTGTGCAGGCTTTTGTTTCCTTTAGTCTGAGCTGCCCCCTTCCCTGGACAAAGATGGTGACTGTGAGTCTGATGATTGGGGGGGGGGGTAATGATGAAGAAGCAGCAGTAGAATTAACCCATTCTTGTTATCAAGCCACCCTTTCATTGTGTAGCACCCCTTTAGTATAGAGGTCACATTAGGGTGTAAGGGATGGCATGTGCTGGATTCTGTTTCTCTCTAGGGATTGATGGTTGCTCACCCACTGTGTCAGGGAAGGAACCTGACCTTACAAGGTAGGAATCTAAAGGTGACACGGTGACCTATGATGACTTTTTAGGCAGGATTAGTGTGTGGAAAGTTGAAACCATGGGAGTCTGGAAGCTGACGGAGACAAGGTAGGTCCGGCCGTAAGGCCCCTTGGCTTGGCTAGCCTGGGCAATGGATCACTAGGAGGAAGAGCTTGGTTCAAGACTTAGCTTCAAGGGCAGCTACCAGCGGAGGAGGGACCCATAGGAAAGGTTTATCAGGACAGGAGCCTGGTTGTGCCAAGTCTGGGGATGTCAACTTTATTAGGGAGACTCACTCCAGTTGAGAGATGCTTCTCATTCTTCCTATGATGATGAGTTCAACAAGAATACTAGAGGTTAGCAATGAATGTTGACTGCAATTTCCCTGCTAATGGATTTGAATTGCCTGCCCTTGACACTTCGCTGCCATAACCTTATCTCCTACATGTTGAGTTTCAATAAATTAACCCTAGGCTAACAATGTTGAAGCCTCTGTTATTCTTTATACACTACAACGAGGAACTACCAAAACTTCAGCTGCTCCTACGGGGTAAGCGCTGCAATTGCCCAACAGAGAAGGATGGAGGGAACAGTAACATGTCCAACCTTTTCCACATAAGTCAAGATTTGTACAGTGTATAAATTTGGCTGACTATATTAGTGGATCCAGGAATTGTTTTGACATGTAGTTTTCACTGAAAGTACCTTTGCTTATTCATCTATTCATCACAAGGTCAGTTTGAATTATCTAAGGCTGAGAAATGTTTACTTTATGGTCATGTCCAGAATGTGAAATCATGGATGTCAACATTCTCCACAGTAATACAAGTTTCAAGGAAGTTTAGAGCTGAATTCTAGGCAAAAAGATTTATCATTACATGTAAAGTGTTTTACACACCAAAAATGTATTTTTGTCCATTCCTGAGATTCTTACAGTAATGTCAAGCAGCACAGCCAGCTTGCGAATCAGGTTTTTCTTAACTGCATTATTCTAAGTAGCTTGGTCATTTTCCTGCCCTTAGCCTGCAATTGCACAGTGAAGAAAAATAAACAGACTAAAGAGGTCATCTTACTTCTTTTGTCTCTTATCAGCAAATGTGAATGAAGCACATCCTAAAAAACAAAAATTATGAAAACAAAAAATTGTCATATCGTCATCAATGGTTTAAGAATGATAAAACATCATTTACTAATATTAAATGCATTTTTTACTCATTATTGTTATTTTACAGTTATGCCTTTACATCACAGCAGGATACATTTTTCAATATTTTTTTCTAACGTTGAAGAGGACAAAAAATGTCTGATATCTTTAGAAAAAAAAATCATGATAGAAGAAAATAGACAAAATCAAAATCTGTGTTTTTCTTTAACCCTTCTAAAGCTTGATTTGCCTATAGTTAATATTTCCCCTTTACTATGTAAAATAGCTTTGTTGTAGCATGCACATAATATTATATTATGCCCTGAAAAGTACTTTGGCTTAAGGGGCATAACAAATAATAATAATAAAATATTAATAATCATTATTAATAAATAATAGCTTTTGCCGGCACTGAAATAAGTTCTTTTCCAGTACAAATGCATGCATAATAAAATTTGTAGGGAACGTTGAGAATAAAGAATAATGTTTGGTTGGTTTTATTTTGCTCTCTTTTTTTACTCTCTCTAATTTCATTATATATATATGTTTAGATAGTTTTTTCTTTTTTTTTTAAATTCAATTTTTGAAACTCTAAAAAAATGGTTTGGTTTAAAACTCAAACAAAATTGTTACATTCTGAATGGCATGTAAGTACCTGATTCTTTTGCCTTTTTACTCATCCCCACCAAAAAAAAAAAAAAAAAAATTTGCAAATCCATTTTCTAACCAGCTGCACCTCTGTACTGAACAGATAACAACCTGTGCAAGCCAGGCTTTTGCTGTGAATCGGTGCTGATAGGCCTGAATCTCAGAGCTTTTTTTAAATGCTAATGACAAGAAACATTTCCTAAGCCAAAACGCTCTTGTAGATCTGTCTACTTCTATTATGACAGATATTTGCTTGTAAGTACATAGAACACTTGTTCGCGGCGCCTTATCTGCTACGGTGCAGCCTGCTGACCTACATACCATTCAGCACAATATGATGCACAAACATCTTCTATACAATTTTTCATTTTCGACTTAAAAACAGTAGAGTGAAGATAGGATTGCCACAAATCTAACAAAGAGATGGTGTTACTTCCAAATAAAAAATGTGCGTTTCCCAAAGAATTTGTTTCGTAGCATTGAGCTCATACACAAGCTGTGCTTAAAAGGGTGTTCAATGGCGATTAGGTAGTGGAGACTTAGAAATAAACTGTATCCTTTCTCCTCTGCATAAAGGAATAAGCTAACTTATTTCCCATAACAATTAAAAGTTCAACTGTTCCGAACTGCGTTTAAGTGATGTTTCCAATTGCTTACATAGAAATATGGAAACAATGAGATAATACAGCTATAGGAATGAGCAAGTGCATGGAAAATGATATGTGTGGGAAAGAAGAATGATATTCCATTAACTGTCACTTAAAGGAACACTCTGGTTAAAACTGAATAGAAACCTTGAGATTCTTACAGGGATCTAAGCCCACCTGTGGTTTCTTTTTTTATCCAGATATGGTTAGAGTGCTTCGGTCCACCATCTATGAACTGCTATGTATGGTGAAGGTGAACGATTCCCCAACACACCCACTGTAGGCTTCCTGTTATCTCTCACATACTGAAAGCCTGATATGAAAAAGAAAGAGTTTGTACAAAGAAGTCACACATAATCAATTCTTCTTTGGCTGGGTTTACATGATGGGTGATATAAAAAGCATAGAGGAGATTTAATGGCACAATCTTTTTTTATATACCATTCTTTATTTGTAGATTATACGGTGTAGGAGTATTTAAAAGGTTAGACAAATTAAAAATAATTTGAAGATTGGTGGGGGTACAGAGGGGTACATCAATAATAAACATGATTATAGTAAATTGTCTTTTACAATTGTCCAAGATTAAAAGGTCAGGGCTTTTAACAATTATATAGTAGTACTTTTGTAAAAACAGGACACACGGGTAAATGCTTGTATTCTTTAGTAATAAAAGTGTTTTTTTCATGTGTTGAGTTTGAGTATCCTCACAAATCTTGTTTTCTTAATCTTAATTGTGTACATTCTTTTCTCAGGTTAGACAACCAATAAATCAGCTTTGACTTATTGTAGTACCAACACCTTATCCAGGGTCTTTAAATCAGTATAAATTTGTGATATATGCCATTATGAGTCAGGCAAGAAGGGATTTTTATCCTTCCTTAGAACCAACGACTAAACCTTCACACATTGATGACGGTAGGTAGCAAACCATCAGTACCAGGGACTTTTCTATTGGGGAAGCCAGCCACCATCTGTTAAATTTCATCAGCTATAAGAGGAGAATACAAAAAGTCCTTATCTGTTTGTCTGGAACTTTTATTATTTAACAGTTTATATTTACCATACTAAAGAAGTGAGATAATATTTAAAAATGTCATACATTGAAATATGAGGGATATTATTCATACAATTGTTGCTTTCCTTTTGATTAAGTAATAAAAGTAGAGTGACAAAATCTGCATGAAATGAAGAATTCACTTACCTTCACCCCTTTATGGAGAAAAATATGTACCATAGGCTGCCATTATTAGTCTTATGAATGCTAGCTGTTTGGCTGTCCCTGGCTTCAACCCAAAACAATCATGCAGCATATAAGTGTTAGAGAAGATTCAATGAAAAAACTTGATTTAGGCTAATAAGAAGTAACTCTGCACATATGAACAATTTACTAAAGAAATAGAGACTACGGAGACGTGGCCTGGCGGGCTTGGAAGATGGCGGCTGAGAGCTCTCTCTCTGATCTATGCTGGCACTATCAGGCGATTTGCTGCGTGAACTTACTGGCAGACATGGGTAAAGCTAAGCTATCCAAGGCTGTGAAGACTCTCTCCATATCGGGGGACTGGTCGGAATCGACTTCACTTCTCCTGTAACTATTGTGGTTGCCTATATTTTGATGCTGAACCAATTTTTCTTGCCTATTGGAAATGTCTTGTTTACACCTTGCCCGTGTTTGTTGGTTAACTGTTATGTTTATGGCCTGTGTTGCCGGCACGGACAAGATAGCATCTATTGTGTGTTTCTTTTTGATTGTGCCCTTTGGGGGCTCCCAGGTTACTTACCCCTGGAGAAGACCTCTCCACTCACTCCTTTGTTCAGTTCCCATTGCTCTCTTTCTGAGTACAAGGGACCGATGGGTGACGAGGCTTAATCGGTCGCCAGAAGGTGACCTAACCATAGTTAATTGTGCAAGAAACCCATTTTGACCAATCTGGTACCTTTGCCTCCAAATCATACCCGGTATCCTACATGGCGAACTCCTCCAACAAGAAAACAGCAGGGGTAGCAATTTTGTTTATTAATAATTTTCAATTTACCCCTATCAAATAATTAGCTGACCCAGAGATACCGCCCACCTTGGTGATTAAACATTCCCGCCAAATCATTAGACGCTCCTGCCTATATGACTCGTGGAGGATATATCACCCCTCTGCTAAACAATTCTCATTTTACTCCACCCCACACCACACTTAATCTTACTTAATCTTCTGTTGTTACGCAATAGTGTCTCCTCTGAGATTCACCCAATAACCTGGTCGGATCATGCCCCAGTCACTCTAGACATTCTTTTGTCCCAATCTACGACCAGACTCTGTCATTGGAGGCTCAATGACTTCCTTCCTAAACAGGAAGAAACTAAATTGAACATGAACATTTCACAAGTCCTACATATTTATTTTGAAGAAAATGATGGGTCAGTGGTGCACACATCAACTCTGTGGGAAGCCCACAAATCAGTTATTCATGGTCATTGTATTGCATTGAGTACCAGCCTTAAGCAGGACTCCAACCTTCAGCGCTCCCTTACGTTACAATCCTTGAAAGCTGCTGAACAAGAGCTTCTCAACTCACCTTCCACCAGCCTCCTCTGCAAGGTGGTGTCCCTCTGCTCTAAGCTGAAAGCTTTAGCCTTGCAAAAAGTGAGCTGGATGTTGACACGCACCCGTCAGCTGTATTAGTATAAGGCAAACAAAGCAGACACATTGCTGGCGCATAAACTGTGGAACTCACGTCAAATGGCGTCCCCTGCCGCTATCAAAGATGAAGAGTTTACCCTATTATGTGACTATACAAATGTCGACTCTACAAAATAGTACATCAAACATAGAATTCAAAAGGCATCCCCCATTCAGGCTACAATTGACACATACCTGGCAGATATTCATTTGACTACCATTTCAGTGGAAAATCAGGAACAATTTAATAGTCCCGTCACCGAGGAGGAAATCACCAGTTATCCATCAACTTCCGTCTAATAAGGCCCCTGGGCCTGACGGCCTACCATATTTATATTTTAAAACTTATCAAGCAGATCTCCTTCCCTATTTATTGATGCTCTTTAATGAATTTAGGACTGGTAAGCCAATTTCCCTGTCCATGCTAAACTCCCATATTACGGTGGTCCCTGAACCGGGCAAAGATACAATGAATTGTTCTAATTACAGGCCGATTGCATTGCTAAATTCGGATATGAAAATATTTACATGGATTTTAGCCAATGGCCTCTCCAAACTTTTACCCTTTTTAGTTCACAAAAAGGGTTGGGATGTTTTTTTATTCATGTATGTTGACTTGAGATTCCAAACCTCTGCTGTGGACCTCCTTTTTCCTCCTTTCCTTCTGTACCCCCCTCCCCCCGTTTTTGTTTATGCATGACAAATTTGACAATCATGAAAGTTCTGTTTTTGTAATATTTATATGGAAACTATTAAGATGTTTTTCCTATTGTTTTGATATGCTTTTATATTGTCTAATGTTTTCATTCAAAAATTATTAAAAATTACAATAAAACAAAAAAAGAAATAGAAACTATTTACTTAGCAAACTGAATGTCCACTAAGCTAAGTATATTAGATGAATTTGTATTTAAATCCACTACTAATTATGTACCTTTAACCTCCCTAATTCTCCCTAAAACTGACAGCTCTGCTTGTTGGTATCTGTAGTGAGATGTATAACACAATGCAGAAATCCTGCATTGTACTGTGCATCTCTCCATAGATACGAGCAGCTTCCAGCCTGTGCCTGTGTCTCTGTGTGAGGCAGGGAAATCTCCCCCCCACATCACTCGGAGGATGAGTCATCTTCCAGTGATGTGATTGGTGATGTATGGGGGTGTGTCAGGGAGGGAAATTTAAAAGCAGATAACAATGTAATCTGCTTCTAAATGGTTTTTACAGTACAAAAACACCATCTCATAAAAGTACCGTACATTTTTAATTTTATTTTTAGATTACATTGTTGTCTATTATTTCATTATTGTTTAAAATTATTATTTATATTTATGTATTATATTATAATTTATGATTTTAATATAATAAATATAATTATCATACCCAGGAGTTAATCCTAAGAATTACAAGCCCACAATACAAACAAAAATTTCTATGCAAAAAAAAAAATAGGATAGGATTTTATTAAAAGTACATTTTTTTTTTTTACATGATTGTGTGTTTCAAACATTTTTTATATTCATGATATCTACTAGACCCTTGTTCGGACATATTTCTGTAATTTACAGGTCTAAAATGTAAAAAAAAAAAAATTTCATGAAAAACCGTGTAACGCTTTTGGTACAGAAATCCAGACCTCAGTGTAATGCCCAGGAGGTTAATGTCTTTTGTTATAAAAGCAGAATTAAAGGGGCATTAACCCCTGTTTGTTTACCTGTCGTTTATAGGTAGGTAAGCAGAGAGGGGGTTTGGGCAATGAAAGCGCCCTAATACTTACAGATTCCATGATCCAAAGGGGTCCTGGTCCAGTACCGGATGCCCCTACATGGACGAGGCTTGCTGTTTGGTCCACCTTGATGGCGTCCTACGGAGTTCACAGAAGAAGCTCCAAAGATTTCCTGGGACCCAAAGCTGTCCCTCATCATCCAATCAGTGAGCGGCTTGGGACAAGTGATGACGTCACTGCACTGTGAGGAACTGAGCTTTCTAGATTCTGACTCTAGCTATGAGGAGTTCTTGGGGTTCTCATAAAACGAGCAGAACCTTTACCGTAAATCTTCAACTTTATTCTATTTTATTACTGAAGTCTCTCGTTATTGTGTTTTACAGTAATTTTGTCTTTTGCTGACTTTTTTAATAATGGTTCTAAATGCTGCTGTTTACTTTACAGGGTTTATTACATGTGTTTATGACTGTGATGTTGGTTTTTAATGCACATAAAATATTTTAGGACACTATTTGTTTCAGAATCTTTTTTTTCTTCATTTCCCTTCTCTAAAAAACTGGTGCGTCTTATGGTCCAGTGCGTCTTATGGTCCGAAAAATACGGTATATAGCAGCCAAACCATACACCTTGGTGCTTAAGTGCAAGATAAATAATTTTTGCTTGACCTAATTTGTTGAATTTTTTTTAGCTTGTAAAATAATATTTTGCAAAAAGAGTGCATAACATATTAGGAGAAACATCCTATCGTGATATGGTGAAAGTTACAAAAGCAAATGCCCCACTATATAATTTATTAAGAAGAGGTTAGGTGCAAACAAATCACAGTCACTGTTACTCTTTAAATTTGTACCAGAGGAAATAAGACAAACTGAGACTTTCCTGTGACTAAAATGTGTAGCTGCAGAATTGCTGTCAAACAGACATCTGGTGAAATGTCTGATTTCATACTGAGGTCTTTAGACTATTGTTATGTCCCAATATGCTTTATACATTGCCAATATGCTTTTATTTCTAGGAGCAAAGCTAGATGCCTTTGGGTTTTAAAGACCACGTACAGCTCTGGCTTTTCTTCTCTTAATAAGAGACACATAAAGCCATCTAAGGCAACTCTTGTGTCTGGATAATAGACTAATGAAGCTCAAAGGAGGAACCTTGGGTGATTAGAATGCCTGTGACTGTATAACCCAGGTCTACATCATCTTACCAATTGCAAAAGAATCAGCTGTCACTTGTGCCATGCGGCAGATGGACAGTTAGTAAATAGGCGCCAAAGCCTTTAGAAGCTTTGGCAGCCCACGTGCCATCAGGCAACAGATTTTGCTATTCTGCAGATGGCTAAAGAAGCCATCTTATATTTGCACTGTGTAACTCTGTTTTGCCTATGACTGTAGCAATCATCTGATGGATCTGGAAGCTCTGCAGTATCATTTTGCATAAAATGTTGATGTATTAGTTAGCTTTAATTATTTCAGTACTCTTTGCTTTTGTCTAATTAATATGTCATGGCCAGGGGTTAAAAGAATAACTTGTAGCACTGTGCATTGACTGCAAATCACTATATGTATATACATTTGTGATTTTTTATTATAAATTAATTTTAGGAATTATGAAGTGAGTGTGCTGTTGTATTATACAACTTTGTTTAAAATATCATTTTCAGCTCATTTCCAACACAATAGTAGTATCAGGTTTATATATATCCTGTAAGCAATAATCCTACATTACTCTGATATATATAACGCTGCGGGAAAGGTTAGGGTTTTATTACTCACAACAAACAAGTAGAATTTAATTATCCTATTTGTTTTGAAAGAAAACAAGGGATAAAAAAATATGATTGGTTGCTGCAGGAAACCTTTCAGACACTACCGGAGTCTGATTTATTAAAGCTCCCCAATGCTGAAGAGGATACACTTTCATCAGTGAAGCTGGGTGATCCAGCAAACTTGGAATGGATTACTTCAAACTCTTTTGCAATTTGTTAGCAAACAAAAGTAATTAACAAAAATGTGTATTCTAACTAAGGAAAAAGTTAGGACACCCTAAAACCTAACAGCTAGTTTTACCCCCTTTGGCTGAAATAACTGCAGTGAGACTCTTCTTGTAGCCATCTACTGGTTTCGGACATCGGTCTGAGGAAAGTTTGCCCTACTTCCCAATGCATAATTCTTTCAGCTGTGAGATGTTTAAGGAGTTTCTTGCATGTACAGCCCACTTCAAGTCACCCCACAGCATCTCAATGGAATTAGGATATGGGCTTTGACTCGGCCACCCCAGGACTCCCTATTTTCCGGACCCAGTTCCGCTTCAGCTTTAATTTTCTTACAGATGGTCTCACATGTTTCTTAAGCACCATCTGATACACTGTAGAATTCATGATGGATTCTATGATGGTGAGCTGGCCAGGTCCTGCTGCAGCGAAGCATCCCTAAGCCATGACACTTCCACCTCCATGATTCACAGTTGGTATGAAGGTCTTTTCCTCGAACGCTGTATTTGGTTTATGCTAAACTAGGGTATGGTGTCCAAATAAATCACTTTTAGACTCATCCAAAGAACAGACTGTCCAAAGAACATTATTGCAGAAGTCCTTGTCTTTGTCTATGTTCTCTCTGGCAAACTTCATTTTGGCCTTGATGTTTCTCTTAGAGAGCAAAGGTTTCCTTCTTGCACACCTACCATGCAAGTTAAAGTTGTGCAGTCTCTTTCTGATTGTAAAGGCATGCACTTGCACATAGCAACAGTAGCAAGAACCTGTTTTAGCTCCCATGATGACAGTTTAGGGTTTTTGGAGACTTCTTTTAGCATGCTAAGTCTAGTCTGCTCTCGGGGTGAACTTGCTTGGACAGGCAGTGGAATGGCTGATTTTAAATTATTTTTATATACTTTACCGAATCTGCATTTTTGTAGAATTACATTTTACAGAAAATTTTGAAAAGTATTTTTTCAGTTGTATTTGTTTAGTTATAATACTTGAATCTCTCAGTATTGATAACATTGAGATTAAATATGTATATGTCCAAGAATAAACATGATTGTATGTAGCTAGCGAGCTTTATCGCCAAATGAGCAGAAGCTGTTTAGCTAGTGACTGTTTTGCAAAGTAAAGCTACGTACACACTTCCAATTATTATCGTTGGAAAACGAACGACGAACGTTCATGCACGATATATATGAACGATCGTATAGCACCGATCCTGCACATAGAGTTAACGACACGATCGTTCGTAGATATTGTACACACAATAGATACGATCGTTTGAGCGGTAGAGGAACTATGTGCACGACAGGAAAGTGAACGGACGTTCGTTCACCACGCATGCTCTGAACATGGACGATCAACGAACGACCGTACACACGAACGATGTTCAACGATCGTCGTCCAATCCGATCCGTCGGTCCGGTCGTTCGTTTCCAGCGACTTTCCTCGTTCGTCGGCGTCGTTGGTTACTTTTTTACGAACGATTTTTTGCCCAATCGATCGTTCGTCGTTCGATTGGAACGATAAAAATTGGAAGTGTGTACGCACCTTAAGATTTAATAAATAAGGTGCAATTCAACAAAACGCACAATAAAACAATGAAGGTTTGTTAAAAAAAATAAACTTTATCTCTCATATTGTAATTGTTTCTAACATAGACAATAAACAACTGTTACAGGAAGCCAGTAGAATTCCCATACCAGATTATATAGACTTTCTGTGGTCACCTGTGGGCAATTCATATGTGTCAATGTGCTTTTACGACTCAAATTATGATTACTTTATGCTTACCTAAAGATGTCTTACCTACTATACTGCACATATTAAAGACTGAAAATTCTCAGAGTTGTCATGTAGCATTGTATTATATATTTTTCTATAATTACAGAAGAAAATGATTCAGGAAAATGATATTATGGACCGGGGAGGGAGAAAATACAGAGAAATGAGGCATACAGTTAGTCCCATAAGATTTAAGGTTAGGTTTACATTTAAAAACTGAGACCAGTAGAGATGGTTTACCCTGCAGCACACAACATACAAACAAATGGTAGATTTAGGATATATACTTCCAAAAAATAACAGTCTTGCTTTCACTCCCAAACTATTCTTGAAATTTACCTGGGGTAGTTTAGGAACAAGTAAATAAAAAACACCCCATGTAGTATTATATATATATATATATTTACGTCATTTGTACTAGTTGACATCAATTTATTTAATCGCAACCTTTTTTTTAAATACTCTAAAATACTTTTTTAACCGCTTTACTGTGAATATAATGTACCCCTAGCTCTTGATCAAACCAAATAGTAACCATAATTAGGAAAGCTGAAGAGACAGAAAGAAGGAATATACAGTACTATAGTATACTGACAGTGAGGTAATAAAGACTTGCAATATATATGGGCCCTGGAGGAGCATAGGTATAAATAGGCTGATTTATAATTAGAAAACCCCTAATTATGATCAATGTACTCTCAATGTACTCTCACATATATGTCACTGCACACAACTATTATTCACCGTCAGTCTGAAATGGATCCAACTTTGCATGCCATCTGCTTCAGATGCATGGTTCCACAATCACACCTCAGCATACTTTCAGCTAAGTAAGGGCCTCAAAGCATAGAATTAAATACAAAAATTTGGGTAACTGTAAACTGCTCACTAGCAAACAAGCTACTCTTTAATGGATACTCTTTAAAGGAATAATAGTGCTGGGTGGGGGTTGTCATCTCTCTTTAATAAAGCTTTAATAAGATTTAGGATTAAGGCTGGAGAGAACACGCTTTTATCAGTGAAGCTGGGTGATACAGAAAACCTGGAATGGGTTTCAGTTTCAAATGGATTAATATTTGATAGAAAATGTTATGAATCCTGGGCCAGATCCATTTCAGGTTTGCTGGATCACCCAGCTTCACTGATGAAAGTGTCACCAGCCTTGAAGAGCTTTATAAATCAGGCCCATTAAGTAGATACTATTCATTTTCTGACAGCATGCAAACTTTACCAAATGCAGGTAAGCCTAATGTTAGTTCTGCTCACCATATTTACATGAACGTAGTGCTGACCCCTCAATACTAATAGGAGCCAAACACCACCAAACACACCAAATCTTATTGACAAACCAGTTACATTTGGCTTCAGCAAAAGTAATTTGCTCAATTGAGAATCAGACATTAGGTGCCTATATGAGTAAGATCGTTTTTTAGGTCCAGTGGTGACCTATGCTCTCATGATCTGAGAAGAATGTTTTTGTGATCTGAGCGCTACAGAAGAATGTTGTTGTGATGTGAGCCCTAACCAGAAATGCTCCAATGATCTGAGCGCTACAGAAGAACGTTCTTGTGATTTGAGCACTGACCATGAATGCTCCTGTGATCTCTTCCCTATTGGGGAATGCTTGTGTGATCAGTAGGCAGGATAACACTGACCTAAACTATAAACAGACACGCTCCAGTGATCTAATGACTGAATGGGAACACTTCTTTGACCTGAACTCTAAAGAATAAGTTTGTGAGCTGCACATTATACAATAAATGTTAGTGTGATGTGAATATTAGACAGTCATTGTTATAACCGAAGTTCTACTTCGTTTTTTACTTTTTTTTTTTTGGTGGCCTATGACCAATAAAAGCCAAACTTCTTTAAAAACTTTACTAAATTAATTTTTTATGAAATCGTTGCATGTTCTGAGATGCCTATTAATATACATAAATAATGTTGCCCCAAAACTAAAACTTTTTTTTAAAAAAAGAACATGTAAACCAAAGTGTGATGTCAAAAAGTTACACTAAAACATTACATAGAACTTTTGTTTTCTCACTTCACTGATCATTTTAACAAGTTCCTGAAGAATCACCAAGTCAAATATATTAAACCAAAGCTTTTGTTAGTTTTTTTTCCAAAATATGTTGTATTTTGCAGCAGATCTAAATAAAAACTCAATCTCACTATCCTTTTACACTGCTAAGCTGTACATTTTAATTATTTCACTGAGACGATTCAGTCTGAAATTCACCTGAATTTTCATTAAACAGCTTAAATTTCATGTTTCCTTTTTTAACTTTTTTTTTTCTTTTAATCAGGCATTTTTTGTGAGGATGCAACTGGATTTGATGACTGTCCCAGATTATATCCAACTGAGGAGTGGGTGTCTTTGCACCTGGTGCAGGGTACGTAGCTTAACAATACATATCATTACATTATTTACAGCTCATTTTATTTTATTCATCACCAGGCTGCAGGTTAACTCTTTGTAAACTGTAGGGAGCCCGCTTTGCTCCGGCTCAGGATTACTGTATATTTTATGATGGTGGGGAGAACATCATAAACGGCATTGTATTTCTAAATAGGGAAACATGTTCATTACAACAGGGATCAGCATCAGAGCTGCTAATTCCTCTCCCAGGAAATTTGCTTCATAATTACATTCCTTACGACAGTGCACTTGTACTTCTGCTGATAACACAGGTTGTGAAAGCTGCTCTGCACCGTACTCAATTAATGCACTGTCTTTTTAACTTCTTTTATTAGACTGCATCGTGCTCCTATGGGACTTAATGTCAAGCTGCTGGCAGTCAAAAGGCCCATGGGGCATTGATTTTATGCATTGTCAGCCGTGTCTTTAGTGCACTGGTGAATACAAGATTATGTGACCCCCCCCCCCCCCTCCATTAATTGCTGATTCAGCTCTTCAAATTCCATGACAACATAGAACAAAGTAGGACACACAGCTCAGAAAGAAAGGATGAATTTATCTATGGGCATTGGGTATGATTTTGTGAATGGGCCAAAAAAAAACTACACTCAGGTCACAGCGGAAGTGTGCTGAAAGCAACAGCAATGACTGAACAGAATGTGGAAATATTGTGTGATCCTGCAAAGTCACTCTGGATTCCCAATCTTTTAAAGCCCCTACCAATGCCTCTGCTGCTAAATTAATCAGCCTCAAAATTATCAGCAATTTAGCTGCATTTTGTTCATAATTAGCTTGATAAATTAGCATCTGCAATGGAAAAAAACTTGACATCCTTTCTCAAATTCACAAAATGGTGCTTTCTTAGTAAATGATCCTTTCAATCAACATGTGGAAAATACAAAAACAAGGCTCGTCAGGCAGGGAAAATATATGTATTAATATACATGATGAATGGATAATATTTACCGGCAAGATTGGTTTTAAGCACTGGAAATTGCAAATTAGTTTACCTGCAAAATACACTAAGACAATTGCAAATTCATATTGCAATATCTCATTTACCTTCGGTACTCCGGTATACATGAGGAATGCTAAATGCAGTGTTAACGCTATCCAAGGGATTGAAAAGGGTTTGCTATGCTTTGCTGCAATTTATTATTTGGAAATTTACAATTCATTAATTAGGTATAACTGGGATGGTTACTTAAACTGTCTGTCAAGGCAAAAAACATGTTTAGTACATCTGTGAGGTGCTTGTATACTTGTTTTATTCTGTTAAACCTTCTGCATATGCAAATATATTATAATAATATTATTAAATACAAAAATAAAAAAACATAACTGTTGAAGTGCCAGGAAAAAATTGTGTTCCCTAGGCTATTACAGCACTGTGAAGTACATAGGTGGTGTGGTTTTGGGGGGGGTTTCACTTGTGTCCCCCATGGTCCCCATATCACCCCAGTTGCCTTAGTATAAACTTGCATAAAGCTTTGTATTGCTGATGCATGTAAATATACTGTAATATTTCAATGTAAGCATTATAAACAATTTGAATATATATATATATATATCATGTATCATGATTTTTGTTATAGAGTATATATATATATATATATATATATATATATATATATACACTCGATAACAAAAATCATGATACCTTGCTTTGCAACCATTAGAACATATACTCCACACATGCCAACCTGTAAAAATGTAATGACGTATTTTTTTGGAACTGTCAGTGGTTCTCATTTCACTTGTGTTAAAACCAAACTGTAAAAATGTTTTCAGATAATATTGTACAAAAAGTTTATGTACCAAGTCATACTGCTTATCAAGTTATAGTCCAGTTTGACACCTATCGGAGATTTTTTTTATTACCTATACTAAAGAGGGGATAACAAATTTGTTTTATAAGAGAGAAATTGAAATTTTTTTTTTTTTGAGGGGAAATCATTTTAGGCAGTGTTTATTGGAACACAATGGTCCCTACTGGAAGAATTTCCTTCTACTCCTGGTTCAGTGACAACTATATTATTTTGGCAATGATTACTCCTTTTTTTGGAGTCTCCCAAAAAGCGACACAGATATCAATACAAAATGTTTAAAAAATTGCAGGGGTGCTAACTCTTTCCTATGGTATTCAAAAAATTGGACTCTGATATATTTTAATCCCATGGCTATATTAGGTGATCATTTGATTTATTTACTGCTGCACCAACTTTCTTTTCATGTTTTCTCTTTCATTGGCCTATCACATAACACCTTTAATTTATGTCTGGCCAAGGTTAGAGGGGCATGAAAAAATACTGATGGACCATTGAATGAGAACCATAATTTTGTATATATATCAGAACCATATCATACCTAAATGATATGGTGACGATAGTGAAAATCTGAGCTATTCACAGTATGTACTAACTTGCAGGGGGAATATTCTGCCGAGCATACATAAAGATCCAAATCAGAGATAATAAAATAAAAACTTTTTTTTGATAGGTTAGGGAACCCCTGGCACTTTTTTGCTGTCTGTCCTGGATATACAAATTAAGAGAGTTCTTACTAAAATAAGTTGAACCCCAGCTCCTGTTCTGGTGAAATCTGTCAAATATCTGGATTTTTATACCATTTTCAAAGAGCTTTTTTTCCCAAGGAAAAATTTACCTACAACACATACCCATCAGATCAGACAATATCTATTATAAGGAAAATAGAATAAAAATCCCCAGTGGGGACACTTTTTCCAAAACAAAAAATGGTTTAGAGTTTCAGTCAAACATTCCTGATTTACTAGTTTCAAGTTTTATCTAAATATGTGTAGAAGTCAACATCTGTACACCTCAACTCACTTTACTATTTGATAAATAAGGGCCATGATTATCTAAATTTACTTTATTTCATTCCAAACTATAATAAATCAGGACAACAGTGTTTGTATTTTAAAACGTATTTTAAAACTGACCCTACAGCATGGGTAACCTGATGTATGTACCAGTAGGATATATAACCACCATAGCATGAGGAATGCTACATTAATATATCATGATGATATCATACATTCTCTAGGAAAGTTGGGACATAATATATAAAAATAATTTCTTGGGTACACTGCCTACATATCTCAGGCTGAAACAGCAAAAAGGGTTAAATTACAAACATCCTAATATATAGCAACCTGAAATATCATAGGACATGGAAATATTTCTTGCTGGCAAACATCTATTATGCACAATCAATATAATGTCTGTTCCCTAAGTTTAGATGTGCCTTTTGACATTTACGGCAGACTAGAAATTTACACTGTGATCACATTTCTGTTAAAAAAAAGTATATTAAATTCACTGAAAAAAATCTTAAATACAGCAAAGTAAATGAGACTGAAATTTGGCAGAAAATTGTAGGTTAATTTGATTATCACACTGACTGTGAGGGTAGCATATTAAGGCTAGTTAGACTTTTCATTACATATTATGGAATGTTCTTTTTTTCTGGGGGACTGCATCACTCGTTAATCTGTCATACTGAGGAGACACCTATGGATGGCCCTCCAAGAACTATGTACATTTAAAGTCATCATATATACTTAAGTAAAAAATATATAAAAAATTGAGTATTTATTGTATAAAAAAAACAGCACATTTATGTAAGCAATTATAAACAACTTAAATATTTTTCAATAGAATGGGGTATGAATCTCTGACTTCATTTAATTGCCATAAAATTCAAATAAAGCTGCACTCCAAATTTACTGACCAACATATGGGGATACTCAATTGATCTTTGGTGATCGTCCTAAAGTTAATGTGGAAGCCTCCCTACCTACTCCTTGGCCTTACTTCTGTTACTTTCTACAAAATCCTGTGCTGCCTTTGGCAGACATCTCTCTCTTTTACCTGCCTGGAAGCTTCTACTCCTAATAATCATGACATCAATTACATTGCGGTCCTCAGAACATTTTTTAAATGGGATAAAAGCAATGTGTCATCATTGAAACCTCCAGTTTACCTGCAGTCTAGAGAGATCTGACACCAAAGTCCATGTCCTCTGGTGCAGGGGTAGATTCTTGACATTGAGATAACAAATAAAAAACTATGCTCGATATAGATTTCAAACTATTGTTTTTTTTCACTCTCATAAAAGTAGAATCACGTGATAAAAAGTAGTGCTTAAAGTACCCATCGAACACCCTCCACTCTACTATAATCTTCTAGAGATCAAAAGCTATGACGGATTGCTGATGGAGGCTTTAGTTTGGCTTCCACTTATGGTACACCTACCCACCTTAAGTCATTGAATTTTTCCTAACTTTAACATTTGGATTTGATGTGATTCACAAGCAAGATCATTTCCCTTTACTTGCCTCTAATAACAAAAACAACATTTTTTGCCACCAGGCCTGAACATTCCCAGGTCCTTCATTTGGTGGATTACATATCAATTTTCCACTATCCATTTCTTCACCAGTCATAAGAATCCTGAAATGGAAAAGAAAGATAATAATACATATAAAATCTATACCTTCAGAAAGATACCTGTTTTTCCTCTATATTCCTGATACCCCCTGAAAAACCTACATAATACATTCCGGTAAACACATGCTTGTCCCATACCACACACACATGCCACAAAATAAAACAGGACCTAACCAACTCTTTGGCAATTGAAGACTTGGAAAAAATTTGGATCAAAATAATTAAAATAACAATGGAATCTGCTTACAGCACAAACAAAAAGAAGAAGAAAGAGAAAGCTAAACTTTTTTCACAGTAATGAGTGCATCAGGGGTTGTGATCACAAAAGCTATGTTTTGCACACATGGTGTTCCTATCTGAAAGGAATTACATTTTGGTCTTTCACCTTCTGCAAACATTTGTCCATGTCACTATTTCTGAAGACTCCCTGCTAGTTCTTCTCTACTAAACTCAAACCAACAAAAAATGGCTACATTGCACCTCCTGGTCACAATACACAAAGTAGACAAGGCCTGGAAAAGGAACATACAGAGTGTACTGGAGTAACTATACAGTAATTCAAAGAGTGAATAAACACGTTCCTAATACATTAGAAATTAACCAACACTCCCAGTGTTTCCTAGTCTCGGAACTTGGAAACTTTGAATACATTCTTCATTTCCCACCCAACCTATCCAGGCTTAGCTACATGTGAAAAAATATTTTTTTATTTCTTAAACCATTGGGGGTAATCTCTCTCTTAAAGTACACTTGTTTGTTTCTTACCACTCTTTTGTGGCAATTTGTCCTATCATCCATCCTATTACTAGACTATGCTTTCTATTTCACAAATATTTGTGGACATGAGTAGAAGTTTCCGATGGCTATGACAGCTCCCTCTACTATGTCATAACTTAACTTGTTATTGTCAGCCATCTTTCAAGCAGTAGTCATACAGCCAAACTCTTTAAAAAAGCTTTATGAACTTTTGAAATACATATAGACAAGTAACTTGTCTCTCAAAAGACTTTGTTCAGCTTGATTTGTATTCCAAGCATCCAGGCAGCACAACTAGACTGGTGACTTTTGGTCACTAAATCGTAAGCAGAGCTGTTATTGGATATATTTTTTAGTTCAGCACAATCAGAATTGTTTCTGTTAACCCTTCCGGGTAATCATTACCTCTCACATAGATCACAATAGTCCCCATGACAATCCAATCTATTTTTACGTTCAGAAAAACTATGCCATTTTTGTTCAGGCCTTATCTAGGGTCATCATTTACTTCCTGGTCTGAGAAGTTGGGTCACAGAGAACATATCCATGTAAATTCTTTACCTATACAGTACTTGTGTCAAAAAAAGCAAGACATAGATCAGCACTTGCTGTAGACTTTCAGCATGTGATTTGCTACAAAATTCCAGCTGCTGTCTGATCGCAGGGGTAGAAAAGACTAAGAAAATGATGACATCATCTCAGCATACGCAATGTTACTAACTGGAGATGGCTTTCTTTTTTTTGATTGAGTTTTTCAGTAATTTTTATTTCAATACAAAACATTGGGGGAAAACGCAGAATCCAACATAAGCAGAAATGAATGTGCAGTTTTATATTTAGGGGAAACACAAAACCAAACGGACACATGAGAAAATGCAAACACCATCAATAAAATGCGATTGAACCAACAGGTCCTGCAACACACCTAATAAACAAAAAAATAGAATGGGTATATTACAAAAACATAGGAAAAGCAAGAAAAGAGTGGATGGGGGATCCCTTGGTCAGGTGGTTAACCGTTGAAATTATAAACCTATTCAGCTGTCTAGGCAAGCATAGGTTTAAAAACCTAGCATCAATGTCAGGAGAACCATGGTGTCCATACCTTAAAGAAATTCGGGAGAGAGCCTCTTTTTATTGCGGTCATCCTTCAAGGATCATTGTGTGTGGCCGTGGATACTACCATTGCAAAGTTTAATAAGCGTTTCTTCCAAGCCACAGCTATCATCTGCCTTGCAGCTAGGAAAACAAAGGAAACCAGTTTACGGGAGTGCCTACGTAGGGTAGAGATAGGCTTATATAAGAAGGCCTCCTATGGGTATTTTCTCAGAGAGACTTGCAGTACCTTCCTTAAGTGCTTGTGTTTAACTATAGGACACTCTCACCATATATGTAGAAGCGAGCATAAAGCTTCACATCCTAATGGATGTTACCCAGCAAGGACAACAGTACCGAGAATATTGGGTTACATAGACAGCATGATTCAAAAACAGTGAGGCGGAGAGGACGGAATAACGAAAAGCAATGGCAGAATAACGTCAGCAAAAAATGTCTAATTTGCCAATAACAAAAAAAAAAATTTGCTAGAAGGTAGGGACCAGTTTTTCTGCAAATAGACAAAAGAATTCACACCCATAAAGGTAAGTAGGTCATATACATAACATACAGATCTTTCGGCCCACCAGCAGAAAGGGAGATGGCCTTTTAATGATAAAAAGTGTATCTTTTAAAAATGTATACTGTTGTTTTACATGAATATCAGTCTGAGTCTGAATATAAGTTTATTCATGCAGGCTTTCAAGAGATACAACATTAGCAGTGCAAATTGTAAACTGTACAGATAGCCTAAGCTGTACCACGTAAGGCAAGATATCTGAGTCATTTGAACTAATTAAAATATAATATTTGTGTGTCATAGTCTCAACTGACACAAATGCAATAATTATTAACCTTACTGGAGCTCTAAAGGGAATGCTAGCTGAGATTAAATGAGATTTCGAACAGAAAGAGATCATTTATTTATATTTAGTACAGCCATGCTGGTGAAAAATTGTATGCACCTATAACACTAATCCGCATTATAATGGAAGGAGGAAAACAAAGTTAAAGCTTATCCAAACTCAAAAACAAAAGTGTAATATATATCCCATGTTAACATTCCTAAGGTCTGGTCACATACTTGTTGATCTGGTATGTCAAATGTAAGATGTCCTTGACATTTCCTCTGCAGTGAAAAGGAAGTAAAACATTCTTATCTTACTTGTGTAATCTATTAGTCCCACCCTTAAACCATGTACACACGTCAGTTCATGGCCACCCTGGACAAATGGTCGTGCTTGTCTTGAATGAAAACCTGACATGTGTTAGGCAATCCCCCAATGTCATCCAATAATTTCTGCCCTGGAAGATTGATAAATGACTGACCAGGAAAGCCAGCTGTACATTTTTATAGAGGAGAGCACAACCGGGTGCAATTCTCTTGTTCTCCCCTCTTCCCCCACCATAGAACAGACCAACACTGGGTGTACAGTGCTCATTCATCTGTCACTGGAAAACATGAGTAACGATTGTTTTCAGTGACAATTCTCAGTTGTCCATCAAATATCTGTACAAGGCTTGACGAGATAAACAAAGGTAGTAATATATTTGAAGTTCAGCCTAGGTGACAATCAAGGCTTCTTTCATAGATACAGTAGATGAATTGTGTAGACATCCAAGGGCAATAACTGTGTTATTTCCAAGACTATGGGGTGAAAATCAAGGGAAATGGCTTGAAACAAATGTGACTACATCATCTAAGGACTGTTAATCTGAAATAAAATACACTTTTGTTGTTGGGTTTAGATATGCTTTAAAGCCAGTTCTCTGTAACATTGGCTAAGGGCAGTCATTAGCCATCTGTGTGTCTTTGTTATAAATGGGGACAGTTCCAGTATCCCCCTTTTCCACTAGAAATATAAAAAATGAACATGCTAGGCAAATTTCTTAAGTGAAAAGTAAAACAAAAAGGGCCAAACTAGTCTTTTATGTACAGCATGAGAATAATTAATTAGGTAAACAGAACAAGACATTTATTTCAGAAACGCTGAACATAACTGGACACTTTTTACTTGTTATTAGATAAATTCTCCTTCATATGAACACATTGTTTTGCAGTTAAAACAATGCAGTTACAGTGGTGCTTGAAAGTTTGTTAACACTTTAAAACTTTCTTTATTTTAATGCATGACCAAATATATTATTTTTTGTTTCATTTGTTAAATGAGATGATATTTTAGGTCACATTCATATAAAAATAAAAAACATTTTCAGGTTCACCAACTTTTGAGCACCACTGTATATGTGTTTTTTTAAATGTTACTACAAATTTATTAAAGAAGCATACACAACAAGGAAGGAGGAAAGGTGGTGGTAATAAACACGACTGTGGTTACAATGATATATAGACAATCTAATGCAAAGCAATAAAGCCCTGATTGGCTCTTGATGCTAGGATGACAGGAGTGAAATCCAGATATACACATTTACAAATAAATTGTCTTTATATCTGGAAGTACACATAAATTGATAAATAAACATTTATTACTTTTAAACATTATAAGAAATATAGATAGTGTACTATGTATATGCTAAAAATCAATTTTGGCAACACAGTTCTCTAGATAAATTGATTTTCTTTTCAATTTTTTACAGAGAATAAAAGCATGCAGGGTAGACATCTGAAATGCAGATAAAAAAAGCAGAAATAATTTACAGTTTCCTTTATTATTATGTATTTCACATGTAATGTTACCGTACCTACTTTCTATTTCCAGATATCATCCTAACTTGCTCATACAGTGAAAGTATCAGGTATTACTAAGTGTACACATGATCATGGTGCTAAAAGACTGATAGATTTATGAACCAGCAATGAAAATTATTGGCACAGTTATTAACAATGTGTAAAATGAGGTGACAGGTTGGTAGTGTATCTTTGATGTGTTAATTTTCTTTTGATGTGATGTTCTCTGTGGCAAAGGCACTTTATACAACTGATAATCATGCAGGAGATTTTTGTTCTATTTTAATAACATATCAAAATATTGTTAATTGCACAATGCTTTTATAAATGGGTAAAGGGACTTTTCCCATTTACCCACCATGCAGGAAACTGAAACATGATAATATGAAGCTCTGTACATTAATCAACGTTACCTATGAGGATGTAGATATCTGTCACTGAAGAACATAACAAACCTAAATGCTTTTAAACTAATTTTATTTTACATAATCTACAATACTGTGCAAAAGTTTTAATCAGGTATGAAAAACTGCTGTAGAGAATGAATGTTAAAATTTTTGGGGGGAGTATTAAAAACGGGATCCGCTTCTTGTATTTTATAAAAACTGTATTTTTTAAAAAATGTTCATAGAAAGCTATAGCAGCAATTAGGTAAGAATACATATTTGGTAGTATGTATATGTAGTGTGTGTTTTGGTCAAGTGAAAAATTTGTGGGATGTGACGCCCAATGGATGTGACATGTTGCAATATAGTTACAACACATTATATACAAGTCCATACATTCAAATACAGTCAGAAAACTAAAACAATATGCTAATACAACTCATGAGTAGTTGCCCCAGCTTTCTGGGCAATTCCAAACTCCAAAATGTCATTTAATCTGTTAAGTATGATGAATGGATCTGCAGGCAACAGTAAAGCATGGTGGAGGTTCCTTGCAAGTTTGGGGGCTGCATTACTGCAAATGGAGTTGGGGATTTCGTCAGCGTTAATGGTGTCCTCATAGCTGAGAAATACAAGCAGATACTTATCAATCATGTAATACCATCAGCGAGGTGCCTGATTGGGGTCATTGTCCTGCTGTAAAATAACTTTGGGCCAAACATATAGCCAATGCCATTAGGAATTATCTTCAACGTAAAGAAGAAAAAGGAGTCCTGGAAATGATGGTTAGGCCTGCCCAGAGCACTGATCTCTACATCATTGAGTGTGTCTTGGATTACATGCAGAGACAGAAAGACTAAGGGCAGCCTACATCCACAGAAGATCTGTGGTTAGTTCACCAAGATGTTTGGAATACCCTACCTGCCACGTTCATTCACAAATTGTATGCAAGTGTACCCAGAAGAACTGATTCTGCCAAAAACTTTTGCACAGTATTGTATATCTTTTCCTCCAGTACTCAGCTCAGCAGAATTAGAATTTGCAGCACCAGGTGGTTTTGGAGATAGCCTGCTAACTGCATTACCAGATCAACAGAACAAGGTGTCACAACACCAGGCAGTTACTGATGAATTAAATCCTGTGACCATGGAGGTAACACTAAAGCCCAGAATTATGAGCATAGTGAGAATTTGCACTTAAAGATATTTTATTTAAATAGAAGATCTTTAAAACAACTTTCATCAGCATCAACTATAACTAAGCAAAGTCTAGTAAGTGTGTTCATAGGCCACACATAATGTTTTTTGTTCTGTTTAAAATAATCCATCACCAATTTCAAAACACTGTTTAAAAATGTACTGTAGAAACTGAAAACAGAATCACATGTGGATTGCCAATGCATAAAACATACACTTTAAAGGTGGGTAAAGCTGATCATCAGAGGTATCAACATATGTCAATTCAGGTTTCCTTCTTATGAATAGTGCCAGTCTTCTGTACATGTGATACTTATGTTGATACCCACCCAATACAGTGGCACCTATTCCTAGAGGCTATCAGTATGCCCCAGTCCCTACAAAAACAAAAAGACAAAGCAAAAGGGTCCAAAGCCCTCATCTGTACCCACAGTTCAGTGGAGGGCTGCTAACTTAACTTTTTGCATTTTTTCTTGCATTTTACAGGCAAAAAATAAACAGAGCAAAACTTACAATTTTTATCTGCTTTAAGCAATGGTGAATTTGAAAACAACTGGTGTCACTACTGTTCAAAAATTACGTTATGGTACAATGGTCAAAATTATTCACAAACAAAATTATGTTTTGTTTTTTGTTTTGTTTTTTGCATTTAATGAATGTAACACTAAAACAACAAAATAAATGTTAATGGTTAAAAAGGTAGAAAAAAAATCAGCAGAAAAACAACAGCTGACAGATAAAAGTAACTGAAAACAGTTAGTGATGATAAATATATAATATAAAAAATATGCTCCTACATTAAAAAGAAATTCTCACTGAAGCTTTCAAACACTGTTCAGAAGCTTTGTCTGCTCCCCCTGCTGTTATAGAGAGCAGGAAGTCCTGGCTGACATTTTGACAGCTAGAATTTGCAGGCAAAAGTGGTGGAGGAAGCAGTGATCAAAAGCAAAAGAAGGTCCCAGAACTCACATGTGGCCTGTGGAACATACAAACATAAATGTACATTTTTTTTATAAAAAGTACATCAATAGAGGTTTGAAAGCAATTCAAAAACACAGGTTCAAACCTAGGATAAAAAAAAACTAATAGAGCTACAGTTCTTAACCACTTCCTCATGACAGGAAATCTCTGCCTCAGGGAGAGACCACATGAAATGAACAAAAGCAGAGGTACACAGTTTTAGTACCACCTACTGTCACCGGCTGTCAAATGTTCAGACATTGGTTCTTTATGAACCAAGGCTGTGGTGCAAGTGACCAATGACAATGGAGAACAGAGCTGGACACGGGATCACTGGATCCTGAAGCAGGTCTGAACCTGCCCTAAAGAAGAGGAAGTAAAAATAGAGAACAATACCATAGGCCTGCAAAATTCAATGATTTAAAAATTATCTTCAATATTTAAACTGTTCCTTTTGTTTTATGCAGTGCTGAATAAAAAATAACATCCATTTTTTCCCTTCATGTAAAGTTTTCCTACAAAATGCAAGAAAAACATTCTGGAAAAAAAATGCTCCAATCACCAATAAGAATTTATTTATTCTTCATTTGCATGATTTATTTCTTTAAAATTTATGAATAATCTCTGTTGTGAATTATTTTCCAGACAAACATCTAAAATAATAAAAATCCAGAATTAGTAAAATTAAAAAAAATAGAATGAAAACAATAATAAAAATTAGGTTTCTAAATGCACTCTGCATCATTTTCACTGTGCTTCAAAACTTCTCTTGTGGCTTTTCCTTTTATGTTTTTTTATGTCCACAGTGACTCGCTGCATGACCCTGCAATAGTCAGCAATCATTCTAACATTCCATGACCCCTCCTTTCCATTTCTTTGGTATCAGGATAGAACCACTCACCTTGTTTTTTGCTCACCACACCCAAGTTCCCCAGGAAGTAGTCCAAATGAGAGTGGAGGAAGCTTGAGGGTTATCGAACAACCGAGGTCTTATGTGTCAAAATATTTTTAACGATGGCCTCAAAGTTTGGGTCCATATGGTTACCAAGAAATTTGGTAACCACTTCCTTAAATGAAAGCCAAGCTGCTTTTTCCTTCAAACCATTGTGGATCTTCAGGTTGTGAATGTCAGGACCATAGGCACCCTAAAACCAAAATATTTTTTTTTAACTTGGGACCACTGTTGAACCCAAATATAACAGACTTTATGTGGAGCCCACAACATGTCCTGATCACCTAATTTCACTCCAAATTATGCAAAATGAACTTAACAATGCCTTTATGCCTCTTAACTTCCTGGGCGGTTCATTTCTGTCTGGATTTATATGTCTAAAAGTGGTACATTGTTTTTCATGAAAATGTATTTTACAGTATAATATAGTAGTATGAGTATAATAAAGTTTGAAAAACAAAATCATGTCAAAATAATAAATAAAAATTTTTTAAAAATAAATATTATACTCATACTTTTATATTATACTGTAAAATAAATGTTCATGAAAGCCAATGTACTGCTTTTACACATATAAATTTACTGTATTGCATTTAATACAGTTATTTTGTATTGAATGCAATATAAAAAGATTTGAATTCCCTGCCCCGAACGGAATGTCCACACACAGCAACGTCATCGGGAACTTCCCAGTGACTCATCGAGTGCAGAGGACGCCAACTGGAGGAAGGAAAAAGACGAAGATCGTGAAGAAGGATGCCGGTGGATCAGGTAAGCGCTTTATTTACTATCTTTTCCCATAGGTTTACTTACCCCGAGTGTGACTCGGGGTTAACGCTTCTAGCATCTTTTTTCTACCCACATATTTTTTCTAATCACATTCGGGCTTACCGCTGGAGAGGTTGATGAAGGCAGTGATGTTCCTCTGCTGTTTTTTTCCATGATATTTCCCACATATGTAAAAACTGTCAGGCGAGTACAGCAATTTAGCTCTTTTTCCTTTGTCTTGAACAGTCTTTTATGCAGGCACAAGTCCTTTGTCCTATTTATTGATTACCGGTAGCCCCAAGTTGAAAAAAAAACAACTGCAGAGTTTGTTTTGGTCATTAAAGAGTTACAAGATGTTGCAAAAGAGCTCAGTCTCAGCTGTGTTTAGCAAAAGATTTCGTGTGCAAGTCATGCAAACCGCCCCCTCCCCCTATCAAACCTCCGTCTGGCACACGAACGAGCAGGGAAGCCCTGTTCGTATCCAGGAGTTGTCTGTATGTCAGATGTCCTTAACTCAGGAACTACCTGTACTATTGACTCCTGCTGGTTGTAAAAGAAAAGTATTTGGTCATTTTGGTTAGAAAAGTTTTAAATACTCTGTGTGATCATCAGTGTTACATCATATTTGTGAGGTCATTTCACAGCTATCTTTATGCATACCATACTGTCTGCTTAAAGGTGGACATAATTCATTTCTTAGTAAAGGACAGTAAGGATTTTTTATTATGATTCCCAAACCTCAAAGAAAGATTTTAAACAAGTCTTCTTTTCCAAAAAAGCCTTGGTCCAATCCATCTAAAAAATATGACTTTTATTTTTCTAAGATAAAGATAAGGGTATGGAGAATATGGCCACCAGTGATTAAATAGACAAAAGTGTCATACAGCCTTTTGTAATCCTCATTCCATGCAGGTCTAGAGCTCCAAAGATAGCCCATGCAGCTCACATGACATTCAGGCTTTAAAATGAAATTTAATAACTTAATACTACCTAATTTTTTAAAATGAAAGTCAAGAATCTTTGAGATGTATGTACCAAGTATCTTCTGCATGCTGTACCTAGGCAAGGTCACTGGAACTTCTAGCAGTATCCTGGAAAAGCAAAGGGATTCTTCAACAGATTTTAGTGACATTTTTCATTGAATGTTCACTTTAAAAACAAAAAATGGATTTAATTAAATAAAACAGTCTTTGAATATTTAATAATGCTTCCATTTTTTTTCTTGTGGTTTCATCAATATAAAAAATACTTCTATTTCATAAAAAAAATAAAAAAAAATGGTGAAATACAAACAGAACAGAAAGTTCAGATCTGTCATGCATAATGTAAAAACCAAGTGTCATAGTACTAATTTCCACCAAATATTACATTACCCACTTGCTGTATTATGCTATTGTGTTCTGTAATACAATATGATACATATTTTATTGTTCAGTTCTGTTGTTTAGCACTTCTTAAGCATTGGGTAAAGAATTTAGCTTAGTCCACAGTAAAGAAACAATACCAAACTTCTTGCTTTTTTAATTGTTTTGCCATTCAAAAACTTGACATCTTATGTTGAATACAGTGCTGAAACTATTTGCCATAAACGGATATATGAAAAAAACACATTCTGCAGAACAGAAAAAAATAAAATAAACAACCTCAATAATGTGAATTTGAGAAATTTTGCACAATCTGTGTTACCTTTCTGCTGGCTGCAACCTTCTGCCAGCAGTTTTTTTTTTTGGTTCTTTTTAGGAAGCGCTTTGAGGGAAATATACCATGAGAACAATACACAGCTGCTGCTGTATAGAGATATCTAATTGTCAATATTGTGGAATTTCTGCAGCTTATTACACACATTCAGTCTAATTCTGGGCAAATTGCCAGTCACTTCAGGGACATTCAAGGGAACCGCATTACACTGGTATGGCAGACCAGCTTTAAGATACCCGGCTGTTTTGCCTCTGGCCAGGGAATGTTTTTACCGATGCTCAAAAAAAAAAAAAGGAGGGGTAACTACGAATAAAAATAAAATTTTGTCATTTTTTTCGAGTGGGCTGAATTTCAAGCCCAGATGTTGGTAATGAAAGATTCAATTTAAGGATTTAAATTACAAATAAATAAAGAATGAAACAGATGTGATTTTTAAGGAAGTTCAAATTATCCAGGAAGAAAAATATCTCCGTGCATGACAAAGTACTAGGGATTGTCTCGAGAGTCTGTCGGAAACAATCTGCTTTGTTAGATACACCCTTAGGACAGGCTTGCTATAGAACAGGGAGGACTGGTGGAGCTTGTCATTAAACAAAAATTGTGTTTAATAAAACTTTATAACCGTGATTAATCCTATGAGGCCCTGAAGGAGTTTGCAATTTCTGATAAACACATTTTCCTTGTTTGCAATGGTAATGATATTTTCAGGAGGAACCAAATTTGAAAGAAAACGAGAAAGTTAACATGAAAAAGCATCTAATATGGGAAAATGCTGATAGGAGACAAGTAACAAGATAATAATTTCAATAATGAAGTTTTCAAGTGTGATGCTTTGAAATGGCTTGCAGATCTGTAGTTTAACTTAGTTTATTTTGAATCGATAAATTGATGGGTTAGGTGATAGAGAGACAAGAAGACAAATACAATAGTGGAGAGAGGTTGAGAAGTCTTTCAAATGTCTAGATTTCTGAATGAATTGTTCCTAAAATGTTATCTGCTCTTTACCTTTGTATACATTTAGTATGCAAGCAGCCTAAAATACTACTATTACTCAAAAGGTACCTTGTGGTAAATAGTATATCAAAGCAGTGAGTGGCTTTATTTATTAAAGTGCTGCAAGAATGGAGAAGATAGACTATCATGAATCACCCAGCAAACATGGAATGGATCTAGTCCAGAACTGGATTACCCAGGTAGACCCAAAATATTCTCTTCCAGTCTTGGAGAGGTTTAATAAATCAGGCTTAGTTACTTTAAAAACGTAGGAAGCTGATGGAATATGAAAATGCTCACAATTCTTTAGGTCAAGCTTGGTTTTGCTTCCTATCTGCTCCTTCACTTGTGTTAGTGAGGTTGCTGTTCGATTTTGGGCAATTATAGAACGTCAGTATGTGGGGAGCAACATCTCCAAGCTTGAAAAAAGCAAGATTTGTATGTACCTTAAGATACCTATATCTTATGTTCCCCCAATGACTTGTTTGCCAGATTCTAGCTGTTTTTGGTGACTGCCCAGCAAAACTGGCCATTGTTCCATCATGGTACATAACCTGATCTGGTTTCTTTGTAAACCAAGGATCACAGCAGTGCTCTCAGGATGGAGAGCAGTGAGAGATCACAGAGCTCAACTTGTTCACTTAAGTTTGAAAGTCCTCCACTCTAGCCAAAAAGTCACTCCAAAGAAGTGTGGAAATTCTTCATTGATCCAAAACGTATTTATTTACTGGTGTGATTATTTAATTCATGTTAGTGATGGGTTGGGTGGTGAGAATAACTGTTGACCTAGAGATTACTTTTAAGTTAAGTGAAAAAATAATTTAAGGACCCTTTCACATTTTGGATTACAACAATGTACTCTATGTATTCTTCAGTCCAAAATAACAAAATAAAAATAAATCGCCCAATTAAAAATATATCCAGAGATTTCCACCAGAGTACTTTTTCTGTCACTAGATGGTCGCAGTCTGATGGTCATACTAGACCCACACAAGTCTGTGACAATAAAGTAGAAGCAGTACAACAATGAACTCCTATCTCTGTCATTCTCGATGTTTTCATCAGTATGGTCCTGGTTAGGAAGCAGCACACAATTGCTATGTATGATGTAGTACAATGACTGCCTGCTGGCTCGGCATATTTACCCAGTGCTGGGAGGAAGAGGACACCGAGAGTGGATGTGCAATCACATAATACCAGCATTAAAGTCCAACAAAGTGACAACTTTTTTCTTTGAGATTGTACATTTGCAAACTATAATGTATATTGCACTATAATTATTTTAATATTAGTTTAACTTTTTACTTTGAGATTGTACATTTGCAAACTATACTATATGTTGCACTATAATTATTTACTATTAGTTCAGGAGGTAAAAAAAAAGTGGGTTCATCAAATATGATTGTATTTCCCACTTGTTTAATGAAAGTATGATAAAGCCAAATATTGCTTGTGATTACTATATAACATTAGGATTGCATGTATGTATTGATTATCACATATCAGAATACAATTGCAAATTAGGAACAAAGTGCATTTGCTTTTTTGATTTCCAAATATCTTTTTAAAATACCTGATGTATAATTGGCAAAATAAAATGTACGTATGTAATAAATAGTTGTTTAAATGAAAGAAGTACAGATTTAGATGAAGCTGATTAAATAAGAACTGTGATTACACTCTTCTATTTATATACAATAGCACAGGTTTGAGTCTACCGTGCTACTTTACGAAGCCTAGTTTACTAAAGTTTTTCTCATCTCTCTAGTAATTTCAGAGTTTACAATTGCTTAAAAAAATTGCAGCAGATGTCATAAATGTGTCCTGCCAAATGTTTCAAGTAAAATACCAAATAAAATGCATAGGAACAGCATACTATGTATTTAAAAAAACAGGTTTATCCAAAGTTTGAAATAAACACTAATGTATGTTGGTAAAATAACAGAAATAGCAAAAACTAGTTTTGAACTGGATACTTTTAATCAAAGCCACCAACAGAGTAAAATGGGAGGGTGGTTATTGTATATATTACGCGGGGGGGGGGGGGGGCATAGGGACGTGCAAAGTGTGTAACTGGATGATGGCCCCGGGCAATCCTCAGCCAAGAGGAATTTTCAACACCCAGATGGGACCTGTAGCAATTATTGCAATGCATAGAGGAAGAGCAGGCAGGCCGCCCCTTTAGGAAACCTCCCATCCCCCTCTGCAGAAATCAGATTTGGGAGAGGATCTCTAAGCAGGGGTGGGGGACCTTCAAGTCATTTCTGTACATGGGGCACACAGTTAATATGTGCACCACTGTACATTACATATCGCTAGAATCTCCACCATTGCAAACACTGTCAATGACCTTTCCACCCCATATGCTTCAAAGCAGCTATTTTTCCACTTTACAGAGCTCGTTAGTTTAGCTTACTACCTCCCTGGAGTAGGTGTCCCCTGCCACCACCACATAGCTCCGTAAGAATGCCATACCATCCTGAGCGGTAACCCCGAGTGTGACTCGGGGTAGAAAAAAGATGCTGAAAGCCGTAACCCACACTCGGGGGTAGCTAAAACAGTGAAATGCAATAGTAAATAGAGCCTTACCTGATCCGCCTGCGTCCTCCTTCACTATACCCGTCCTCATGCTTCCTCCGACCAGTGTCCTCTGCGTGTTTGGGGCTTTGTACAATATATTTATACTTTAAATTTGTAAATTATTATTTTTTTAATTTTTCAACTTTTTCACTTTATTCTTGTTATCATTAGCGTTATTTCCAAACTTTTACCATGTTGTCCTAATAATGTGTCTTCCTTGTCAGTAGAAACTGCTGTCTACAAGTGTTCAGCACAGTCATTCATGTTAGCACATCCAATCCATCAGCTTTTGAAACACTTGCCAGGGGCTACAGCAATTGCTGCTTGTGTTCTGGAAACACTGATTAATGAATACCACAATTCTCAAATTTATCAATGTTACTGTAGCATCTTGCTTCTTAAATACATGCATTGCAAATGTGCTGCATACATATTTCAGAACAAATGGCATTGCCACAATTAATGCAACTGTCCTTAAATTTTTGATAATAACATAGATTATTTTCTTTTGACAAGAAATTAAGCATGCACACGTCATATATGTAAAATACCATATACACTAATAAATCAAAAAGTCAAAGTATTCCAATTCTTTAGAAGAACTATGTATTACAGTAAATCTTCAATGAACTTTCACATACCCTTTCACAGTCTTATCCCTGTTTTACACTGAACCCGCAAAATGCCTATATCAAATTAAATCAAATCTGTGATCTAATTAATGTGATGCTTTTTGTTGCCACGTAGATGTCCTGTATTTTTGTGTCATACCACTTTAGTTTTACAGTATAAGGGACTAGGTTGTGGTGCACACAATGGAATTGATAGGCCTGGCTTGAGTGTGTCAGCAATGAAAAAAGGTAAGGAATTATATCCTACAGGTTGGAGAATTCAATTGTGTTTTCTTGTGTGACTTATCTAAGTCCACTAAACATTATATTAAGGAGTATACATTTTTTCACTTAGATTCCACTTCTTGCTTTTGCGTATAATATTTGTGCACAAATGGCAACAGAATGGAGTAGCATATAGTAACCCCAAAATGTAGGTTTACTTTAGAGTTAGAGAGTGCTATTGGGTTTATACGGGTTACTACAGTTTGCACATCATTATAATACTTTCCACTGCATCAAAAAAATCATACACTTAACAATATGATCAAAAGTTATTATGATTGCTACATCTTTAAGAAATCATTCACTCCAATTCTAATGCATTTAGTGTAAATTAAAAAAAAATTTCAACAGTCTTAGTGAAAAGTCTAACTAAATTTTACCAAGACAATCTTTTCTTGATCGTGTTGATTCAATTTGAAATAAAAATGAGTATGGCTGTTATCAGAACTTCTGACATTTTTTTAATTCTTAGTTAGTGAAATTTTCCCTTACATGCTGTCTATTCCTGAACTTTTCACTTAAAGGAAATCAACACAACTCAAATACAATTTTCAATTTCATTCTAAAAGAGAAAATTGGACCACTGTATGAAACAAATTAGTGATTTTCCTGGACCCAAAACATGACAAAGTAGAAAGAGAGGAATATATAGTCCATATAGTTCTAAAAGGAGTTCTTCACACATATAAATATTATCTACCCGAGTTATCCAAGCATGTGAAGAACTAATTTCTGTTCACTTGTATGAAGTATAGAAGAATGTGCTTTCCACACAATTTGGTTATTACATCATTGGATCAGTTAGGAATTATTAACACAGTTTATTGCATTTAGAAATCCTGTTCAAAGAGCAATTACATTTATTTGCATTTGTTTAGCTACTAATGGTAGCCAATATTTACAACAAATGTGGTAAAGTCACAGAGATTCTTCAGTTTACCCTAATCTGAATTCCTATTATTATGTTATCTATGATTTTTTTAGCCGATAGAGGCTTTATAGAGAAAATTAGAGGCTTCTAAAATGTGTTTCAACATCATCAGCAGACTTGTTCAGGATCACCTAATTACAATCTAAACCAATGTTTCTCAACCAGGGTTCCTCCAAAGGTTGCTAGGGGTCCCTTGAGCAATGAGCAGCTTTCGACTCTCAGGTCAGTTTAACTGATACCAATGATCTTCCGATTTAGAAGGGTGACATTCTTCACAATGGCCAACAGTGTAAGAGGAATTCTTCCCACTGACCACCACTAATGTACTGTGAGTTGTAGATTTAGGAGGGGTTCCCTGAAGACCTGAAAGTAATTTCAAGAGGTTAACTTATATTTAAAAGGTCAAGAATAACTGGTTTAAAGATAGCAGGGGGGTGATGGAACAGTAAACCAATGGCATAATGATAAACATAGCTATTTAAAAGGTTTAATATTCAGTTCTAATGGTAGTCTTATACCTAAAATACCTACCTATACGTACAATACTAAAAATAAATAAATAAAATTACAAAATCAATAAACTTCAGAAAAATATAGTGACTATCTGGGGACCATACTACACTATAAAATTTTTTTTGTCACTGACTTTAAAATGTTAGAAGTACATAGTTTAATATTTTTCAGAAGCATTGTAATATATTGCTAACATCAAATACTCACACTTTATAACAGCTATATGCCAACTGCTATGGTAATCCCCAAATTTTAACCAACAGTGTTAATTCACTCCCATTAAACTGAAGCCTGAAGTACAACAGCTCAGTCAATGAACCTTTTGTGGTATCTTTAAAATGCTAAATATTGATGCATTATTCTACAAGGCCTTATTTGTCATAGAGAAGCAAATTTATTTGACAGCCTCTATATGCAATTGTAACCACAATTTACCATGTCAAACTTACTTGACTAAACAAAATGCCACTAAGTAGGCTATTCAAATCTGTTACTATAACACAACGGCAAAATTATGCAGGTAGAAAGGTTTTTTATGTGACTAGTACAGAACGGCATTTTGCTATGTATATTTTTTATTTTTACCAAACATTTGTTTTCAAACTATATTGTTTCCTCAGTGCATCTGAATCAGCAGTATTTAAATACCCGGCATATCAGTATAGAAACGCACACAACAAATACAGCAGGTGTTTAATTGTGGTGGAGGATTCGCATTGTTCACATTTTATAATCACAATTAAATCAAACAATAACACCAAAGGAATTTCAGTGCATGGCAATAATATTTAGCCATATAGTGGAATTGATAAGGTTCCAACTATTTTCTTGCCTATTGTGGTAACCCTGTGGTGACTGATTGCTGCTACGCAGTGAACAAGCAGCTAAGAAATGCTTAAAATTTTTAATTTTATTTTTTTTAAATTATCAGTTTGTTTCTTGGATATGAAAACATGCTAAACCCCAAGGAGAGAGCAATAAGTTAGTGTGGTATTAAAACAGTTATATAACTAATAAAAACACTAAATCAACTTAGATATGCAGTAGTGTGTCATTTTCATTTTAATAAAAAAGGGACATTATTCTCTTCTCAAAATGATAAAATTGGGTTTTTTAACTTCGTGCCAGGACAATCTGGAAGAAAAAAATAATAAATCCGCAGATTCTAAAATTGCCATTCGAGCCATTTCACTAATCTCCAGAAAGGTAAAAAGAAACAATGGAAATGCTTGCCAATATCAGTGTTTTCAAATGGACGATTTACACAACTCAAATGTTTTCTTTTTTAAACTGCGATGTGTGTTTAGCCTTTTTGGTAGGTTGTGTGGATAAATAATTGATCACATTTCTGTGTAACCGATAAAATTGGTACAGTTACACTAAAACCAAAAAAAGTCAACAAAATTTTGATTTTTTTTTGTTGTTTACTAGAAACAAGGCAATTTGGTTTTGTTTTTAAAAAATGTATAGTATATGCACACTTAATGGAAGTATTTAAAGCAGAAATAAACTAAAAAAAAAAACACTTAGTTTGAATCCCCAGATCCCTCAATTGCAGTGGAGAATTCCACGATTCGACCCCGCTCCATCCTGGAATTCTTCTTCGTCCTGGGCATCACCATTTTCTGTCTTCTTCCTTCTTCTAGCTACGTCTTTTTCTTCTTTCTTATGGCTACATCACCCTATCTAACACTGCACAGGTGCAAGATTGGGTGACGTAGCCCACTCTAAAACAAAAAACAAAGAGTGCTGATCTCACTGTGCACTTATATTTAATAAATGCCAAGAGAATATTAATATGTTCCTTAGAGCAAAGCCAACCAAAATCATTTCTAGCTAAAATCATTTTCTTCCTAAACAATACATGTGTGTCACAGCTACTCATTATTTAATATGTATTTTTAATAAAATTAAGTTGCTATCAGGTTTAAGACAATTTCACACTTGGAGCAATATATGAAGTTATGATCAAGATTTCTACTCAAAAGGCTGTTGTACTGTGAGAATGTGAAAGCAGTATTTTTTTCTTTATATGACATGTATCAAAAGGATGAAGTATATTAGATTAGTAATATCTAATTTTTATATCAAGCTATCAGCTTGACTCCAGCACAATCAAAAATGTAATTCCCAGAAAACATTTCTTAAGAAAAAAATGTAATTAGCAGCTAGCTGACCACTGGAGTGGAGCTGATATATTTTAAAATCTGGAAGTACCTGACACTGAGGAGTGCCGGCATGTATACATCCATGCCACACTGTACAGCCAGGCAGAGTACACATAACTTCATATCATATAACATACTCATAACTGGACAATTAAACAGCATCAGGACAGCAATCTCTGTCCAGTTAGCAGGAACGTAGTTCAGATGGCAGTAAGAATAAAACAAGAGATTGTAAAGCTAAAGTTATTCTAAGTTAATAAAAACTTTCATAGATGCCAACATGCCAAGACAAGATGACACTTTTTAAGAAGAAATCAAAGTAGTAATCTCTGTACGAAGCTACAGAAATAATAATACACATACGATAGAGGGATTGCGTCAAAGCAATTTACCGTACTTTCCCAAGTGTCATATAATACCTTTTATATAAAACTATGGAAAGACTGGGATGGGGGGGAAAGTGGGACATTTACCCCCCACAGGCCAGAACTAATAATAAATGTTGGGCTCAGGGCCCTAATTGGTGGTACTTCTCTTTTTAGACAACAATAAATGTAAGACGTAATCTGTGACACATGCTGGGTATTTTACAGCTATCTATTCCCCTAACGGACCAATAATTACAGAATCTGGCAGAGGAAAATCTTTCAGTACCATCTGCCTTTGTAGCTCAGAGATGCCATGTGACCAAAATCCCTGGAACTTCAAAGGAAGCTGATGTATTAGAATTTGTAAAAAGGTATGTCACCATAACATTATGGGACTGACTGATTATTCTGCTAGGGATAGTTCACTGACCTTAGTGAATAAGATAAAGTTTTGCTAACTTCAGCCATCCAGTCAGGATTCTTTACCTTGCATGCTTACCGACCCCTGTGGCACCATGGCACACTGTGCATGATACACTGAATTTAACTCACTAAAATATATTCCTAATATGAAAGGTTTAGTGGGTTTTGTTTATAAAACCAAGGCTAATAATCACCAGTTCAACCCTGTATAGACCATTTTGATTTCTTGGCGTTCTTTCAACATCATTTGAATATCAAATTATTCTGTCCAAAAATATTTTATGCCTAATCAGGTGGAAGGAAGGATATATCATTATTCCCTACTTTATCTAAAACTAAAAACCAAAAATACATATAGTTTAAGGGGAAACTCTTGTCAGTTTTGAACGGATTGTTGAAGAGTTCAAATTGTTGTCCAGTTTCATATTGATAAACCACTATCTGGTATTTCTCCTCTTCATTTATATATACTTTTATATATATAATATATATATATATATATATATATATATATATATATATATATATATATATATATATTGGGCTATGGTATTGGAACAGACTTTACCATGTGACATAATCTGCATTAGCAATGTGCAGTAATGTGCCAAAACTGTATGAACTTAGTAGTTAATTTTAGTTTCCTTAACATATTTCAGTTTAGGTAATATACACAAAATAAGTAAATCTACAAAAAAATCTTCATGATATTAAACAATTAAAATGACCAGGACACACATTTTTTATTAATGTCTGAACCTAGTAGTATAATTATTTCTGTCAGAGCAATACATTATTGTGTTTAAAATACCCTAAAACCCACTGAAACCAATTAAAAAGGTGTGAAAAGAGAAAATATTGTCACTAAGTGCACGGATTTAAAATATAGGCTAGCATACTGGGAAATCCTAGCTGAACATATGTAGATTTTGAAATTCAAAAGAGGTTAACAAGAAAATAAATATATTCCAGGTGGTTTGTATATTTTAATAAATGTATTAGCTATGCATACATGTTATACATATAAATAGATCTACTAATGATTGCTGATGGAAGTATGATATACCACATAAATTTAAAGGTTTCTCATCATTAGACAAACATAGGGGCTGCCATACTTGACCGTTCTATCTTTAACTGTCATGCTGGCTTCAGTAATTTGACTTGGGACCTTACACAAGTATGAGTAACAAGGCTTTTGACTTAGTAACTGTTTTTTCTCTCCACTCTCAACTGATCTGAAAAGGTGCTAAAATGTTGCCTCCAGAAGAGGCTACCAGAAAATAGGACTTGAAAATAGCAATGCAGCTGTGTTAACCAATGAATTGGTGAAGAACAGAACTAAATGTTAATTTCCTAAAAGTCTTTCCTTGCTTTTTTCCGTTGATCATCAACTTTTTTGCCTAGGAAACACCTACATGATGAAATCCTATTTGTAATTCTGTAATTGTAATTTTTTGCAAATCATGTTGATACTAAAACAATTTCCAATAAGACAATGGGCTTAGCTTACCAAAACTAAGCACAAAATGAATGGCAATTAAGCTTTTAGCTTAGTGAATGAGTTGGAATGAGAATAATGACAAGGAGGAAAGAAATGAAGGTAAATTCACTGACCCTGCAAAAATGTGCCTAAATGACAATTGATTTAATTTATTAAATTTGATGACAATCAACATGTCTAAATTACTAAACAATTGATTTTATTGAATTAGTATTATTATTACATATTGATATATTGTCAACAGATTACACAGTCCATAGTTGCATGACTAACTTTTTCAGAGGAGTTCACAACTAAACCCATGTCCCTAACATAGCCTAAAGTCAATTTATCAGTGAGCAGAATAGAAAAATATTGAGTTCGAATTAGTAATTTTTTATGAGCTATACTGTATCAGTCAACAACAGGTATAGCACAGCTCAGCCTGGACAATCTCAGTCATTTGTGGGGAATTTTGGTATATGATTTGGATGCTTTAAGTAAACGTTACATTCAAAAATAAATACATCAATGCTTAATGCCTAAAGTTTTGTGAATTGAGCAGTTTTTAGTATTAAAAGCCTAAAACTATATATAAAATAAACACTGTTGAAAGCTGTTAAAATACGATAACTGTAAAATGTGAAGGAAGAGAGGGAATTTGGGTATATTTTCCTTAATCTAAATAATTTTGAGTTTTGCCAAAACCCTAAAAGTTATGCAAAAAAAAGTAGAAAGACAAATGTACAGCAGGGTTTTTTTGGCTAAAGATATTTGGATAGGTATTTCAAACAGAATCAATCTCTGATACAATACAAATAGTAGCATTCACAATACGAAATACAAGTAGACCTTGATCCCAACCTCAACAGATTCTGTGAAGTGAATGGGATGTTATGCTATACACACACTTCTATCGACAAATGGTTTGATCTTATTTAGCCCACGGAGATATTTAGCTACTTGAAATCATGCACGTGTAATCTGTTTTTTCTGTATTTTTTTTTTAACCCAACGTGTTTCGCCATTATGGTTTTCTACTGGAGGCCCAGCTGCAACGCTAAGCCTAACAATATTGCCTTACTACACAAGAGGGATTTCCTTTAAAAGACATCAACATCCTTAATCTGGTAGCACTTTGCCATAAAGCATACCAGCAGGAGATATTCTTCATGCAACTACTTCTTTCCATCCACCTCCTTTGTCGTTTTTTCATTATATGAAAACCTAATAGGGATAGAGATTGAGATATTGGTTCCCTCCATCAATACCTATAACCATTTTGGCAGCTACAACTGCACAAATCCGTTAGACTATAATAAGTCAGCTATATTCATTGCACCTAGTCTAAAATAAGTTTCAAGTTCATCAACCTTGAAACTACACAAATATATCGGTCTTGAGTTCCCCTCTCGATCTCGACTTGTATAAGAGCCTAAAGGAAAGATGTGCTTTATCTGTGTCAGGTTCACCTAAATTAAACCACCCCAGGTGGCCAGATTTAATGGTAAAGGACTAAGGGTATATTTGTAAATCTAAACATTGAGCCTATGGGGTGGTGGAAAATAATGTTAACTAGAACTACTTGCATATTGTGCTTTAGCAGGGGAAATAAAGGTCCACTGTGAGGGTGTGTCCATTAATATGCCAATTTGCAAAGTCTCCAATGAATAGTATTGTCTACAATGCAGAATCCAGTGGCCCCCCATAGCGCAGACATGCCTCAAGGGTTACAATGAAATAAAATCTTTACAACATCTTTCCTTCCTTCCCTTTCTTTCTTTTCTTCACTATTACAGTTTCTTCTATAAAGACATTTAAAAGGTAAGATCTCCCAAATGCACATGGCAATTTATTGGTTTATAAAGATACAACCTATTTTTACATATTTTATGTCAAAAAGGTTTAAATAAGTAAATCAATCCTCACTTTATAAACTATGACTATATTTTGCATTCTTTATCAGTCACTGCTGCAATCTGGGCATGTGGTCTTAAGATACAACACACCACCAATACAGTGCTCTAAAGAAATTTATTTACAAAGCAATGACTCTGTCTTAGACAAAAAGGACTTTCAAAGGTCTTTTTGTAAGATGAAACAGAATTTCATCAATTTCATATTCTTCCTGCCCATGTACTGGACGTATCTGAATGTGTCAATGCTGAAATGTGACAGTTATTAAAAAAGTTTCCTAAAAACAGAAGGAAAACAAACAACAAAAAAACAGACAAAAAATATTACAGAAAAGACATTCCGAGCTGGTGTTGTTGATAGGCAGAAACAGAAAAGAGCACTTTGACGAGACGAAAAAACCGTAATAACTGTATGCTGTTCCGCTGTTTATAATCAGTAAAGAAAAAGCCTTATTTGCATCTCAGCATAAAAGTGTTAGCAACCTAAATCTTATTAACATCAACTGAGTATAAGTAATATTATCTCAGGAAGAATACAGTACAGTATATTAATGTGTGTTCCTTAAAGATTAGCTGCAGAAAGTAAAAGCACCACATTATGCTAATATATTGCAAATCTATTAAACACATATCCACTGTACAAGGAAACAGAGTTATTATTGTAACAGGTTTATTCCATTAATTATACTTTCCCTAAAAGTACTGAGATATTTTTCGGATTGATGAAAAAAAGTGTATTCTTATTTGTATCACATTGTGTGCTGTTGAAACAATTCCCATTAAGGTGTCTTCTTAATAAAAAGCATTAGGTACCGCTATCAAGCAACACACACCCAATACATTGCAGTTTGCTTGTCTATCCTGTTTACTAAATTTTCATAATTTGCAATGAGTGTCAAAGGGTTGCTGTTTGTAATTTCATAAATACAGCTAAATACACAGGTGAGTTAACTTTTTACCTGCCAAAATATTTGTAATTATGTCCAACCATTTTTATTTAAAAAAATTAGCAAAGAGAGTGACACCTCCACCTCACTTACAGCTTTATTTACAAAACAGGTCATCTGACTTTCCCTCCAACATTCTGGTGGAAAATAAATATTGTCATTTTAATTAGGAATGTCTGATTCCCTGTTTTAAAAATCCTTAATGTTAAATCAGACCTATCATCATATATTCAACATTATGTAAACATAGCTTTCCCTTTTTCATAATGACTCTCTGCCTCTTTCGTCCTTGCTGCTGCGGCAGTAAAGAATGAGAAAAATGCAGCCTCTTGGGATACTTCCATATCTTGATAGGTTATTTTCTGCTCCTTCTGAATATGTCAGAGACTAGGCACTCATCAGGGGCTTTCTTTAAATGTACAAATTAGTGCTCAATCTCACACATGCGCAGAGTGAGATCAATGGTCAATTAATTACATTTGGAGGAAGACACATTTGACATCTCGTGCTTGCTCATTATGCAATTATGTGACGTTATCAAGAATCCAGAAGAAAGAAGATAGAGGTATGGGGTATAATAAAGAGCCCTGGAAAAAAGACCGACCAAGACAGCACAGAATGTGCTGGGTGCAGCATGTACATTGACTGAGGGCCTTCAACAAGTAAACGTACAGGTAGTCCTAGAGTTAAGGACATACGCAATACAGATGACTCCTAGATTAGAACGTGTAATATGTTGAGACAAACATCCGTCCTAATTACATTTAATAAAATACTGTACCTGTTCCGACTTACATACAAATTCAACCTAAGATCAAACCTACAGTCCCTATCTCGAATGTAACCCGGGGACTACTTGTATATTAATTTTTTTTCATGCAATTTCCACTTTAGGAAATACAGTGGTGTCAAATCCTAAATGAAAAATCAGTAGCAAACACTGATAAGTCATTATCTCCACCAGCCTTGCTCTCTCCTCTTGTCAGTATGTTCCCTATAAGCACATTTATTTCCTTAAGCTGCCTCTCTGAGAAGCTGCTGTTAAAGTGTTTACAAAATATCATATACTACGTTGTCGTCTGAACCAAATCCATATATGTGATCGAATATTATGGTACATACAAACTTACTGGTTGAACTCCTTGGCACTCAAAGCAACTACACCACTGTTCAGACGGTAAACATGTGCTAACTTTATTACATATTATTCAACAGTTACCCACCAGCAAAGAAAAATCTTGATTTACTAAAAGAGTTTTGGCTTTGTACATAGAAAAGTGAATTATCCCCCTGCAAGGAACAAGCCCAAAATCTTTTAAATAAGCAGCTAAACATAGAGGTGAAACATGGGTGTGCATTGTGGTGGCCAGAATAAAAAAAACACTACTTGTGTAAATGTTCAGTACAAAAGTTGCTACACTAAAAAAATAAAAATAAATTAGTGGATCTCTATAGTTCCAACAGTAAGTGTGCATGGACACATTTCTGTCCCATCAGCTGTCTTTTACACATTTAATATATTGAAAAATATACCCAAGTATTCTGAAACATGGCATATCCACCAATTCTGACAAAAGAATCTATAAATCCAGAGCTACATCTAGATTAAAACTAATTTTTTGCATAAAATGCCCAATTATTATACAATGTATTTAACATTTAAATAAAAACTACAAGAATTAATCGAAACATAGTTCATTTTTACTAATGTCAGTCCTTGTGCATGAGTTACATTGATTAATAAAAAGTATTGTTATAGGTACTGCATTTCACAATTAGATCTTTGTGGTCAACAATATTTTACTTAAGAAGTCAATTATTCCACTAAGGTTTAGAAAGTGAACAGAGCTGATAATTTGCACATCATCAGCTTTTAAAGATTCAGGAAACCAAACCTAATTGGTGCACAGTTAAATTTTTACAGCTTCTTTATTACAATCCACATACAATTTTTTATTAGGCCAGGTTTTTCTTTAAAGAAAAATCAAATCACAAAACTTAACATTATCTAATGTAATTGGATGTTTTGGGTTGAAACCGCTTTTGGTTGTTATATTGGTTTGTACTTTAAACCAACAGTTAGTTAATGTATTAGTTACATTTTGATTTGTTTTATTGCTCTATACATATAAATTTTAAAATTTTTAATTTTGTTAAATAATCCTTGCAAAGCTAAATACCACATTGTTTGGTTATTAAGTCCTCATTCCCACTATGTGCAGGGCAGTGCTAATAATTGTGCTTTACAGTGTTCAATATGTAAGGACATTCGACACTGCATAAAGAGCAATGTCTGATGTTCCCACTTATGCGTTGTGTTTTGTCTGTCCGTTTTTGTGTGCTACCCATTTAGAGTAATCAGTGGAATCTGTATTGCAATAAACAGCCACACAGATGGCTGTGTGTTGCTGTGCATTCCAATATAATGCATGGCAACACACTTTATTATAGTGATAGCTATTTTCCTAATGGCTGAACAAGCCTGAACAAGCAAACTTTCTTTCTTTTGTTATTTTTCTTTTTTTATTTGAAATTAGACCTTTGACCTCTGCTTCCTGGACAACTATCCCTGCCCTACCAATCCTAGGTACATCCCAGAACTATACTAATTGTAATAAAAGTGTTTACAAGTACAGAGACACAATGTGGAGTCCCACAGATCCATCTTCAAGGGCACAATAGGGACTGCTACCAGGCTTCATTACCCTTGGAAAACTCCCATGCCCCCTCATCACTGAACTTTAACCACTCACACTTTTATATGTTGAATATAGGTTGTTATAAACAAGTTTGGCATAACTAGATTTCGGTGCAAACTGTGCCCTGGGTATAGTAAATACTTAGTTCTGCCCTAAATATTCTTATATTCAGCCAAAAGCATGACACCTGAAAATTGTGTCTTCCAACCTCCCAACTAAAATTGTCATAGCTTGAAACCTTGTGGGGTCCTGATAGCCAGGATACCTAATAAATGGGATCATCCCAAAGAGAGTGAGCTATGGAAGGACTACATTTAATGGGGTTACTTTAAAGGTTTGGGATCCCTTTTTTTTTGGTTTCCTTTGCATTAAATGTATCAATGTCTTTATTCAAACTGCCCTATGAAAAAAAGACTTTGGACTAGGAATGAAGACACATCTGTGCCACTACATCAACAAATAAAATCTGTACCTGTACTACCTGTAAAGCATATGCTTTGCATAGAAAATTCTGCATGTAGGAATGTACAGGTACATAGTTAATGAATATAATTGATGTACAAGTTAGTGAGTAGGGCACAGCTGTCATGTTAGTTAATGTGCACTTATCCTTCGAATGCATTTTTATACTATAAGAATTTCTTTTGCCACCAGAACATTAAAAAAACATTTTCAGTGTTCTATCTAGCTGCATTCTTCAATGTCATTAGTGCAATTGATAGTACTTATATTGCCTTAAGCTGAAATCATACTTTAAGTGATCTATGATGAAAATTATATTTGACTGATTTAGTTGCAATGCATCCAACAGCATTAGTCTGTGATTAAATTATTAAGTGAAATTCTGCTATGAAAACTAAGCCAAAGCAGATAAACTGTATAGAAAGGTTCACTGTCTTACATAGGCTGGATGAATTAAAATCAACTTCAAACATATTTATCAGGACGTTTGACATTTATAAAAAAAAAAAAAAACTACATGACTTTGGTTTACGAATGGCTGATAGAGAAGCGTAAAAGTATAAATCACAGCACCCGACAGAAACCTTTTCAAATACCATCCTCTTTTTTCCCACATCTGTAATCTACATCTTCAACTAGCCAAAAGCAACCTGCACAACTAACCAGAAAACCAGAAATATTAGGGTATGTCAGAAGAGACAATGTTTTATGACACTTTATGCAGCATCCGGAGGTGCTTTTCTAGGCGCCTAGTGTGTTGTGAATGTAATGTATCTGTTACTGTCAGCCTTAAAACTTCCCCATGTGCTGGCTTGTTTTAACACTGCAGTTTAAGGAGGTGTTGTGCACACCTGACCCTCTTTACCCAAATATAAAGAGAACTCAGAACTTCCATCTAGTACTTTATTGAAGTGTAACATTACCTAGGAAGTTCACATTAGCAATAAGGAAACACAATAAAAAAAGCTGACATATATTCTACATCTAAAAAAAACATAATTACTTTAATGTCCTTGATACCGTTCATTTCTTGTCCTGGGGACAACTTTTTATCATACAATAAGGAAAGCTTTCCAACTGAACCTCCAACGTCAGTAATACCTAGCTAGAATGTTAATCCTTCTTATCTTTATCTAAAAGTGTAAAATTGGGCTATAAATATATTTTTAAATAGGAACAGGATTTTGGCTATTTGCTAATTCTCTGAAGGTCTGCTTTTTTTCTGAAGTCTGTCTGACTGTTCATACCTGGGTTTGTCCACTATTGTCCGTCATTATTCTCTTTGGCTGTCTAACCAGATCTCTACTAACCTCTAGCATCCGTCCTACTTGCTGTTGGCTATTGCTTATAGCAAAGCAAAGGGTCTATTGAACAACATGGAAGTACCCATGCCATTAACTTTGACTAGCATGCATGTTGTAGAATGGAAGATATTTAAATAGTAGAATGTGCTGAAATACAAACATAAAGAGGCTTCTGTACAAAATATAATGTAGCCTCTGGGATGACTGCAGCCCTATTTTCTCAAACTACATGAACTATTGGAAGGAGAAAATAAGGGATCCAAATGATAAAAAAGAGTCTTAGAAGTATAGTAAGTAAATTAACTTTAGAGGAAGGAAGCAGTTGACTGAACAGCTAACACTGGGAATATAGATATTAAAGTGGACCTATCATGACAGATGAGACTGGTATTTTTTATTTAATTTTCAGGAAGACATGTCTCCCGATACTGCTTCTGCACAGTGCGAGATTAGGGGACGTGAGCAGGACCCATAAGAAGAAGCTGGCCTTGCTCACTGTTCTGTCTGCACTGGAAAGAAGAGAGAAGCCAGGACGGCATAGAACCTACTGAACTCAGTTTGCAGGGGGATTGAAGGCTTTTTAACCATAAAGGTAACTATTTTTTTTATAAAAGTTTCACATTAAAAGATTAGGTAATGGGTGACTTTAGAATATGAAAGAGTAATTTGAAAATGTGTATTCTCTGGGTGTTTTTAAAACATTAAACAAAGAGGTTTTCTCCAGAATAAAGTTGTGATGGGAACATTTGAAAAGTGAGGGTTAAACATCAGCAAATGAAATATAGGAATGGCCCACTTACTGTTGGAGGAATTCCAGGTCACTTCCCAGGCATGTGAACACCCAGGGACGATCCCAGTAACCATTCAGTAAATATCCAGCTATATAAATCTCAGAAGAACAAAATTGTGCAATTTTGCCTAACGCGAAGGGTGGTGGTGTAAGTAGAGGATGACAAGATTTGATCATTTACCAACCATATGAGCCTGTACAACAGATTATTTTTTTGCAACCATGCTATTTCTTCTTTAAATTTCATCTTTTCAGATTTTGTGGTCTAGTTGATGTAACTAAAGAAGAGGTCATCTTACTGTAGTGTAAATTCAATAGTGTAAATTAAGTACGGCAAAACACTCTAAACTAGGATTTTGTTTTTAGATAAGTTGTAATAAATGTAGACTGTGGGGAACATCCAAGCTTGAAACAACTGCAGATAAAAGTGCCAGTCGTAAGCTTTTAACTTTGAGTGAATACTTTTGATCTTTAGTAAAAACAGCAGTGGGCTAACATGGCTGATGTGTTTAGTTATATGGATATTTATTCTTAACAATGGAATCTAAAAACACCTAATTAAGCTGAAGAGCTGTGACAGCAGGGCGATCTGGAATAATTGTGTTATTTACACTTGCTTAAAAATGTCTGCGCTTCTGATATGGTAGGAATATAAAATAGAATGTTTTAGAAAATTGTTCCTTCCGTGTTAGATTTTATAGAAAGTCTTGACCTTAAAATATTTAAATTACAAGATTAGAAGCACTAATTGCAATTTAAATTAAAGAAATATTTAAAAATACCTATGTCAGAGAATTGCTTTAGAAATCGCAAGTACAGTAGCTGTCAAGAAACAGACACAGGAGTAAATTCACTACGGGGAGATTAAATTACTGTAAAATGGTTAAGACCTGACAAATCTATTTGGACTTAAAAAGTTTTGTGGTTGGCAGTTCAACCTTATCAACCTTCAGCCTATCGATCTGTCCCTTGATGATATATGGGGAGAACAAGGGTAAATTAATGAAAAATGGGGATTAAATTTGATTAAGAATATGAATTAATTTTATCAATTTAGCCTTTATTTTCACTCCGATGAAGATGCATATAAAATGTGTGAGAATATTTTATATTTAATACCAGGAAAGGGTATGAAGGAATACTGTCATATCAATTTATTAATGTTATAAGGGAAAAACAATGCGGTGGTATAAAATTATTTTATATACAAAAAAATGTAATTTTATATTTCAAAATGCGCTTATCCTGCTAGCCTTGCCCAGATACTTACCTGAATCTGACGGGTTGGGGAACTCAGGAGACAGTCTCATGGATGTCTGTGAGGTTCTGGTGTTCAGATATGGAGAAGTAGCAAGGAATATTGCAGTCAAGATGTAACAATTACAGAATATTGCATTTTCAGGTAAGTATGAATCTAGGTGCAATTAAGGGTTGGAAACTTTGGATCTGGGGAGCTAGACCAAAAGGATTTACACTGCTGACATTGCTAGTCAGTGAGCTTTAATTGCAATTCAGGAAACCCAACTACTATAGTAAGAAAGTCCACTCTATATTTAATCTCTGTTTTACACTTTATCACAGTCAGAAGCTGTCAGATGACTAAAATCAAGCTAGCTTATTTTGGGCATGCTGGGCCTGATTTATTAAAGTTCCAAGGCTAGAGAGGATACACTTTCATCAGTAAAGCTGGGTATTCAAGCAAAACTGATATGGATCTGGTCCAGGATTGAAAACATTTGCTAACAAATAGCAAATGATGTTTAGGAAATCCATTCAAGGCTTGCTGAATCACCCAGCTTCTCTGATAAAAGTGTATCATCTCCAGCTTTGGAAAGCTTTAATATATCTGCCCCACCATGAGAAGGACCAATCACTGGAAATTACAAATATGCTTCAAAAATTGAAAGGAAAGAAAAAAAGACAAGACACAGTCACACAAAGTATGAACATGTTGTTTAAGCTGAAGATTCAAAGACAGATCATTCCAATGAAAATGATCTACGTGTCCACCATAATTTTGACTTGATGGCACTTAAAAACCAAAACCTAGAATCAGATCAGTGGGACTTTTACAGGGTGGGACTTTAACCACATAAATGGTTTAAATATGTGCAGCCTCTAGTTCTGAGAATTAAAAACTCCTACCTTTATTGATTGGTTAGAGATTGTATCACACTAATGAGATCAGATGTTATAGCTGGAACAGATGAGCTGAAATATGTAGCTTACCTCCCAGATGGGTGGCTGTGGACCACCCTGACCCATTTGTCCAATGTCTTTCTTGGCTATAAGGATTTATATGCTGAAATTATATTGTCCACTGATTAGTGTATTGGGCCAAAAAAGTTGTGTGATTCTTTAAAAGCCCAGTGGGCAGGGCATGTACTCTGCTTGCCATTTCATAATGCAGTTTATTCAGAAGTCTTTTGTGTTTTTTAGTGTTGTCTTCGACACAGCATCTTTCAAGGAGGAGATCACGATAGAAAGGTATTAAATATCTGTCTGTGAATGGTTTATACTGTACCCCAGTATGGAAAGACTTTTGCCACATACCTAACATTTACACCAGTTTGAGTTAAGCAGAATGGATTTATAAAAAGTAAGTAACTGTGTGATGATATTAAAATAAGTGTTTATTAACGTAGGGTTATAATGCAGATAGAAAAAAAAGTTAGGCTAATTTTAGGGATAAAAAGTGGGTAAGGGTTTAAATGGGAGAGAGCTGGGAGGGGAGGCTAGGTGGCAATGATGCTAGAAGGGTCAAGGTTGGGATGAAGTTATAACCTTGTTTCAGGATTGGGTTAAAGGTTGATCAAATATCGTTTTTTTCCCCTAAGCTTTAATGTTATTCTGAGGGGCAGTTTAAGTTTTAATTTTAATTTAGGTGTCATGTTAAGGTTAGAAACATCTTGGGGAAATTATTTTTTAATCATGTTTTCATTATAAAAGACCAAGAATTACTGGGGATAGCATGCAGACCAGCAAAACTAACATACTCGGGGAAAAATCATAAAATACTTTTAAATAGTTTTATCAGTCTAATTAACAAACACACCTTAAGTTAAAAATAATTTAATGCCCTTAAACTGTAATTGCAAATAACACATTGTGGCAGATGATAGCAAATATTTTGATATATTTAATCATCCTATATGTAAAATTGTTTTCTTCATTTACAATAAGGAATGTTGGCATATAGAATATAGTATTCTCAGAGACATTATTTTGGCTACAACTTTCATTATATAGAGAACTAAGGTCTGTCATCAAATTATATCATATCATGACAGTTGAAGCCAAGTGCTTCTTTTATGGTGGATGAAACTCTATTCCTTGATTAGAGGAAACACATACCTTGTGCTAAAAGATTAGGCAAATTCTGTGACAAAGTTTACAGTGATAAATATTATCCGATGACAATTTGTTTTCAGTATGTCTGTAAATGTTACGTTTCATTGGCTGCTTACAATATTGCCAGGATTCACAGCTGCTCAATGAATTATTGTGGACCTGAATTTCCGATAGACATTATTCATCATTACAAGCGTTAAACTGTCAGTATTGTTACTAAATTTCCTGATGGAAAAAAAAAGGATTTTAATATCTGATAACTTGGACACTATTTTTTCACATGAATTAAAATCTTTATTTTAATTTTATAAAATGTGTAATCATTGTACATGTCTTACATGTGTTGGGATTCAGGGTGACTTCTCCAGGATGTTTCCAGAAGCTTTGTTACACTGTCCAGTACCCTGAAATGTACTGTGTCTCATAAAGCGCATTACACATTTACTAGTGATCAGACAGCAACCTAACACAGAAGATATGCAAAGGGCCCATATATTGTTCATCTTTTGATTTACAGTTACTGTCTGACATACCATAGAAAAAAAATGGTCTTCTAACTTTAGATTGCCAAAATAGTTATCCTATCTGTCTTTGCTCCAAAGAAATATCATCTGTGTAAAAATTACAACTCCCTATACTTCATAGCACATTGCTGGTAGATGTCATTATGAATATCTGTTATATATTCTTTTCAGAACATTTCTGGTCAGCACAGACTGCAAATGATAATATCATGTCAGTTTAACCAATTCGGGTACTAATTTTTAATTAGGATTCTGTTCTTAAAAACATAATGAGTGGAAAATCTATTAGAGCAAAAGGAAATTTTTACTTCAATTCCCCTTCAAAAAAAAGCACCAATGCTGTGGGACTTAGGTCATTAGAAAAGGAGGAGTATTCATGTTCATCAAACCTTTATCTTATCTTTGGTCTATAGAGCTCTATGATTGGTCATAGATGAGCATCTTATGTCCTCCAACCCAAATCCACTCAAGTTTTTTTGTTAACTTTAGTGACTTTTTAACACAGAAATACAAACAATAGGAACAATTATTCAGCAATCCCAGAGTGATTTAACACAATCCTAGATGTTAGCAGACAGAAAGAAAATATGTCTTTTTCCTCAAATACTAATTTAATGCTAAGCACGATTTTTTTCATTATACTTTACTAATATAACTAAATTAGGCAAAAATCGATTGCTTCATGAAGCCTAAAATATAAAAGACACTTAAACTAAAGGTCAGTACACTGACAGTTGCTGTTAATGATTCTAATGTCTCTAAGTTCATATTGAAAAGAATTCATATTAAAGATTTTGAAAATGAAAAGTTTTATGTAGTAAGTAAGCTTCTAAGAACAACATTTTTGCTGCCATATCAAAGCTCAATTTTCTTTAAAAAATAACTTAACTATAGCCAGCTATTTAAAGCAGTTTGATTTACTAGTTCCTTGTGGGAATTACCTCCTCTAGTGTGCACCCCACGGCCCCTGTGCAGGCAGTCCAATACTTCTGGTGCTCTGACAGTAGGACTAGTAGCACTGGGTAAGTGATACATCTTCTCTTGTTGACTGATCACAGGGGACCTCGCATTCTGTGAAAATCACCACGTCTTTTTATTTATATAAGAGGGTGGCTAATTTTTTTTTTAAACATTTTTTTGGAATTTTGAATTTTTATTTATGTGTGTCACCTTTTCTGGTTCAGGCTGAAATCTCTTTTTGTTTTGACGTCCATATGAAGAACAGAGAAGAAACATGTCAATGGAAGAACCTGGGTCCAACAAACCTGGAATAGATCTGGTCCAGGAATAAAAACATTTGCAAACTAATACCAAGTGATTTTAGGAAATCCATTCTAGGTTTACTAGATCAGACATGTTATCCCATAAAAGTGAGTCTTCTCCAGCCTTGGAGAGGTTTAATAAATTAGGTTTCTAAGGACCCAATACATGTCTTATGGAGCTAAATACATATTTAACATCTGTATATTAGTAAATAAGACTTTAAAGAATCCTAAAGCCGAATGCATAAAGGAGGAATGTTATGAATATTATATAAGGTGATAAGGACACATGTAATACAATCATTGTTACAAGGTATATACCTGTTGGTCATGTAAAATATGATTGTTCATACATTGTATATCTAAATGCAATGCCTTATGCTCTGGCTGTCTAATAGTAAAAGAAAGAATTTAGGTAAGGTAATATTTCTACAAGGCAACATTTAACCTCTCTAATGCACTCCAAATAATCAAATACCTAAAGGAATCAATTTATTGAGATTTTGCTAATTAAAGGAAATTTGCCTGGCACACGTTTGCTGTCCTTTCTATTTAATTTTCTTGAGTATTTTATAGCTGGCTACTAAATGCTGCAGATGGAAAAAGCCAGTAAATGCAATAGTTAGATGTTAAAGTGTATCTAAACACACACTTATTCTTTTTAGTTTTTGAGTGTTTAAAAGTTAACAATTCGCATAAAAAGTCTCTACAATAGTCCCTCTGGTGGCCTGTGTCGACTATCCTCATTCCATTCTAGCGCTGTGGCCTCTGTCAGTGTCATAGACTTCTTCTGTTACTATGAGATCACAGTTGTGTGCTGCCATTGGTTGCTGGGTCTTTATAGTCTCTCTGCTCACAGTCCCCAGTGCCTGGTATAGCGTTAAGCTAGGCTAACTAGCTGCCGATGGTTTATGGTTTATGGTTTTGTTTCATTTACTGTTGCTGACTTTACTTGACCCTTGGATTTTCTGCTACCTGGGCCGACCTATGGCCTGTGACCCCGTTTCTGCTTTGTGTTTCCCCTTGGATACCTTGTCTGGTGGACTGATCACCTGTGTATGACTTCTGGCTTGGTATTCTGGATTTATCTGCAAATATATGTGGGCTTCTGGTCCTCTGCCAGCCATTCCCCAGTTGCCATTCCTTGCACACAGAAGTCCTGGGGCTGCCGTGTGCTGGGAGGTGCAACGAGTCTTCTGAGGCTGAGCTGGGGCTTGCTATAGGTGAAGACTGCTGTGTTAGATTGGGGACTGGCTTGACTTACCATGCCCTGTTGCAGTTTATTACTCTGTGGAGGTAGGCATACTCAGTTACATTGATTCTTCACATCAGAGCTGTTCTTTGATGACTAATAATCTGTTGGCAAGTCAGGAAATATTTATGAAGCAACAGGTGTGGTGCAGAAAGCTCAGATGCACAGAATGGATGAAGCAAATGTTAAGGGATTCTTGTACTGATATATATTGAACTACAGTAAGACTAATGAGAAGCACAGTACTGACATCAATAAATTGTCTTTCAAAAATTGGCTACTGCTTAGGCACAAATTTCAAAATGTCCCTTAGTAAATCTTCATTTTATAAGTTCAGGTGCCGTTTAGCATTTAGGGTTTCTAAAAAATATTCAGCATCTGCAACACTTCTGGGTTTTTCAAATGCCTGGTCCACCACTGTGTTCTGTGGTTGCTTTCCCTGACCTCTATGACACTACTGGATCCTGCAATGATGTATATGCCAACTAAGGAAAGCCCAACGCACATGGTGGGCCAGCATCTGACACTCTTAAATGTGGCAAGATATGTTTTTTTTTTAATAACATAAATCAAAACCTAAATTTAACAAAGTTCAAAACCATGTCAGAATGGGAACAGAAGCAGAATGTGCATCACATTTCATGATCTGCTAACTACAAATCTTGTCCTAAAATTGTTTATTAAATTGGTGTCAGGAAATAGAAAAACTTAGCGTCCCCCGTGGACATGATATGCCAGTTGTGGTAGGTGATAAAGCCCTGGAAATCTCTTTTTACCATTAACAGAGACACCTTTGATATGGCAACAGGATTTTTGTTTTATTTTTGAGTCCATTAATCTTCGCTGCACACGTCTGATATAGTTAAATTTATATATCATTTTGCCATTTTCCGCAGAAATATATGTGAACATTTTCTTTCCCTTTGTATTTCCCAATTGCAAAGCGCATGCTTTAAAATGAATTAAACCATGTCTGTGCTTTATAGTCCTGCTGGTCTGTTAGAAGTCCCCTGTGATTAATCACAAATAATTTAAAAAGATGCAGCCTGGTTATATCTTTGCTCTATGTATCTTGGCTTTTGTTAGCACATTTTAATTAGTATCTGGTATCTGCAATAAACAGTAAACATAAAGAGCTTTGCAAAAATGTATTAGACTGTTTGTTTTCACACTCTAATGCATATTTGCACAATTTTACCATGAAAAAGGAAAAACATGCTAAGCTCTTGGGCTCCTTCCCAAATATCCTGGAACAGAATGTAGAAGTGACTAAGAATAAAACGGAGTCACATCATGCTTCAGGATTTAACCAAACAGAACACAGCAAATCCTGTACAAAGAGAGCTCTGTGAGAATATTCCCCCCGTTCTCTTCTAGAGAGGCCTGGAAATCACTGGACCACAGTAGCTGCAAGAGAATAGGTGCTAATGAGATCAAATGCTTAATATTGCGAACAGAGATTAAGTTCCTGTCATCGAGGTTGGTATGACTTTGATAAACAGCAAAGGCCACCAATATTCTTCTCAATCTTCTCATAAATATAATACTAATGGAAGCTTAAAATATAGGGTTAAGGAAATGCTGGAAGTTATGTCACTGATTATTTGCTATTAATTGCTGATTACGCTAATGACTATTGAAGTTTTCTGCGCTTTATAAAATTGAGTTTCAACACAATTGGGACTTGTGAAGATAACCTGCAAAAGAGTGCCAAGTGTGAAGTCAGTTGTTGTATAAGAATTTTGCGCAACGAGGGCTGATAAACACTGCACTAAACATGTACTAAATCAAAATGGTTTACACCATGACATTGTGGTCCTCGATCATTACGGGTGTTTCCCTACCTACCCAGGAAACTTTTTACATGAGGCACAACTTGTCCCTTATTTGTGAATTTACAGCACTATGAGTACAGGTAGGTTTTTGGTACAGGAATGGTAAGCAGGGAGCAATATCTGACCGGAAAGTGGAACTAAAATTAAAAAAAAAAAAATTCAAGCTTACCTTGATTTCTGCAGATCCCTTAATCCCACAGGAGGTGTTCTTAGCGCAGAGGAAGTGCTGGGTGCCGCCATATTTATCCATCTTTTTCGTTCTTCTGGCTACGTCACCCAATCTCACTGCACAAAAGCGAGATCAGGTGACGTAGCCTGCTGTAAAGGACTATGTCACCAATGTAGGAGAAAGCCTCTTCTGCGCATGCCTGATTGCGAATGCACAGAGAGAGCAGCCAGGGGCCTCCTGGGATGTGTGACTTAGGTATCCCAGGAGGCTCTGCATTGCCAATCTTTCTTTGTAGTATTTATAGTATTACATATATGTACAGTACATACCTCATACATAAAACATAGCAGGTATGCCACTAACCAATTGCACAGGTTAACCTACCTCACAGGGACTTTAAGGCAACTCTATCACTAAAGTGAAAGATCAAACAAATTGTAAATATCTACCTTACCTGCTGATGATCTGTTACAGCTACCTGAAGACTGTTCAGAAACTGCCATCTCTGGAAGTGTCAATGTCCTAGTCCTCCATGATGACTACATAGTGGTCAGGTTGGGTCTATTGGAAGAAGAAAGTGTTAAAAAAAATCCAAAATATTTGTCACCAAAACAGGAGGTCAAAGTAAAACACACATGTTGATGAAGAATGGCTAAAAGTTGGATTTCCTCTCATTTTGGATAGATTTCCTCTCCTATCTCCTATAGGTATATGCATACCCTCTGTAAATATACCTAAGAATAAAAACAATACTATTTTTTCAGAAATCAAAAATTAATTAATTCAGACTATAATTGTGATGCTGAGCACTAATTAATAAAGAATCACATAGCAACATCTTTATTTAAAATTATTATTAAAGATGACATTTATATCCAACTTAACTACATCTCCTACTAGGTGTAATCTTACTGCTTGGAGAGGTATTAGCATATTAATTTTACTTAATTGGATCTAAACATTGAAAATGTTCTGCTTAGAGATATATTTCGGATCAAATAAGGTAACACATTTATTATTTCACTTAACATTGTGTTCTAGAAGGTCTTTGAAAACAAAACTACACAGAACATTTTAATTTATACATTAAAAGTTATGAAAAAAATCTGTTGAGTTGCATTATACAGATTAAAGTCTAGGAATAGCAAAAACTTTAATTCAACTAAGATGTGTTAAAAATGTGCTATTCCCCTAAGTAAAGTTAAAAAGAATAGTTTCGTTTATGATATATAACCTTGATACTCATTCTTTCTTATTGTGATAAATTGTATTTCAGATAAAAGTATATAATGTTGTATTGAGTTATTACAACCATTGTTTTAAAGACCAGGACAACAACATAATATAGAATAGGCTTTGTAAAGTCTTTAGTAGGAACTTCTATTTGACTACAGCAATTTATTTAATGCCATAACTAGCTCAACTGAATGATCAAGAACAGAAATTCTTGAATAAGGTCATTGTTATCTTAACTTCTATCACCTCTGCAAGGCAAGAGGTCCGACAACTTGGGGAAATAACTTGAGTTGGACCTGTCTGGTCTTATGATCTACTGGAAAAAAATGAATGGTAACCAAAAATCCTTTTTTCTATTGGGGTTCATTGAGAGACACAGTTCCCAACATGAAAAGTTACTTTCACATCTCCCAATCTACTACTAGGTAGTGTTAAGTCTGGCTTATTACTCAGTTGAAAGAACTTTTGACCAATAGAGGCTGGGGATAAACCTGTAAACATAGAGGACAAGAATAAACTTGTAAACATGTGAACTAGGAAACAGCAGCTCTCCACACGCGAAACACATACGCCTAACATTGAATATCTCAAGATATTGCTACTAATTTAGTAAAAGAGTCGTTACAAGGGAGAAGGGACGGGATGACAAACAAAGAGTCAGATTTGGAAAAAGTTTGATTCCTGAGTGCTTCCACCAAGTTTAGAGAGTACAAAGCAATCTCCTATGAATATAAAGCAGAGGGGTAATAACGAGAATTCAATGTCATAATAAATGTGAGAGGAAGACAGTACATTGGGAAAAACAAGGCTAGGGTCAAAAGACCAATATTGTGCTTGGGGATGGATGTGTGATCAGTAAATGTGATCAACAGAGAAAAGCAGCCAGTGTAGACACTTTCCTTGTTGAGGTTATGGTGACCAGAAATTCTACCTGAAAAAAAAAAAACTTGAAAGTTCCCGTATACAATGGTTTGAAAAAGGTGTTCTGGATGGGTGCTAGGACCAGATTGATGTTTCATTAGAATGCAAGAATGTTTGACAGGTAGATTGAGGGACTCCTTGTACAAGAGTAAGCATCAGGGAATGTGACACAAAAAAAATATTACTAATACAAGATACTACTCTGAGTGGACTTTTACCAACCATAAGTGATTGACTAGATGGAGTGTGTAAGCTCGAAATACTTTGCCAGTCCCTGCTTCTTATCCAGTGACATGGTTTATCCCAGCTAGAGCCTAATCATAGAGGTCTAGAATGGCCTCTACAATCCTATTATTATCTGATTATTGTTTCTCAACCTGGGTTCCAGGGAACCCCCAGATTACTTCAAAGGTTGCTAGGGGTTCCTTGAGCAATGAGCAAAAATCTGTATGGAATGGGGCATGCACTGGATGTAGAACACTCACTGAGCTGGAAAACGCCTTTTAATTCAGTACAGAACTTGAGCCATCTCTTTTTCTGCCCTCCTTTCCAATTATTTATGTAAGCCATAAGAGATGGGTAGGTTACCTAAATCTCAAAAATGCTGATAGGTATACTATCTTTTTTTGCCATCAACTTAGAATCAATAGGGTACTTAGGGAGTCCTCCCACCCGAGAAAAAGGAGAGTCGATGTTGAGAATTTTCTAGAAAAGATAAAAGACCAACCTCAAGAAAACAATGGGTACAAAAGTCATTATTTAGTCCTGCTTGCTCTGAGTAGACAGTGAAAGTCTCTTTTCTAAAAAAGAGGAGACCAGCATGTTTTTTTCAGAATGTTCATGTTGTAAAGAACTAGACAAGGGGTTTTTCCTAGAAGAAAAAGATCATATCACTGTGTACCTGCATTCATAGGAAGAAAGGAAAGCGAGGTTCAGATTGAAGTTCAAGTGTATGTCCAGCTACAAACTTTTTGTCAGGTTTTTATTGCTATGCACTTCTCCTTTAGAGTTATTTCCCCTGACTCACTGTTACTGTGACAAAAGTTATACCAGATGGGTAATTGGGAAAATTTGGGACACAAACAGCAATGTATATATATTTTTTTACTAATTTACCAGCCTTTTACTGCTGTATGTTTTCTCATTTCAGTTTTTCCCTCCCTTTCTGTTAAGTCAAACGCATTGCCACTGTGCCAACACAATCAGTCCCCTCTTTCCTGTTGACCACTGTAACATAGGTAACAAGATGAGAGGCGGCAACTGGGAACTAATCTGTGGAAGAATTTGTGTGAATGAAACCAGAACCCGAACAGGTACTAAGATTTACATGATTGTTGTCAAATAAAAGAAGTTGGGATCAGGTAGTAGATTCTGACTATTTTTTAGATTGCCAAGATATGTTCATAGAGCTATGACATTGAACATGATACCCTATTTTCAATATTGTTCTTTCTTTAAACATTAGCGCATATATGTCTGTCACATACCCCTGAAGAAGCCAAGGAGGCGAGACGTTACGAAAAATACAATACTAGACGTTACGCAAGTACAATAATACCAGTACCTAGTATAGGTGTTTAATGTCTAGTCTAGCAGCATCTATGCCATGACTTTTTAACAGAAAATGGATACATATTGACATAGTTTTTGAATATACGCTAATATATAATACCAATACCTAGTTAAGGTGTTTTATGTCTAGTCCAGTAGTATCCATCCCATGACTATTTAATGTGAAAAGGATACATACTAATACCGTTCTTGTATGAGGTTATGTGTCTGAAAGCTTCACCAAATACTCTTTATTCATCAACAGCCAAAAAACACCTCTCTTTGCTCCTTTTTCATTTTCTAGATACTGACTATGATTGATTCCTCAACAAAGATGACCTTTGCCTTGTTGAATTTAAAGTTGCAAATACAATGTCAGGGAGGGTACACTTTAGTTTTATGTGAAAGGTAACTTGAGCGCAAATATTTTTGAGACTCGGGATGTGATTTCTCTCAACTTCTTAAAGACTAGAGAAGATAGACTATTATTGCTAAATATTGATTTTTTTCTTGGATTAGATCTGTTCCGGGTTTGCTGGATTACCCAGGTTCTCCCATGATAGTTTATCTTTTCCAGTCTTGGAGGCTTTCATATATCAGGCTCACTGTCACTTTGTGGCAGTGTCTGCCAGTAGCCCACACTTCTGGTCAGTTATACTTAAAAAAATAAAAAATAAAACGGTGTTGGAGCGCTAACTCTTTCTGTAATGAAACCGGAATCTGAGCATGCAGTCTCCATTCTGTGGCAGTGCTTGGACCTAGCTAGCTAATTGCAAGGCCTGAACACATAGAGAGGGGCAATGATCCAACCAGCCTATCCCGAGGGGACTCAACAAATAGGCCACAAGGAATAGTGTATAGATAGCTAAAAAGTTGCTGTTGGCAGTAGGCTCTCACTATGCTGAATTGGCAAAATGACCATGGGTTATTTTAAAAAAAGAAAAGTTCAGTTGAGTCAAATGAGATTTTAAAATTACAGCTAGTCCCCAGGTTACATATGAGATAGGGACTGTAGGTTTGTTCTTAAGTTGAATTTGTATGTAATTCGGAACAGGTACATTATATTATTAAATGCAATTAAGACAGATGTTTGTCTCAACATATTATTAGGCAGTGCGGTGTCAATTATTGTATAAAATCCTCACTGTGAGTTAATAACAAAGCAAAAAAATAAAAATGTATGGTGCCTAGACATTCTTCTGGAGCAAGCTTTATGCAAAAAGAAAAAACTGCAGAGTTTGTCTTGTTCATTAAAGTTACAAGATGTTGCAGAACAGCAACAGACTTTTTCTGCAAGTCATACAAATCGCCCCCTTCCCCATCAAGCCTCCGTTCTGCACACAAGCAAACAGGGAAGCCCCTTCATATCCAGGAGTTGTTCCTATGTCCTTAACTGGGGGACTACCTGTACAGTCACATAGCTAAAATGAAGTCTTTATACTTGATTAAGAGCATGCTCAGACCTGCTTTGGGTTTGAGTGATCCCTACCAGCCTTGCCAGATGCTTGGTCACTTACACTGAAACACTGATTCTTATAGAACCAACATCTACCCATTTGGCAGCTGGCGGTATTGGGTGATGCTAGTACTGCTCACTGCTTCACCTATTCATTCTCTATGGGGCTGCCACTCAAAGATGCTCCCCACAATACAAGTGTGAACAGAGCCTAAAAGTGTGTGATTTGGGACATAATCTCTCATTGAAGTAAACCTGAAGAAAAAAAAGAAACAAACTAAGCCTGGCATTTATAGAAGGGCTTATAGGTTCCTTCTCTTCCCATTACAGCTATGAATATTTGCTGCTCTGCCCCCTGCAAACACTCAGAACATAAAAACAAATATGTGTACATTAGAAAATGAAGTAATCAGTGACTGAGCAGCCATTCTACACCTTACAAAAACTATGTATACTTACCTATATTAGAGAGGTATGCCTATAGTATCTATAATATATATATATATATATATATATATATATATATATATATATATATATATATATTAGAAAGATACATCTCCATGAACAACCTACACATACAAGAACAGATTCCTGATCCCCTGTGGGCTTAATGAGTCTGATTTATTAAAGCTCTGCAAGGCTGGAGAGGATACACTTTCATCAGTGAAGCTGGGTGATCCAGAAAACCTGTATGAATCTAGTCCAACATTCAAAACATTTTCTAATGAATAGCAAACGACTTTGAAGAAATCCATTCCATGTGTTCTGGATCACCAATATTTGAACGATGTATCCCTTCCCACAACCAAAAAAATAAGGCACACACACAAAAAAACCAAAAACATTTTTGAGTATGCTTTAGGGATTCTAATAAGTCAAACCGAGTTTCCTCTTTGCTAAGAGCAAAATCGATTTAGCCAAAATCACTTATCCCTAGTCCCTATACTTTGTGTTAGTTATTCATTCACCAATGAATTGATAAAAGCCTATGGGGCAGTAACATTAAAAACACACAATAGTTTCGCTCCACGTTCTTACAGCTTACAGTTCGCGGCTGCTGGAAAGCCTGCTTATTGTCCCTTACCGGCCACTGTAGCTTTCGCCGCAAAGGTTGCTGGGAGGTGTAGTTTGTTGCGTTTTTCAGTGTTTCCCTGTCATGGCTGCCTCCAGTTAGGTACAGTGCATTTCCTCTTTTTTTCATTAAGATTTATACGATGGTTTACCTGATCATCGCTGGTTGTTACAAATGTCAGTGCCGAGTTGTGGGGGATTCTAGGAGCTGCCTGTGTATTGTGGTGTGTGATATAGAGATGCCATGGGCTATCATCAATACAATAGATAGCTTATCTGAACTGATAATCCTGCAGTCACCTCCTTGCTGCAGAGCCAGCACATACATGTAATGGGGATGTGTGTATATGTATATGGGTTGTGTGTACATGTAATGGGGTTGTGTGTATATGTATAGGGGATGTGTGTATGTGTATATGTATAGGGGATGTGTGTACGTGTGTATGTATAGGGGATGTGTGTACGTGTATATGTATAGAGGATGTGTGTACGTGTATATGTA
>NC_092862.1:110982512-111054447 GCF_032062135.1 Pyxicephalus adspersus
ATGTATAGGGGTTGTATGTACATGTATAGGGAGTGTGTGTGTGTGTGTGTATATATATATATATATATATATATATATATATATATATATATATAGTGAGAGAGAGAGGATGTGTGTACATGAGGTTCTGTATGGAATGCTCTAAGATAGAAAAGTGTCACCCATAGCAACCATACATATCAGGGTTACCATTTTTTGATCTGCACTACAGAAATGGCCCCTATCTATCAGGAGTGGTTATGGTATTGTCACCATAGATCAGGGTTTCTCCAGAGGTTGCTAAGGGTTCCTTGATCAATGAGCTATTTGTGACCCTCAGGTCATTTTACCTGACATCTTTTTGGCTATCTGTAGGTGCGACATTCTTCTCACTGACTAGCAATGTAAGAGGAATTCTTCCCACTGACCATCACATTAATATACTGTGAGTTGTGTGTATAGTAATTATAGTAAATGTTCCCTGAATAGCCAAAAGTTATTTCAAGGGTTCCCCCTTCTTAAAATGTTGAGATTATATTGTTCAATGGCAGACTATGTATGGGAAGTGAGATATAGATTTATTTAAAGTGGTTACTGAAAAGTGCCAGGAGGTGCGCCCAGCTAAATGGGGCTGGGGAGAACACTGCAATCACACAGCAATAATACAGATGGATCCTGAATAGATGTACTGTGTGTATATTTATTTGCTTTTATCTACTTTTACCCAGAACTTAAAAAAAAAAAAAAAACTATCCTGGAGTGGGGCTGCCTTTGCGCTGCAAGGTTAAATGTTAATTTTTCTTCTAGGAAGGAGTAAAAAGCACTCTATTTGCCTAATACCTTGCTCCTGCAGCTCCTTCTCGGTGTGACTGGTCCGCAGCCTCTTTTCTACAACGCTCTGAGTTTCATGTAGGACTAGCAGCCCTGCAATAAAGGTGAGGACACTGAGGGCCCAACCACAACCCAAGTGCATCAGAGACAAGGAATTGGCTGCAAGGAGAGCAACGGATAGGGTCAGTAAAAATGATTTTTAATAATGAGCATTTACCCTTGCATCACAGGGGTTTGCTCATCAGCAGGGTCGTTATTTTGTGCTTCCTAGACTTTAGCTTGCCTTTAATGATAGATAGATTGCACTTCCCTGGACCAGCACCTGTACATGAAAATGTTGCTTTACTCCACCTCAAGAAACTTTTCATCAAATACATTTCCTTGTGTACCCCTACCTATTCTAAAGTCACTTGTAACGACAGGAGGAACTACAAAAGGCAGACTTGGACTTGTGTCAGTTGTGAAGAGTTTTTAGGCACCTTTGTGGTGCAGCAGAGCAAAGGTTTTTTGCATGGGTGCTGGACCTGATAAGTATGGCTTCTCTGTTGACAGGCTTGTATGGATGAGCACAGTTTTAGAAACTCCGGAGATCAATCAGAACAAGCACAGTTGACCTTCAGTTGACCTCTGTGTGACTTGCATTTGACCTGGTGTGAGATTTCCATTGCTTTGTATTTGAAAAATGTATCTAGTCCAACAATTGCCTGTCGATAAAGGCCCTTAGCTAAAAAATAAAATGTCAGTTGTCTGGCTGCTGTGCTGATCCATTGGTTTAAATAGATTAATGTAAAAGGATCAACATGACTGCCAAATAAAAAGTCCGTGTGGCCTCTATGTATCACTCATTTGTCATGGGTGAAAGCCAGTGGACAAATTCCTGTAGATACCCAGCCTTTTGTCACCTAAAGCAATTCCTAATGTAAGGACTGCGTCTTAGCACAGAACCCTTTTAGCTGGGTGCATCACCCAGCACTTTTCATCAACCACCCGGCTGTTTTTGGGTGGTTAGTAAAATGTTGGTTAACAATACAGGGGCCACCATCCACCTACAGCTTCTTCCCACCCAGCTTTAAATCAATTCTGGGAAGAATACTTGTATAGTAGTACATTGATTTATGTTGTGATGTATCTAAACCCACAAAACACAAATGTATCCCCTTTCTATTGTGTGATACTTCCCCCACCTCCTATATTGTAAGTTCTTCCTTCTATGTCACTGTCTGTATCTGTCTGTCATTTGGAACCCCTATTTATTGTACAGTGCTGAGTAATATGTTGGTGCTATATAAATCCTGTTTATTAATATTTAATAATAATAATAATGATAATAATAAAAATAATGTATTGCATTTCCCCAGTCCTTATATGCAGTCACTGTTAGTTTTTCTCCTTTATATTAGTCTGGTGTCCCTTCCAGTTGCACACTTCCTGTCCTTGAGTGACAACGCCCAATCTCTCTACTGTATTGAGGACTGGATGGTCACCCTAGGACCTGATTTAGAACTTTAGAACACCTCCCTTTCTCATCTTGACATTTTACATATGGGGGAACCTTTGAAATAACATTCAGATCTTCAGGGGACCCCTGCTATAAATCCACAGCTCACAATACAATATAATGGTGGTCATTAGGAAGAATGCCTCTTACATTGCTGGCCAGTAGGAAGAATGTCCCCCTTACAGATAGCCAAAGTGATCATTGGTGTCAGTGGCAACTTACCTGGGAGTCACAAATTGCTCATTGCTCAACCCCTAGCAATCTCTGGAGGAATGCTGGTGGAGAAACACTGGCATAGAGGGATAAGATATTCTGTAGTCCACAAAGATCAAAACAATGCTGACTGATAACACAGCATGCAGGAAGTTATCAGTTTACAAGATTTTTGTAAGGATCAGCAGATATATATTTGCGCTCACTTACAAAGAAAATACTTTCAAAAATAACTTTTACCAAACGAAAGGGGTGCAAATAATAAAAGTTTATTGTTTGGGTTTTTTATTTACTATTACATACTGTATTTAACCACAGAGATGAATGCATTCTGTGCTTTATTCTGTAATGGAGTAAATATACCGGAATGCTAGGTTCCTCTAAAACACAAGCCTATGGGTTGTGTCCAGCTGCAAGTCATACATAAATAATTACCATGAAGAGAACTGACCCACACCAGGCTGTGCAATGCTGCTGCATTATTGTGTATTTGTGTTCACTTCTGGATCACTGCATTGTTTGTGCACTATGCATACAATATGATGTGTGTTGTGTATTATATAATGGACAGATGATATAATATCACAATTTCTTTTGTCTCTAATTTAATCCTTATTGGTATTTTGGAGAACATGTGACCGGCTCTAGGCAGCTGACTTGTCTCATGCTCTTACTTCCCCTTTTAATTCATCTTTTTCTGCCTGTTAACACTTTAATACCAAACATCATTATAGATGGAAAAATACTTTGCATTTGTGTAGTTTTATTGACTTATCCAGTGAGTGGTGTGAAATGTACAAGTTTTGTATTTTATTAATGATATGGCTTTAAAATAAAAGGTGAACCAATTAAAAAAAATAAAGAACAAATTTTATTTCATAAAGCAGTAAATCTGACATTCACTAAAACATTTCACAGAGCCCAGTAAATCATAAAGCAATTTGGTCTATTGCTGTAAATATTCACTGAAACATTCCTGGGGTGAATTTTCCAGGCCCATGGCCCTCAATGGCCGTGATTGATTCCCCACCAGTTTGTTTGAATGTTTCAGTGAATGTCAGATTCACTGCTTTAAAAATACACCCCTTAGAGTCCATGAGCATGTTTACCTACTTTCTTTTCAATGGTAATCTAATTCAGTGCCCTTACACTGTGCACATATATTATGCCATGTTAGACTACCACACTGGTGGTGAGGTTGTGGTACAGTTGGTGTTTCCTTATGCCAGGAAACGCTGCTTTTTGGGAGAAGGTACGTGTAGGGTCTCCCCGTGGCAGCTCCATGGAGAATGAATAGGGGCAGCAGTGGTTGGTGCTGGTACCACTAGATACCATTAATTTCGATTCATTTCAATGACCTTTTTAGGGGTAGCTAAATGTGGACAGTACTGCTTAAAAACTGCTAGAATGAACATACCCTAATCCAAAGCGAGCACTTGGCTTTTATTCTATAACCTATATTGGCAACACCCAGATGTCCTTAAAATGTCACTTTTTGTTGAGGAGGTTCTGTCTTGCAAAGTGTACCGGGCTGGATTTCCATTAAGTAATTTTTTATATATTTCAGAAAAGCAAATCACAATATAAAAGGCAAAACCAGTAAAAAAAAAAAAAAAAAATGTCCCCTTTGTTTAGTCTTCAATCCTGATTCATACATTGGTGGCAGAAATGCAGTTCATACCCCAACATGCACAATTATTGAGCCATTGTGGTACTTTAGGTAGCCCCGTTTACATGAACAGGCTGCCCTAATGCAACCTACATTAAAGTGTGGATGTTACTATACAGCAGATTTATGGGGCTGTAATTTGTTGTTTTTATCTGTCAGAATGTTTCATGTATCTAATTGTAATTACAATATAAACTTCTGTATGTTAAAGGGATCAACTCTTGAATTTGTTTCACATTTCCAAGCTTGATCAATGAATTCCTTTTATTTCATAAAACTTCTTTAAGCTGAACTAAATTCCCCATTTATGCTCCCTGACCATCCAGTAATGTGAGGTCCACAAATTCCCTTAATTCCCCAATGTTCTAAGTGGCATTATCAAAGGCAAACCCTCCCCATAGCTGTTAGTTTGAGAAAAGACTTATTAGGAAATAGCGAAAAATTTGAATCTGGAATGATCTTTGAGAAGAGTATTGAAGAATTGAAAACCTCTCTTAGAATTGTATTGCTGCCTATGTGCTGAAAAAAAACATTTCCTCTGATATCCTGTCTTGGTGATCATTATGCCTGGAAGAGAGTAAAATCTCCCCAACAGGGAACTTGAAGGGAATTTGTTAGAAGCGCTGTAATTGTGTATAAATTGTATTGCTTTTTTCATAAATATTACTTGTATTTTTTGAAGGATATCGAAGTGATAAAAAGACTGTATTTAAGGTGGTATTTTCAAGCAAACCCTTTTTCGTGTTTTCCTATGTTTTTTTTTCTTGACATCACTACCCTATGAATCCGTAGTCTTACTGATTGCCTCATCTTTTTGATTCTTTACCTGCAGTATGAGGTGACTAAGTGATGGCTGATAAGTTTTTCACCTGATGTTTTTGAATTTTCAATGCCGTTTTGAAAATGAGCCTTCTTCCGGAATCAGTAATTGCAAGTGATTATAATTACTGATTATACTGATTATGAGTGATTTGTTTTTGAAATGGTGATATCTTTAAGGTGTTTTATACTTTTGGCATTTCATTGAATTTTTCTTCCTGGGGGTGAATCGAAATGCCAGACGCCATTGACATAGATTTGATTTTCAAATGTCTTGCACACATGACAAGTAGTTTCTTTTACTCTTTAATAAGGATCTGATAAATGTTTTTGAGCCCCAGTCACCCATGTTTACCAGCTTCACCCACTTATAGTATTTTATGTGTCACTTAGAAATACATTATGGTGATAAGGATCTATCTGGTTTTAGAGCATGGTGGAAGAGCATTAATGGTATCACTTTAAAAATTAGTTCCACAGCTGAGAGGCATGTACAGTTTTAGTGGAGATCAATACTTGTCTTCTGTCTTCTTTTGTTTTTTTTTAACTCGAGAGACAAACACAGAATGAACAGCCTTCACATAATCTGAGTGGTAGCTAGAATATGTATACCGCCTTCATCCCGTTAGGCATAAAGTAGAAGTGTAGTCAAATTTAAAATTATTATGGCAGATCTATCAAAATAAAAATAAAGCAAACGGCAAACATTTTATTGCAATTTGCATTTTTGGATTTAAGATCAATCCTGTTGATTCTGACAGTGCCTGTGATTTTCTTTACTAAGGCAAGGTTTCCTATTTACTTAAGTCAGTGGTTTCCATGCCAAAGTTCTAGTAATGACAAGAGCTACGTTGTGGATTTCCAACATTCTGGGACAAGAAGAGTTAAAAAAAATAATACAAAAAATACACTCTAGCATGAAAAGTTTCCAGAAGTCTTGTAAGTGTAAGAAAAGGGCCTATTAAGCCCATAAAGCAAAAAAAAAAAAAAAAACTGGAGAGATCCAAGTATAGTACTTTATATGCTAAAACACCCCTTAGTCCCAGAAGAAGAAAAGAGAAAATAGAGAGGAGGATAAGAGGGTCCTTGGAAATGTGAGAAATCATCTAGTTAATTCTTTGAGGTTCTTTCCTCCTCCTGTTTCACTGTCTGTATCTGTCGGTCATTTGCAACCCCTATTTAATTTACATTGTGTATGCTGCGTAATATGTTGGCGCTATATAAATCCTTTTTATTATTAATAGTAATAATAATATTATTAATAATCCAAACTAGCCATAAATGCAGGTTAGACGAAGCGTGTAACCAAACTTTTTCAAATGTTGTGATAGACATTGGGCATCTAACATTAGCAATCTTAGGGTCATTCCAGTGGTGGAGTTTCAGATAATGAAAGTATTATTAGCACAGTTGTTCATTGGCTAGTACTTTGCCCTTTGCAGCACCAGGTTTGACTCTCGACCAGGACACTATCTGCATGGAGTTTTATGTTTTCTTCCCTGTTTCTTGTGGGTACTCCAGTTTCCTCCACATCCTTAATACATGCAGTTTGGTTAATTGGCTTCCCCCCAAAAATGCTATTAGACTGTGGTAATGACATATGACTGTGGTAGGAACATTAGATTGTGAGCCCCTTTGAGGGATAGTTAATGATATGACTATGAACTTTGTAAAACGCTTGTAATAAACTTGTAATAAAGCATTGAGTAAATGTTGATGCTATATAAGTATAAGGCAATAGCAAAAAAATTCTTGTAGTGGGAGGGATTTTGTTTTTTCTTTGAAGCAATACTTTGTCATACTAGTAGTCAGTTACTGGCCACAAGCAAAACCTGGTAAGTGGTTGTCTTGTCACGTGACAGTATACATTCTTTCTTCCTTTTTCTGATATCTGTCTTCCAAGTCTATCAGAACTTGGCCCCAGTAAGTGAAAGTTGAAAAATATTTGGATCCCCCCATCTCGAGTACTTGCAGCACCTGGAAGTTCCTGCAGTTCACTTCTAAACACTGTTCAGGATCTTATAGCTTAATACAAGTACAATGTAAAGGCAATCCCCCTAAACTGCTCTGCTGCGTTTTTCTAAATAAATGTGCTTTGTAAAGGAGAATTTATTACCTTATTTCCTTGCATTATTGCATCATGATGTGAAATTCTCCTGGTCCCTTGGCTTGGGTTTACTATTTTGACCGAGCTCTTGCCATCACAAAGAGATTTTAAATTGCTTTTAGAAGCCATGATTTGATTTAGGAGCATTTTACTTACCATATTGTAACACTATCATGTTGGGAATAGCTCTTCAGTTATTTATTTAAAATTTTGTACTGTGCATTCATTAATCCAAAATATATCACCCTACTGTACCCCTATTTGTCAAATAAATCCTAGCAACTCTAGTTCCTAGTACTGTTGATCACTGATTTTCTACTGTTTCTTGAGAAACCCATGTTGCTTTTTTGTTTTCACTGTAACAGTATGACTTGAAAATAACAAATCTCAATTTTCAAAAAGTTAAAAACTGTCATTGTTCATGGTATATTCTCATATCTACAATGACACTAGACAAGTCTTTCAAAATTACAAGGCAAGGGACATTGAAAACTACATCTTTAAATCAGAACTAATTGATGGTTAGCAAAGAACAATAGGGTGGATGGGAAAGGAGTTGACTTGAGGACTGAAATGAGGAGAGGTATGCCAATTTTCTGTGGCAAGACCTCCTTTTTAAACCAGAACTTTAGTTGACCACAGTTCCACCCAACAGTCCCAGACTTTCAAGCCGCAGCCTGCTGTTCTGCACATAGTTTTGCACATAGTTCTAGTACACCAATTACAGTTTGGTGCTCCTTGAATCCACTACGTTTGGTTGGCCCCCCCAGGATAGTATTTCCATAGTGCCTGCCCCATTATTATAATTGTTACAGCAGCCTTGCTAGGCTCAGAGAGTTCATGGGATCTGCTGTTCTAGCCAAATAGAGATAAGGGCCCACACACAACATACAACTATCAATTGCCAAAGCCAATACTACACATTGATTTGTCACAAGCAGTAACAATGAGAAAGTCTATAAGTGAAATGATTTTATTCTATTATATTTGTTGGCATACCAGGCAATCTTAGTTGTAATTTACCTGCACCATGGTAATGTTGTAATTGCTGTTTTGTGTAATTTGCCTTTATTTGTGCATGGGAATGTGAAGACATGAACTGTGCATGTTGCATGTCTTGATAGTTAACTATTCAATGAAATATGCAAAATGCAATTTGTATGTACAAAGATAAATATGATGATCCACTGGGACACTGCACATCTGCTCATGTATTCCCAAGAAAGAGATAAAGGAGCAACTTTTTGATTTATAAAAAAAAAATATATATTCTTACATCTGAATTCCATGGACTTGGAAAAATTTCTATTCATTAAAGATTTCTAAATGTCCTTGAACTGACATTATGTTTGAAATTTTAGTGATCGCTGTCCAGTTGGTCACTCAACTGCATTGCAAGTCTTAGGCTCCATACACATGTCAGATGGTTCCTGTTCGATAGTTGCCTCAGTACAGCGCTCATTGTTCGTTGTTCATGGCGGGGTGCCATTATGTTGTTCCCCCTCTCCATAGAACTGAATGGTGCTGTATGTACAGTGCTTGTTTATGCATGGTGCAGTCTTTTGTCGTTAGAAAAGATTGTGAAAGATCCTTTCTAACAATAATTTTTGATTGTGTGTATGCAGCCCTATTCATGGTTATATCCTTGGCTGCTGGTCAGCCTCTTTAAAGACTTTTTTTTTTTAGACCCGGTGCACCGGAATACACATTAGGGTAATATCATGCATCGTGGTGCACTGCAATGCACCTCTGTTGGCTTATGCATTAGGGTTCTATTGACAGTATAGGATACCATAATGCATTTGGTGCATCACCACTTGCATTGCATAGACGTGAACAGGCCCTTTTGTTTAGAATTCAAACAGAAGAAGAATACCCACAAATGCCTGGGTTGCAGAATATAATGTAACAGCGAGGAAATACTTTTCACAAGCACAGAAAACAGGAGAACAAAAAACTGATTACAAAATAGGGATTAGGAGAACATGATTACAAAACAGCGATTTATCCCTATTTTAGTGTTGGCAAGAACCGATTTATTCACATTTTTGAAAGTTTTTTTATATAATAGTGTAAGTGCCCTTAAAGCTGTTCAAAAGGTACAAACTAATCAGTGTGTTTGCTTTGTAGGAAGTAGGCTATTGCATCATGGTGTCATTTATGTTTATTATTGGGATTTTTTTTTAATATTTTAAGTTTTGTTTACCAGATTAGGAGATCAAAGTTTCATTTTGCCAGTTTTGCATTTTTCTTGATTTAGAAACAGTCCTAATACAATATACATGATGCAGATAAGATTCTGCTTTCTGCATCAATTTGTTGACTTGGATCTATTGATAGGAGTAAATTACACTGTATTCATACTTTATTACCTATTGATTTCAAAAAGCTTTATTCTTTAATAAAACAAAGTCATGACTTAAACGATGTTGCCTTTTAAAATGTTTTCTACATTTTTTGTTTATTCTCCGAGAAACGTTGCAGTGTTGGAGAATTGTATGCATTGGGGTCTATAGATAAGTCAGTAAAAAAAGAAAACTTGAACTGTTTACCTGACCTCCTAATGGCTTTCTTAAATAAAAGTTATTAGATTTGTAAGTTCTCTGAAGCCTGATTATCTACATATCTGCCTCTGTGAAGTCTCATTTCTGAGATGAGACATTTTTTTGCTTTTGGATTTGATACCGTCTACAGTGAAAAATTTGCTGTATCTCAGGTGTGGGACTTTACAAAGTTAATGCATGTAACTTCTTATGCTTTAGAGGAAAACATACAAATACCTTTCATTTAAAATAAGTGGAACTAAACCCTCTTCGTGTCGTTGCGCCTGCCGCCGTCTTCTTCCTTCTTTTCTTCTTTCTTCTAATCTTTGGCCATCCTAATTGGCTGAGAAGATGTCATTCATTCCCAGCAGCCTTGGATGTGCCGAGTATGCTGCTCAATAGTTTTAACTATTTTTAGTGGATGCTTAAGCCTATTTGGTAACAAGGCCTAAGGTTCTCAATGCTTTTCACAGCCCCCTTCACGCAGTCTCTAGTAGCATATCTGCAGCCCCCCCTGTAGCAAGAAATTCACTTAATGTTATTTTTGGCCTTTTGGAGAAGTCAGGGACTGCACATGGGGGGCTCTTTATCAAGTAAATTTACTGTGACAGTTGTAATGGTACATGTAGTTACACTGCCCCTGGAACTCATCTCCATTCTATGCATCTTAGTAATTAAGGAGTGCACACTCAACTATAAATGTTGCCATGAGATGTATTTAGAAAAAAGTCAGAAGGTGCATGTGTATCCCCTTCCTTATGGAGCTTCAGGGGCCCTAGAAGTACATTAAAGGTGCGTACACACTTCCAATTTTTATCGTTCCAATCGAACGACGAACGATCGATTGGGCAAAAAATCGTTCGTAAAAAAGTAACCAACGACGCCGACGAACGAGGAAAGTCGCTGGAAACGAACGACCGGACCGACGGATCGGATTGGGCGACGATCGTTGAACATCGTTCGTGTGTACGGTCGTTCGTTGATCGTCCATGTTCAGAGCATGCGTGATGAACGAACGTCCGTTCACTTTCCTGTCGTGCACATAGTTCCTCTATCGCTTAAACGATCGTATCTATTGTGTGTACAATATCTACGAACGATCGTGTCGTTACCTCTATGTGCAGGATCGGTGCTATACGATCGTTCATATATATCGTGCATGAACGTTCGTCGTTCGTTTTCCAACGATAATAATTGGAAGTGTGTATGTAGCTTTACCTTGCAAATTGTATAAAGCTCCAGTGGCAGTATCACAAAATGGGAACAGGCATTGGGATGGAAAGTAAAGATAAGTTGATGTCATGTGCACTAATGTCTAACTCTTCATAATTCCACTACAAGTACTGGTACTTTTGTACCTTGGTTTATTAGACACTTTTTACATCAGGACTGGTCCACTGGTAACATCAAGAAAGGCTTCAGTGTTATTCAGTTGTTGACAGAGTGAAGGATTGTAATCTTTGTCAGATTGTTATTGTTGTTCACGTAGGCGTTGCGGTTACACCATCACATCCTCCATGATCACCAGGATAAGACCGCTAACCAAAAATATTTAGGCCAACAGCCAAAAAATTAACCTATTGCAGCATATTCTCCATTACTCTATATTTGTCCATTATTTCAAAGTTTTAACACAATTTTAATCTCATATTTAAATATTAGTTCACCTTTACTGTTCTTAAGCAAAGAATGGTGGTACTCCTCCAAGGCTATTCTTGGGACCATAAGTGAGTGTGGGCACTGGGACCCAAAACCCTACAGTTTTTTTCTTTTTTTTTTTTATCATGAAGCTTTATTATTCATGTGAATTACAGATCCCATTTGATGCTTGTTTTTATACTTTTTCACTCCTACAGGGCTTAGTATTAAAATGTATTTCTCATTAAACAATAAAGTTTTATGAAAAAAGCAAGCAAACTTTTGGCCCTTGTTTTGAGTTTTTGGTCTGGTTTATTTTACTGGTTACATTTAAAGACTTTTAGTCCCAGTTTTTACAGGAATCTCCCTTAGTAAATTAGTGTTGTAAATAAGATAATATTTTTAATCCAATACAGAGCTTTGACATTTAAGTGTCTGTATCCAATTTAGAAAGTATTAGTGACAGTGGATGCCGTATCCAGCTCTGATCACCAAGACATTGACAGATAGCCTTCACCAACCTCATTTCATTTACACAGCAAGGCAACCTGCCCAAAGTTAAGTTGCACAGCCAAGACAAATAGAAAGCTCATAGCTAAGCAATCCCTTTTTTTTTTCATTCAATCCCATGAGGCTTGTGATACTTGTTAACTAAAAGTTAACCACGTGTTACATGTTAATTTTGTCCTTATCCGGTTCTCTCCTTACATCTGAATGGGTGCCAGGTTGCACAGATTGGATGTCAAATTAAATGCAAGAAACAGGCCTCAGTCTGCTAGCATGCGTTCCGCTAAAATACTTCATGAGTCTTCCACTAGCCTGACTGCAGACGGAAAAGAAAAAAAAAAAAAGCAATTGTTATTTTGGTTGTTAGAATAATTATTAGCATAGTGAAGAGTTGAAAGCAGACTTTCAACTAGAACTATTTCATATAAAAAGACTTAAATACCGAGCCAATAATTTGATGGAGTTTTTCTCTCCACCTGTAGCAATAACTTTTAAGTGTTGAAAACGGGAACAAGGCACCGAGTAACACTGCAAACTGCTAATGATGTGTTTACTGCATCCAATTTATATTTAAGGTGCAACTTCCATCACTGTGATAGTCTACTGTATCTTAATTTATTTCTTCCTACAACTGTCATAAAAGCTTGTGCAGCCCTCTCACACCACACTCTGCATTCTGCAAGGATATACATTTATACAATGCTTGGCAACGCATTATTTTTTAGTAAGTGAACCCTGGGATGAATGGAGTTAAAAATGAATGCGTCTGTCAACGTTTGCTTACTACTTCACAATTTCCTTTATATTGCAGAATTATTTATTTCCTGGTTTATTTATGTATTTCATTATTTATTTGATTATTTAGTAAATTATTTATCTGATGAATTATTAATACTTTTTTCATGATGTGCTTTAAATTATTTATCCCTTAATTTTGAGTTTATTGCTTTTAGATGTTGCCTTGCCACTAACTAGTTTTAGTGATTTTTTTTCCTGTGCTAGCTTATTGAAAATTAACCTGTTTCCTGCCAGAGTATGCACTGTGCTACCTTCTGGGGAAGACATAAGGTGGAGAAAATCTACTGCAGGAATTTGACCCAAGTTTAACTTTTTAAAGGAAGCTGTAGCTGAGACTGACATATGGAAGTGATTCAACTGGTGTAAAACATTGTAAACTGATCCTGTGTATTAAAATTTGTTGCAACTAGATACTTACACCAGATTAAGGACTGTCTTCCCCCCTCTACATGTTAAAGCACCAAGTGCCTGGGTGACCAGCACCAGCGCTTTAATGTATGTATGGCACTGGTATTGGTAATGACTGAGGTGACACACATCCTCCCTATAATTTAGTATTTCAGTTTACCTGCACTGGCTGAACTGAGCAATGGAAAAACAAAGAAAGAATGGATATCCAAGTGTTTGCATATTTTTAATACTAATAATGAGCTCTACAGCAACCCCCACCGGTCTCTGTAGTTACAGGGATTTTAAATTGATTTACCCTCAAAATTTCATAACAGAAGTGCTTGCTGAGTTCAGGTCAATTTTTCAGAATTTTTAGCAGTGACTTGACAGCGTTTCACCACCTTAACACCAAGTTGTAGGCTAGCAGGGCTCCAGGTTACCGCAGATAGAAGGAGCCACCAAGATTCCAACTACATATCACTGTTGTCCCTCTGCTGTGAACCTCAATCCACAATGCCTTCAAATGGTATCCATGGCTTATTTTGTGCAAACCTGTTGCTTTGTCCTTCAATGCCATTAGAATGAACTAGAACTATGGCCATTTTTGTTATGTCCATTGATCTTCCTATAGGTATACTGAGCTTCAGATATATACAGATACCAGTCTAAATATAGTGATACCTCAACTAACAAAGATAATTTGTTCCGGAATCACATTTGTTAGCCAAAATCTTTGTTATCCGAAACGTGATTTACTATAGGTTTCTATAGCAAATCATTTAATTCATTCTGGATGCTGCCCACAATGTAAAGATAAGTTTTATAAAAATAGTAAAAAGCACAATATAAAGTCATAAACTGTGTGAGTTAATCACAAAAAAACTTTATGGAGCCCAGACATTCAATAACTTCGGGAGCAAGCTGTGCTTTGATATGCAAAAAGAAACAACTGCAGATTTTGTCTCGGTCATCAAAGAATTACAAGATCTTGCAGAAGAGCTCAGTCCTTAAAATCAACCACAACCTCAGCTATGTTTGCCAAAATACTTTTTCTTCAAGTCATGCAAAAAGCCCCAGTCCCCTCATCAAGCCTCGGTCCTGCACACAAGCAGCAGCGAAGCCCCGTTCGTATGTAAAGAATAAATGCTATAAATCACACCTCTCAAATTCACAGCCACACGGCGCATGCATCATACTGATACTGTTATGAAAAGAGTTTCTCTCTGTGGCACTCATATAGGTCATACTTTAATACAGTATGTTATCGGGTGTCCTACTTCCTTTTTTTTTTTTACATTCCTCAGCTGAGTCCCAAAAACTGGAAAAAAAGTTGTTAGCCGAAAAATGTGTTAGCAGGGTCATTCGTTAGCCGAGGTACCACTGTATGTAGACTACTGAACCTGCTCAGAATTTAGAAGTAAGCATCATCACAATATCTTAATGCCATTAACTTGAAATCTTAATATTTTTTTAATAGGTTACTGTAAGTTAAAATAAGGAGATTAGCATTCATTGCTTTGTCAACAGGTTGTTGAAATATACGTTGAGCCAAAAGGTAGGGTTCATTTTGTACTGCTAGCCTTGCTTTCCAAATAACAAGGACTGTAGTGTAGAATGTGAACATTCTATTGGTTTTTTTCAGTGGCTGTAGAAAGATACTTTGGCTACAAGATATTAACTGAATAATTCCATTTGACTATAATGGATTCTTTACAGCTTGACTAACATAACACATCAGGTACTGAATTCTTTTTACAAAGCAGGATGGTTTTAAGCCCTCTCTTATAAGGTCTCAATTTTAATGGCGGTTGACCTCATAATGCTCACCCATCCCATCTCATTCATACAAATCCAGCCACAGGGTTTAATTGATGAAGCCCCATAATATTCATTCTTCTTAATGAGTCACTGAAAGCTCCATTAAAATTAGTTTGATGACCGGTGATCCAGCAAACCTGGAATGGATTTCTTTAAAGTAACTTGCTTTTTGCTAGCAAATGTTTTGAATCCTGGACCAGACCCATTCAAGGTTTCATGGATCACCCAGCTTTACTAATGAAAGTGTATCCTCACCAGCCTTGAAGAGCTTTAATAAATCAGGGCCAATATATCAGTGTATGTTAAATATGAAGAGCCTTATGGAGTAACATTACAGCATTAGTTCCACAGAGAAAGATTCTACCAATAGTTGCCTGCCTAGAACTGATTTTTCTTTAAAGCAGAACTAAACCCCTTTTATACTCGTTGGTCCCCTTTCCATTGTATACCCTGCCATCTTCCTTCAAATCGTTGATTAAATCCTTGGTCATTGTGAGGGAGATCATTTAGTTCTGGCAGCTGCAGGGGAAGCAATAAGGCAGGTAGTCAAAGCTTATTGCAGAACGTATATCACCTGTCCAGTTCTACAGAAAAACCCTTCCAGTTACCAAGTGGCTTCAGAAGTGGAATGTTTGTTTTGCTTTAATGGATACAATTAAATTAATGGATACAAGTCTTTAGGATACAATTGGGGCAGTGCATTTTTGGGGCAAATATCTGACATTTGGATAACAGGTAGTCCCTGAGTTAGGGACATCTGACATACAGAGGACTCCTAGATACGAATGGGGCTTCCCTGCTCACTCCTCTGCAGGATGGACGCTTGATGAGAGGGAGGGGTGGTTTGCATGACTTTCAGAAGTCTTTTGCTAAACACAACTGAGGTTGTGGGTGATCTTAAGAGCTGAGCTGATCTGTAACATCTTGTAACTCTTTTAATGACCAAGACAAACTTTGCAGTTGTTTCTTTTTTGCATATCAAAGCACAGCTTGCTCCAGATGTTAATGAATGTCCAGGCTGCATAAAGTTTTTTTTGTTTTGTTTTTTTTGTGATTAACTCACATTGAGGATTTTATACAGTAACTGACACCTCACTGCATAATAATATGTTGAGACAAACATCTGTCCTAATTGCATTTATTGAAATAATGTACCTGTTTCGACTTACATACAAGTTCAACGTAAGGTCAAACCTACAGTTCCCATCTTGTATGTAACTCAGGCACTACCTGTATATTTTTGTTAATTGGCTATTAGCAAAGTGTAAAAGAATGACTTGGGGGCTGTGGATCATGTAGAAATGCATGCTTGAATGGTAAAGGGATGGGATTAGCTTTTTAAGGATATTTGTGCTGAAGAACATCTGGGGAAGGTTCAAGACCGATGGTTTAAGACACCTATTATTCAGATATGTGCGAAGACTGGTTCTCTTTAAGTTGAGGTAGTCAGAAAAGTTATTGCTCTACGCTCAGTATTGTAATAATTGTTCTTTACATTTTGATGTTGAAGCCAAAAAATTCTTTGCTTGTAAACATGTTTTTAATAAGGAAGGATTCTATAAAAATAGCACAGCATGTGCTTCACATTATTCTAATCCAACATATGTTGTAAAGAAAGACAACTGAAGTAACATATTTGGCCTAATTGTAATATTTTAATATTCTAATTATGCAAATAATTCCACATTCAATATGGGTAGAAAGAACACTAAACATGCCATATTTAAAAGTGACATACACCCACAATAGTGATTTAATTGCCTTTAATTTGAGTTTTCTCCTGTCATCATTTTTTTGCTGTAAATGATGGCCATATGTCCATTTTTAGGAAACTCAGGTATAAGCTATGAGCAACATCCATAGGCCAGCAGATTAGGTAGGGCCTTAGTTCCAGGTATGATTTCCATTTATATCACAGTATCGCCTTCCAGCTCATCAATGGATATGGATAAAGTGAACCTTACTTAGTTGTAATTATTTAAAGGTCAACATCTTGCCGAAGAGCAGGAAGCCTTCTATTCCTTTAATTTGTCAGAAATGGCTTTTTTTGTTCTTTTCTGATTTGGCTTTTTTTTTTTTTTTTAGTAACTTCTCATTCAACACATTCATTGGACGAGAATCTTCCGTGTGTACAGTGCTTGTTGTTCGTCGTCCTGGACGAACTAACGTAATGGAATTGAAGGGGAGAGAGCGCAGTGAGGTGCCTCTCCATCGCTCTCCCCCTCCTCTTTTCATATAGCAGAACAGCGCTGTATGTACAGCACTTGTTCATGCATCGTGCACTCGTTTGTTGTTAAAAAGGATTGTGAAAGATCCCTTCAAACGACAATTATTGCACGTGTGTACATAGCCTAATACTCTGGGGGAGTCAATCAGATGTGACCATGTGATACCAAAAGTAGAGAGAACAATAGATGACAGACAACATTTTCCAGCATCCTTGGCATTTCAGTAGAAACCATATGTTGGCAAGCCTGGTAGGCAAAGAAAGTACGGTAGCTGTTCAGCATTTGTAATCTTTTAACAGAGGCCTTAAAACTCATGGCTACAGACAAACACACATATCAATCAATTTGAGAAGTTCATTTACAAAGGCATTTCTTAATAATTTAAACTAATTGGGATGACTGCTTTGAGAATTTGACTTGCCTTCACAGATAAAACAGAGCATATATTGATAAATATAGCAGGATATTTTCAGTGGTATGTTTGGTATGCTAATAAGTGATGTATTGGGCCAATTTATGAAAACTTTCCAAGGCTGGAGAGGGTACCTTTTCATCAGTGAAGCTGGGTGATCCAGCAAACCTGGAATAGATTTCCTAAAATCATTTGCTAGCAAATGTTTTTAATCCTGGACAATATGTATTGCGGGTTTGCTGGATCACCTAGCTTCACTGATGAAAGTGTATCCTCTCCAGCCTTGAACAGCTTTAATAAATCAGACCCAATGTGTGCTACTTCTTCCACCTCTTAGATTGTCCCCCATATAAGTAAGTCATGGTTTAAATCTCTTGAGTTTATTCTGCTGTGAATTTTATTTCATCAATAAGCCAGACCGTGATGCAATGTTTGTGTGCTTTAACCAATGTAGTGGAGGTGTGTGAAACCAAAACTTGAGAGAGTGCAAAATACAATGATGTTCCGTGATGTGTTCAGTTGCATATACATGTCATGATTTTGTGCCTTAACATATATATGTTAATAAAGTGTGTATTTTTTTTTTTTTTTTTTGGTTACACGACTTTTATCCAAAATGTACACATTTTTCACATTGAATACAATTAAAACGTTTGTTAATCAATTTTCATTGTGATTCATATGTTTTCGTAAACGTGGATGAATCTTGGGGTTGAAAACACCTATAAATAGACCTTTTGGTGTCTCATTGGCTACTAACACAATGTTCTGTTATACACAGCACAAAGTAAACATTCTACATTGACTTAAGTTGTCTCATGTGAATTGGACTGTTTTTTTTTTTTTTTTTTTGTATGTGCACAATTAATGCTCTGCTGGTTCCTTAGAAGCAGTTTTGCATAGCGAACACTCGCACAAATCTTCAGATGAAGAACCTTACACACTCCTCTCCGCAGAGACCCTTTCAGATTAATTATGACTGGTATACAACTAAACATGTTTGTGTCTTTCTTAGGGAGAAGGTGGACAGGTTGTGCTTTGCAATCAGCAAAACCCTGTGGGAGGTGTGCAGCTGGCAAGGTAATGTTTCTAAACAAATAGAAAATAAAATAAAAATAGTGGCATACATCTGTAAAAGTATAATTTGTAGCTAATGGAGACTTTTTGGGGTGTTCTGCAACATCTGTACTGTTAACCCCTGGGAAATGTGTATGATTTGACATCCCACAATGCTTCAGTTTTTTTTTTTTTTAATGGCAGAATCAGGAAAAAAACCCTCCACGTGTTTGTTGCTTTTTATAGCTTGCTTGTTAGTATGTTTAGTATACTTTGTTGAAATAATATTTCTAAACATTTTAGAAACTTGTAGCAATGCAATATTTTCTTGATCATTTAGTTTATTTTGGATGGTATGGAGCAGGATACCATCCCTGTTGATGGAGCTGCTCATGGCTTGGCAGCTTTTAGGGTCAACTTCCCCACTGCTGGCAGGGTCATGATGGATGGGGAGCAGCGATCAGTCCAGATTTTTTTTTTATCGGGTGGGAAGAAATTATAGGCGGGGTGGCAGCCAACCCAACTCCTACATAACTACCAAAAACAGCCAGGTGGTTACTAAAAAGTGCTGGGTGGTGCACAGGGCTCTGTGGAGAACACTAGGAAGCTTACCTAAAAGCCAAGCTTTTTGTTGGCCTACAATTATCCTTAAATCTTTAAAGTGAATCCATAAGCCAAAAAACATTGGAGGATTTGTGTGCCTTAATCCACATAGCGCAAGTGCATCAAGTTCAGTTAAAAAAAAGACCACAAAATTTAGGAGCTCGTCTGCTTGAAAGTACTTTAGGGTCTCTTTCAGACTTGCAGTAAATAAAATATTGTAGTGCATGCTCAATCACTCTCCAAACTCCCATTGAACAGCACAGGAGCAGTTGGGAACCATATCATTGAAGCGTCTGCAAAAGGTTGCGGTGGGGTTGTGGCACAGTTCTTGGAAGCAACATGTTGCTTTTGGCCTTCTGGTTGCTTTTTCTCCTCTAGAAGAAGATCCACATTAAAACTACACTCAACAGTCCGGCAAAGCATTTGTGAAATACTATGGTGCATATAGAGGTGACCAGGGGTGGCTAACTAGATATTTTTTCACTGTAAGTCTGAAAAGGGCTCAAGTCTTCCTTCTGCTGGCTTTACCTAAGTAAAATTGTACTCCAATTTAAAGATTCAAATTTCAAAATCCTGCACAACATTGGGTATATATTTTGCATTGTACTATTGCTGTACAGTTGCATTGTTAAAATTATGGGAAGACCTACCTAACGGATTTAATAAACATTAAAGCAGTCAGGTAGGCCCTTCTACTGTGAAGTCATTGGAAGAGATATATGCTTTGTCATTTATCCTAATACATGCATTAAAATGCAGTTTGATGTGTCTTGATTGATTCAGTACTTAAGTAGTTTACACAAAAAATATTATCTGCAACAAGTACAGAGGTTTGGTTGTAGTAATTTAAAAGTATTTACTAACTATGGTATAAACAGCCTGAAGCTATATTCAGTTTAAATTTTAAACTAAAAGACGCAAAGGATGAGTGAGAGAGCTTAATGCAGCACAAGGACAACCTTCTGATAGTTCTGCCTTAGTGGACTCACCATAGGTATATACAACAAATTATTATAGGTTTATAGCAAATAAATGTAAAACATAAATAAAACAATAAATGATGCAATGCAACAAGCAACATGTTAATGCAATTACATAAATACAACAGTTTTCTGATACAGTCTTACAAAGTAAATGTATCAACTACATCTAGGAATTCACTTAGTATTCCAAGAATCAGATATACTCATCTTAAAGCAGAGTTATCACTGAGAAATGTTTTTAGGAAACCTTTCGTAGTTAGTTCTAAGAAAAAAAAATCTTGCTCGCCTAGTTGGTGTTCTGATCCTTTACCTTTATTGCCTTCTGAATCACTGGGGCTGATTTATTAAAGCTCTCCAAGGCTGGTGAGGATATACTCCAGTGATCCAGCAAACCTGGAATGGAGTTCTTCAAAGTCATTTACTATTTGCTAGCAAATGTTTTGAATCCTGGACCAGATCGATTACAGGTTTGCTGGACCCTTTCCAACCACAAAAGTTTACCATGTGTACGTAGGTAAGTAAAACCATCATGCCCTGCTCTGCTGCATGTAAACTGTTTTCTTACTATACACAGGCGAGAAAGCAACATAAACTCATCCTAACTGCAGGCTTTTATTTCTGGAAAGGACTTAATAATAAGCTGTGTTTCCAAGTCTGAAAAATCTACAAACCCTGGTAATGACAGCAGCAATTTTGCTGTTTTGGGTAATCAAGGACAATGATGACCCCAAGAGATATAGTAGGCCACTGAACTATGTGATAGACTGGTATCTATTTTGTCTGACCGATTGAAAATATATTTGACTATAGTTTAAACTGTAAGTGTATGACGTGGAAAGTGTAAAATCTTGATGGATTTTATTTCCCAATTATTATTGTTAATATTTAAAACAGTATTGTGCAGTGCTATACATTAAATAGGGGTTGCAAATGTCAGACAATACAGACAGTGACACAGGTGTAGGAGAGGACCCTGCCCAGAAGAGCTTACATTCTAAGAGGTGAGGAAGTTTCACAAGAAAGAATTAGCCTTGTAGAGGGTCTGTACATCATATATATTTTACCACCTAAAAACTAAGTATGGAATTCCTGAAGTATTTCGCTATTAAACAACTGATGTTTAGTTGTAAAAACATTATACAAATGTTTTAGCTTATGTTGACTTTAAATTGAATTTTAATCTTTACAAGAATTGTATATTGTATATATTGTATTAATATTATTATTATTATTGTATTAATATATTATTGTATATAATTGTATACCTACTATACAGGTTGACAGATTTTCATGTTTATAGCTTGAGAGTGTTCACTGTATAAAGAACAGAGGTATGGTATAACATCTTCTTCCACAAAAGATGTATGACATTTATATCTAAAACTGTATCTCTAATAGGTTCATGTATATGTTTTGACAATGTTATTCTGCAATCTTTTCATTAAACATAAAGTAAGCAAAGAATATTCCTCCTATTTTAAACAATTTGCTGGTACAATAAAATTATAAATGTAAAAGGTGGTAGCATCTTATATAGATGCTCTTTTGTTTATCCAAAAACAAAATAAATATTTAGATACAGAACATATAGAACTCTGTTCTTCAACTACATATGTGTGTTGTAGAGCGACAGTGATAGACCTAGTGGAAAGTATAGATGAGTTCAGCTAGCAGATTTTACCAGCAGATGGAGCTCACACTCGCTTTTTATATGTTTCCCTGTCCGTTGGTATTGGGAGCTATTAAAGAGCTCAGTAGCTGAAGCCAAAATTTACAGAGAAGTGTACAAATGCTAGATCCGACTAACACCTTGTTCATGCCTTCTGTTTTCAGAGAGCTATCTTTCTGACTTGTAGTTCTGTCACATTTGCTCTCTTAGACAACCCATAGTGCTCTGGAAATCTTGTGTCATGGGTACAGTTGATTTAAAAGGGAAATAGGAACAAAATGGCTACTTATTTTTTTAGTTTTGAACATTGCAAACTTTTTGTTAAAAAAAATGTTAATAGCCTACATATTTCCTTAGTGCCAGTTCCTTTAGATAAACAATATTCACAACAAGAGCATAGTTGTGCGAAGCAGAACTAAACTGATTAGACTTCCTGACTTTAGCACATTTGTAGTGTTTGTTGGAAAGCATGTACAGTGTACTAATTGGATTTGTATGGTTTCTGGAACCTCTTTTTAAAACAAATTGGTTACATGTAAATTCACACAGTTATAGACCACACAGATATACCACATAAATAGCTTTTGTTGGTTTTAAAATGTCATGTTCTCATTTCAAGAAAATTGGCAGTGGATCCTGCTATTTGACTTCCTTTTCCTTTCCTTCCAAAGACTTTTGTAGAAAGCTGCATGCAGTTGCTGGAGTTTGGGAGCTCTGAGCAAAGCATGGATACAGATCAATGTGACTGCACCATGGATGTGTTTACTATTGCTATGTAAGTGGTTGGCTTCCGATCATTTTACCGATTCCTCAAGCCAGAGAACTGCTGCTTCTGGGGAGATGCTACGTTTAGTTTCTCCTAGTGGCAGACCCATTGAAAATGAATAGGGGCATCAGTGAGCGGTATCAGTACTACTTACAGCCATTAACTGTCCTGGAGCAGATAGCTTGATACTGAAGCCGAACCTGTCCTAAAGCAATCTTTTAGGACACTTTTGGCACATCTATATGTGTGCTTTTACCTTTAGAGTACTGTCTATACCTGCAGTGTCCTGATCTCGTAGCCTCGAAATTCAACCCACTGACTTTGTGAAAGTTGCTCTTTGTTTTGGTATTTTACCAGCAAAATGTTGTCAGTGTTGGTTTTACTTTTTAAACCTTACTGGAATTGTGCTTTTATCATAATACTGGTGGACTCAAGAAGAATTTTACTGTATATAATTATTGAACATGTGCATGCCTCTTTTTTTTTTTTTTTTTTTTGTAAAATATTACCTTTGCTTTTGTTTTATATGTCCATATTTACCAGGTCAAGCGTTTGATGCTGGTTACCTTTTATAGACACCGTTGGTTACCTTTTATAGACGCCGCTCGCCTTTGGCCATGCTAGTAGCAGTGCCGTCAGTAAAATTTAAAATGAAGCTTCGGGGTAGATATGGAATTAGAATTAGAAACAGCATTCACCCAGTTCACTCAAGATGTTCCCTTCTCAATACTGTGCTGGATATATAAATGGTTTTCTGTACCTGCAGCTTTTTTTGTTACTATTCTGCATGAATTATTGCTTTGACGTAACTATTAGGATGTAGATATTGGCATTATCAAAGGACTAGGCTTATGACCATTCTTGAAACTGACAATTTGTAGTAATTATTTTTGAAAAGAATGCAGGATAAAAACACGTGGGCTAGTCTTAATAGTTATTCAGTCTTCCATGGTAATGAATGGAGTCAGCATCACAACAGACAGGCATGGGGATAGCTATATGGATAGGTTGCAGTATATAGCGCGGCCATGCATTTTCTTATGGGAACAATCCCCAACAATCCCCATGCTTGCTGCTACATTTTTATCTGAATGGCCCTCATTGTGGACCGAAACAACAGATTCGTTCTCAGAGCCCTAGTACTGTGCTCCTTCCTAACATTACATATTTAATTGCAATGAATTATGGTAAAATAACCTGCAGTCCCACCCAGACACTTCACAAAGCCAACTGTCTCATGGAAGGACTTTACTAGCTGCCTAGTTGACTGAAATACTGCAGTTTGTTTAACAATAGCATATTTAAAACAGTAAAGAAAGCAAAAAAGAGAATGAAATACTGATGTCCCTTTTAATTATGTTCAAGTGGGCTTTTTATGACAATTTCATATTCATTTTGTAAATATTTTCACTGATATTTAACAGTTTTCCTAGCAAGTTTGAATATTAATGAAGTGTGTCAGTGTGTTCAGTTGCTGTGTATAAATGTACTAAAACTTGATGAAGGAAACGTACTTGGTTGTAAAAAAAAAAAAAAAAAAAAAAAAAAGATTCTATTTTTGTAACTATTCTGTACAAATTTAGCAATGATATATTTTTTTTTTTTTTTGACTGTAAGATGCTTTTATGACTTCATATACAGCATTTAAAAAAAAGTTTATGTAAGTGCATATTAACTATTGTGTGAATATGTCACAGATGTTGACATTCCAATTGTACAGTCCTACTGGCAGCCATACAGAGCTGTGTGTAAAACTTGAACTCAATTCCCCTTTCAAGTTGCATACAAGCAGTTAAAATATTCGTGACATTCTGTGTTGATTGTAGTGTAACTTGAAACTTTACAGTGTTCAACCCATGAATTTATTTATTCCGATGGGGAGAAATTGTAGCTGGGTGGTGGCCCTTGTATTGTGACCCAACTCTTCAGTAACCACCCAAAAACAGCCAGGTAATTACTGAAAAGTGCTGGGTGGTGAGCCCGGCTGAAAGGTCTTGGGGAAAACACTGCTTTATTATAAATTATTTTTGTTTCCAAGACTATTACATTGGATTGTTTTTTTCTGCATTTTGGATGTTTACCAGTTAGCCAAGGATTGAATTCTGTGTTGGTGAAGTAGAAGAGATGCCTAAAGTTTACCCCTGAGGCAGTGGCTTATGTTTTAAAACTTGAACAAACTTTTACAGATAAACATTTAATAAATTCTGCATGTATGCTAAAGGATTCCTAATAACTTGTCTGGACTAGCTGTTCCTGGGCAGCTGACTGGCTGTTCCTGATCAGGCCCCAAGTATTGTAATGGGCATATATCCAACCCCTCTACCTGCCCCTATGATTCCTCCATCAGCTGGATTGCTTTCAGTGGCCATGCATCTGCACTTGTGAGCGCAACCACATCGCTTCGCAGCCATCTGGGGACAGCCAGCCCAGGGGTTTTCTGAATAAAAAGCAAAAGCTATTCCCTAGTCAACATTCTGTCTTTGATTGATACTTAAGCTGAAACTGTAACAAGAAGTCAGAGTGAATGCGCAGATAGTGATGTATTTTTTCTTCTGACATAACCAGTGTGAAATAACGAACAATAGAATCAGAACATTGGAGGAAGTAGCCAACAATGGGCCTTTGTACAGAACTGACTTGGGAGCCTTGTTGAGTGGAGGAGGGTTTGGGGCCCTTGTGCGGTGGCACTCTTTGTACATTCCTATGTCCACCCCCAGATCAGTAGCAAAGCTGTGCAAAAATATAAGCAGACAGTCACGCCTAGTGGCTGACAGTTATTGTAGTTCGTATATGAAACTAACAAGAAACCTGTTACAAGTACTTGATGTATTGCACTTCTCTCCTTTTCCCCTCTATACCTCTGTATAGGAATAAAGCTGAGCACACATCTCAGGGAAAGTGATTATGGCATTTCCAGTTCTCATAATTGTCTTTGGGCATTGGAACTATGCTTGCTTAAAGCAAGTACTTCCATACTAGAAAAATTGCAAAGCTTCAACAGAATTGTAAAAGAAGACTGTTCTGTAGTTTCAAAGCACCCCAAGAACCCTGGGGTCATCATGTTTGCAAATATGGATTTAAAGAAGAAAAGTCAAGGGTTGGCTGCACGCTGTGTTTGCTTCACTAATGATTCCTGGTCATGATGCAAGGGCTTAAGAAGACAAAAGGTGTGGACCAGTCATCAAGTTTCCTTTCACATAGAAATTCCCTTTCTCTAGTTGGTATTTACATATCAGAGGTCTACTACTTGCATATTGCAACATTTCAGTGGCCTCAAGGAGCTTAATAATTTGGAATTTTGTGCAGTCACAGAGAGGTGCCTCTTGTACCTTCTTTATAAAATGTTAAAAGGTTGCTTTAAACAAAATCAAAGAATTGCTATACAACATTGTTTCCCTGTTTAGGAAAAGAAAACCTATACAGTACCTGGGTATCTAAATTGGAAGTGAGGGAATAAGGACGTTCTTATTACCCGCTCGGGGACATATACTTTAAAAAAAAATTGTAAACATTCCAAATACTGTAATTCCATCTTGCAAAATCAGGTCATGCGATCCTGTGGTTCACTTGCAGCATATATTCTATGCAAAACACTTAATAAATATACTGCATGCCTATTAGGTATAGATTGATGGATCAACCTCCTAGTTCACACCCTGAACCATGAATGTGGTAGAAGAACTGCCATGTTATTGTGGTGCCACAAATAGGGTGCATGACAGTTGTTTCCAAGAATGGATTGGTTTGGTGGCCAATATGTCAAGAATGTTTGCTACAGAGCAATCTTATCCGTGGTATGGCATATTGGTCGGTGGTATGTGCCTTGCCTTCCTGATTACGTGAGTAAGAGGATACATACCAGCTAGGAATCTGATATTTTTTGTTGATTTTAGTAAAAACACCTCGCACCCCTCATTAATAAATCTTCTGCAAGTTAACTGCTGGACATCTGTTTAGCTATGAACAAGTGTGCCATTTGATGAGCAGCATTCCAAGGTAAAAAAAACAAATGAGCACAAACATAAATATATTCATCTGGAATACAGAAGATATGGTAATTCCATGGTATGAACCTGTTTTTAACTGGCCTCATATACAGCTAATGACAACGTATATTTCATTTATTCACGTTCATCGAGTGTTTTAGTTTGAGCTGTTAGCAGAAATAGTTAATAGAGTGGTTTCAGGCTTTTTTTGGGTTTATAAAAAAAAAATGCAAGAAATATACATTTGGAAGCAAAAAGCATACTTGTAATATCATCAAAGTTTGGATTGTTCTTTCCATATGATTAGAGTTTCTTAAAGCTGAAAAATGTGTTATGCTTTGCAACAAACAGATGCTGCTCTAACAATGCAATACATTATGTACCAAAAATGATCTCTGTTTTAATCATAGATGCTGATTTAATGAGATAAGACTCGCTTACATCAAAAATGGATTTTGGATGCGATTTTATTTTCAGTATATTTCCTCCACATAATTAATAGAAATATGGTACAAGCAGCCTGGAAAGTGCACTGTCGTACTGTTTTTGTTCTAGTGTAGGTTTAAGATATACACGGGTTGTTTACAATAATGATTGCAGCTAATATGACTTGTATGACCCTAGAAAACTAACATTTAAATAAATGATCAAAGGCAGGGATGTACAATTTTACCTGCTTTATATTTTCATTGAGCTCTGTGTTTACACATGCGTGTGTTTTTGATTTTTAAATACTCATATTAGCTTCATATAGTAATTGTGTTCTTTTTGTTAAATGCCATCAATTCTTCTTCCATATAGCCAGACTTGTTTTAAACTCAGTTTTGGGTTTTTCTTATCTTTTGTCTCACTATTTAGCAGTCATTGTCTTTTATTAACAGCTTGAATGGCTTATTTTTTCTTGTACATGTATACAAAAGTTCCTGACATATTTTTGTTTTGGACAAGTTGTCTTTTGTTATTATTTATTGTTATTTACTTGTATTTATTTAGTGCTGAAACTAAAAGCAGACATGTTATACTTTTCACAATATAATTCTTGCACAGTATTTATATAGCGCCGACATATTACAAAGCACTTTACAAAGTCCATAGTCATGTCGCTAGCTGTCCCCCAAAGGAGCTCACATTCTAATGTCCCTACCATAATCATATGTCATTACCACAGTCTAAGCCCAATTTTAAGGGGAAGCCAATTAACCTAGCTGCATGTTTTTTGGGATGTGGGAGGATACCAGAGTACCCAAAGGAAACCCACACAAATACGGGGGGAACATACAAACTCCTCGCAGAGAGCATCTTGGCTGAGAACCTGGGACCTAGCACTGCAAAGGTGAGAGTGCTAGCTCCTGTGCCAGCCTTGCCGTTGTCTTTTAGATATGTCTAAACTGAGTACAGCCCACCTGGAGACCCTTAATCCTCAATCCAGTGATTTTCAGTTTGTGGCCCTGCCTATGTCACCCAACCTCCGCTGGGTGCTCTCCATCATGTTCCCCTTGCCCTATTCATTGCTTTGGGTGAGCAATACTCCATAATGCCACCATGTGTGTAGCTCCCCATAGAAATAAATAAAGGGTTGTAGTGTGTATATGAAGGAAGCAGAGGGTCTGGTAAAGCTAATATATCTAAATAATAGTAGTTTGTGTGTCGGCATGAAAATGGCTGTTAGCGTTGATGCTGACATTGTTGACATGTTGGCTGTCATGCTGATGACCTATACTGCATTCAGATCAGATAAGTAACATAAGACCCACAAAGATTATCTTTTTATAAAAAAAAGTTATCACTGTCAGAACATATTATTCTTGCATGTCACTTGATTGGTTTGTCCTTTATATGTACATTTATTTTTTCTGAATTGATGTAGGCTCCTACTAATGGCAGCCAAGAAATATTTTTTTTTAGCAGCCTGATAGGTGTAAATGCACACAGATAGGACACAGGCTTCATGATTATAAAATCATATTAATTTCTGTGTAGACTGTAGTACTAGAGACAGCTAAAAGATCCATAATAAAATTGTAGTCATTGGACCTACTCACTGGCATGGACTTACTCGGATTGAATACAATGGGGAATAAAATTATTTTGTATAATTGTACAAATCTTATTACTGTTTTATGGACAAGGTAATAATTTTAAATCTTGAGTATAAATACTTTGTACTTACATATGTATCCAACAGGTGGAGCTTTAGGCACATTTTCATGTGCTTTCCTTCTCTTTACCTGTTCTGCTGTGTACAGAGCTCAGTAGCTCAAGGTGAAATGTAAAGGCAACAATTAAGAGAAATACAGGAACTACTCCTTCCTTTTTATCCCAACAACTCAGAGATGTTTTGAATTAGAGGTATGATAAAATTAAATTTATCCTGCTTTGTGTAAAAATGTTAGTAACAAAGACATTCATAAGGGGCTACAGCCAGCAAATTCTTACACGTGCTAGTTGTAGGTAATTCCACAAAGCAATTTATCCATATATACAGCAATCTAATTATTGGAAATTCCCTTTTTAGTAATGTCACATGATCCCCTTGTCTTTTGTCCTGCATGGTTTGGTTTCTGAGCTGACTTTTTTTTTCTTTGTAAAATCTTCATTCTGGACATCTTTTTCTTTTGATGGGAAGATCCAACCGACAGTAATGAGGTAACTCCACACAAGCCTAATATACAGAAATAATTGCTTGGTTTACTCTTAGTAAGGACTAAAATAATATTGAGGAAGATATTGCTAAAAGTATCTACTTGAGTGCCTATAATTAAACAGGCTGACTGCTTTGGATTGGATACAGCCAGACAAGTTAGAACGTTGTGTGCTTGCTATTGTTTTTTCACATATCACAGGGTGGCACTTGGATTGCCATTGGTCTGCACCATCACAGTACAAACCATGTGGAAACTGGGCAGATTTGCATGTTTGTGCCACCTTCCCTTCCTTTTGCCTAATGGCAGGCAGATTTGGTCTACAGGTCTGTGCAGTCATCTATAGGTGTCTGTCCTTGTATACCCACCAAATGGTTTTGCAACAGCGCATTGCAGATGTTTAGTTTCATCTTCACTGTGATTTTTACATCTATTGCTCATTTTTTTACACACACACACACACACACGACTTTGCTTGCTGCTGCAGAACATTCTCAGCTTTTCCATACTTTATACAGAAAGCTTCTGATTGACAATGAATGGTCAGTTGCTCTTGTCATAATGAAAATAATCGACATTTCATTCTCTTGACTATTTTGACATTAACAATTTACCACAATTGTGCCTTCACGCAGGCATTATTATTACTAGTAGATATTTAAACTTATGCATAAAACACTGCCTGATTTTAGACAAATCCATAGTGTATATGGATGTGGAATAAAGAGAATGCATTGTATATTCAGTTATGGGAATTAAATTGTGGGTTGATATCAGAGTCATACAAGATCAACAACGCTTAATGTATTTAGTGTAGTCTTCCCCTTAAAGGGATTTCCTTGTCAGTCCCATGCTGTGCTAAGGCAGCGGGAAGTTTGCTGGTCGAATCTCATGTGTCTGTGCTCTCCTGCTGATATTCCCCTTTATATAAAAATAGACATAAGTCACGGCGACCCCCGAAGTCTTGCAAGGGTCCATCGCTACCTTTTTATGTGTGCTTCTTCACATTTGAATACAGTTAAATAATAATACACTTGAAGCATAAAAAATCCTCATATTGTATTTTTAATTCAGCTGAATACCCAGCAGAGTTAAATGCAGTTTGGATGCACAGGGAAGAATTAATGATTGGAAGATACAGAGTTGGTAAATTATTTATTCTGGCCCTGAGGAAGCTGAAAAGCTGAGTGAAAGACTAATAAATCATTTGTGGTAGTGCTGGTTGTCACTTCCAATTATTTTAGACGGTTTTGTGATAAACTACAGCACCTGCTATATATCCCTACGCTATCCCTTGATGCTTGCAGGGCAGCTTGTTCAGTTGATTATCAAAGGCAACTTTGTCTAAACTTTCCTTGAGCAGCAATGAAAATTACTTGAGATTTTTTTTTTTTTTTTGCTTGTTCCATTTTTAGTTTGGTTTTATTTGTTGTGTGTCTGCAAGCCTCCTGACATAACAGATCTCAGTCCTGCCAGAATAAGTAGAAGCTTCCCTGTCTGCTTTTTACTGAGAATTGTCAATTTACCCATTCTATAGCCTATTGTATCCTAGGTAACTACACACTGTTTTAACACGGGGAGCATGCTACTTCTGGGTAAACATCAAAAGTTGCTGCCTTTATTGTAATCTGTGTTCAGGCTCATTTACAAACACATTCAGGAAATCATCTGCTGTGGCATTATATGTAAATTTCAAGTGAAATTTTAACTAGAGGATATTTTTTCCAGGTGATGTGCACAGATGCCACAGAGGGAAAAACTAAAAGCAGACATGTTATACTTTTCACAATAATATTCTTGCACAGTATTTATATAGCGCCGACATATTACGCAGCGCTGTACAAAGTCCATAGTCATGTCACTAGCTGTCCCTCAAAGGAGCTCACAATCTAATGTCCCTACCATAGTCATATGTCTTGATGAAGTCTAAGGACAATTTTATGGGGAAGCCAATTAACCAATCAGCTTGATTCTTTTATATTTAGGAATAGGTGGAGGATTAGGCATGGGGTATGCAAGACTGCTGTGCAGCCTAAAGTGGTGCCAAGAAAGCTATGACAAAAAGGGAATTTGGAACTGGTAAGTTGGCCATGGTCAACTCCCTGCAAAACTTATAATGAGCTGTCAATGGGCACCCAAACATAAATTTGTTGTTCTTTCCAGCCTAAGACCAGCTTTCCCATCATTGCAGTGTTTTTTTTTCCTTGATAGTAGGGAGTCCTGATCATTGCAGAGAATATCCAATCTGACGTGATTTAAATTGTACAGAATCTTTCATTGATGAGGCCAGCAGGATGACATAACCAATGGAGTTGTGTCTGAGGGCAGGCAAATGATGTCAGCACTGGGCAGAGAGAGAGTACGGCAAAGTGGAGTGGAAAGGTGGAGGTGGACTTGCTCACAGTTATTTAGTAAATGAGGGTGCGATCTCATGCTTTACAGCCAGAAAATATGAGACTGTGTGTTACAGTATATGTCTGTCACTTGCAACCCCTATTTACTATACAGCGCTATATAAATCATTTTTTATTAATATTATTATTATTATTATTATTAATAATAATAATAATAATAGTCACATAAAGGGTTATGTATAGAGATGAAAGGAGATGGAGGTACTGAGCCAGCACAGAGAGTAGAGAGACGCACCAAGAAGAGCGAAGAACGATGAAATGCAAGGCAGGGACAAGTAGTGATCAAATTGAATCTCTTGGAGTAGTTTCTAGAACCTCAAAAGGCACATTACTAGTGATTAGAAAATATTATTAAACCATTAAAATTACTTTTATGTTTCTGTGCTTTTACCTGAATGTTTTAACTTTTATACAGGTTGACTATCAAACATCCGGCAACCTCTGGACCTGAGGCGTGTCGGATTTTAGAAAATTATGGATTTTTTTTTTTTTTATACCTACCTCCACATACAGGCAAGCCTTCCTCTCGCAGCACCGCCGATATCCGGCACAGTATCCGGCACCCAGGGAGCAGGCAGCAGGGACGTCTGCGTGTATTTATTTTAGCAAGCATTTCTGCAAAACATCGCCAAAACATTAGTGGCCAAGCAGTGTACCTCAGTCCCTGTATTGAATATGCAATCTGAAATTCATGCGGGGAAACTGACGTAAACAGATTATCGTGGCTGGATTTTCGATTCGCCTCGATTTCCTATAGTAAACTTCTCCACGCCACCCTCTAACTCAGTGTGTTTCAACTAGAGTTTTTCCAGAGGTTGCTAGAGCTTTCTTGAGCCAAAAGCAGTTTGGACCTTCCAGGTCAATTGAAATGACACCAGTGATCATTTTGGCTATCTGTAAAGGTGACATTTTTCCCTCTAGGAATGTAAGAGGTATTGTTCCTACTGACCAATTTACTGTAAGCTATGTATATAGTAGTTGTAGCCGGGTTCCCTAAGACCTTAACATTTTTTCAAGGGTTCCCTTTTGTGAGAAAGTTCGAGAAAAGCTTTGCTAATATCCCCCATGTTCAGGCTTATTCCAAGTACTGGAGCTTCCGTGGTGCTGCCCTGAATGCAGGTGCCGCCAGCATCTAGGAGAATTTTTTCCCAAGAAGATAAAACATACTGCATCCTGAAATAATTCTTAGATGCTTACCTTGAAAGGGATGCAACAAATACAGTGTTATGTGGTTCTTTCACTTCATTACTGGCAGAAAAACTTGCAAAGCAGGCATGAGTCATTAGTAAGTGTTGATAGTATGCATCTTTTTTTTTTATTTTACCCCAGTGTGAGTTTGCTTTGTATTTCAAGCTCTACACTATATTGCTAGCATCATCACACACATTTTAACATCAAGCCGCCATTGGCAGTAAAGACAGGAGAGGGGCTTCACTTTTTTTTTTTTTTTTTTGTACAAATAAATACATTTTTCATTTACATAAAAGGTTTGTCTACCCTTTTTTATGTAAAGTAAAAAATTTTGGTGATCGGTCCTCTTCAAAGAACTTTTCCTTTGGGTCCAGTGAGGCAATGATTCTTCAGAATATCTTTCTTAATACCAAAGCTGAGGGACCAGAAGTATAAAAAGTGGGGCATTGAATGACATCCTCTGCATGCCTATTCGAATAATATTCTGCCTTTCTTATTTCCTTGATTTTAGTTAAGTGAAGGAAAGGTGAACCTGAAATTCAGGTCCCTATCCGAATACAGGATTTTTAAAAAAGTTTACGGAGACATGGCTGGATTGTAAGCTTTTCGGGGCATGGTCCTCTCCTCCTCCTGTGTCACTGTCTGTACCTTTCTGTCATTTCAACCCCTATTTATTGTACAGTGCTGCATAATATGTTGGTGCTTTATACATACTGTTTAATAATAATAATAATAATAATAATAATAATAACTACTGCTCAGACACAAATAAATGCATTGTGGGAGCCCAGTGACTATATTCATATGTGCTCAATTTTCAGATTGCTCCCATCATTAGAGCAGGCTATAATCATTGTTGTGTAAGGCAGATAAAAAAACACAAACATGCATTTTGTGCAAGGTATTTGTAAAAAAATGCCATTTTTATATTAACACACTGAGGAAAGGTAAATGGCATTCAACCTGCATGTAAGAAGTGCTGGCACTAACCGGTTTGAAACAAGGAAAGTAGGAGAACCTAAAATTCTTAACTGAAAAATCCAGTATTGAATAACCCTGAGACATTCTAAGCGTACGGCACTCTTAGTGCAGACTAATGTAGGATGTTATATTAATTATGAATAAAATGTATATTAAATGACCAGGACTGCACAGAGTCAAAGTGTTTTATTTTTAGACTTAATGTCTATATAGGTTGATTCATAATGTAGGTTCCATGTAACATGTGTAAATTAACCTGCATAGCAACCATTTTAAGATCTTTTTTAATTGGCCATCATACTCCATATTTAAAGTGAAATTACAAGTTCTGTAAATAGTTCATGCTCTGCATATTTATAGTTCCAAATCTTTGTGCACTTGGCTTTTTTCCACCACCCTTAAAGTCTGACTATAGAAATAACTTGTTTTTTTTTTTTTTTTTAAATTGTAGTAGGTGACAAAAAAAAAATTTTCAATTTTTGCCTGTATCACCCTATTTGTCCTGGTGACTCTGGTCCCCAAGACAGAAAGTAACGTGAACTACAAGGTTTTTGAGTTGTCTTTCACGATCGTTTCCATCGACAAAAGATTTAAAGATGAATGAACAAGCGCTGTAAATACAGAGTTTTTCTTTTCTTTTCTATAGAGAGGGGATAATGAGTGAGCGGCACTCGCTGTGCCCTCTCCCCTTCACTTCCATTGCAGTCGTTCATCTTCCGACGTTCGTGGATCCACCAGGACGGATCCATGAACGACGTTGGATGGCCGCTGTACACACGTCAGATACTAGCCCTGAGGCTCGTCTTGGAGGAGAATCATCTGACATGTGTACATAGCCTGTTGCATAACTGTTAGGAAGTGTAAAGCCCCAGATGATTGAAATTTTCATTTATGAACAGTTGCTACTCACACATGGCTGTTTTGTTCTATTAAAAGAGGAGGGGAGGACAAGTGTCATCCCGCTTTGCCAATGGAGGACTGCACAGTGGTCATTCCTGATATATCAATAAACAACAGCAAAATAATGAACAGTGTTGGAAGACTGCTTTTAACATGTCAGATTTTTTCCCAAGATAATCACATTTTATATCTCAGGCGACTATTATCTTAAACGTCTACATAGTTTAAAAACTTGTATACAACTTGTAGGAACATGTATACAGTGAGACTTTCAAGGTACACTTTATATAAGAGTGCAATATTTATGTAAGCTTTTTCTAACCTTTATTATAGCTTGGGATCAAAATAAAATCTAAAAAAGTTGGTTTACAGAGATCAGTATCTCAAGCTGAAAACTGAGTCAGAGTAATCCTTTCTTATAATTATATATTATATATATATAATCACAAACAAAAAATGTTTATTACATAAAAAAAAATAATAAAATTTTTATATTGTAAATATTTTATGATAATGTCCTCATTCTTTGTTGTCTTCATCTTTATTTTTGAGGATAAATACTTAGTATGGCAACAATTGTTTTTTAATTCATTCATGCAAATATTATACACTTGTATAGAAGAACATAAAAAAAATGCAAGCTCCATTTGTCTGTTTCCATGTTAATTTGACTAGAGCTGTGTCTATCAGATGCTGAGAACAATCTCATTAATAATAGTGTTGTCTATACTCTAAAATGAGGGATCCCTACTGAGTTTACCTACAGCTTTTCTTCTCACATCAAGATATTACTTTCACTTAATCAGTAATTTATAAGAAGGTGCCGGCATTTGTTATAGTAACTGCTGTGTTTAACCCAAAACCCTGCAATACAAGTTTGTGTAGTAATCCTTAAATACACTACGGAATCATGTTAGGGTTTTTGTTAGCATATCATTTTAATATTTTAAATAAATACTCACTGTTTAATTACTGTTCCAAACAATGCATGCCAGTGTTACATATTTTGTTAATATTACTTATTAATTACATCTTTTTAAATAAGTATGCTATTCAGATTTAGGCTATGTACACATGTCAGATGATTCTCGTTTGATTATTTTTTCAGGGCTGGTATTGGACCAGAATCTGACGTTTGTACTGCGGCAGTCCAACGTTGTTTATGGATCTGTCCTGGCAGATCCACGAACGACAAACAACTGCAATGGAAGTTAAGGAGAGTGGGGTGTTGCTCACTCGTTCTTTCCCCTCCCCTCTCCATAGAGTAGAACAGCGCTTGTTCATGCATCTTTCAGTCTTTTGTCATTGGAAAGGATCATGAAAGATCCTTTCCAACAACAAAAAGTCTTACGTTTGTACGTAGCTTTAGTCTGAGGGAAGAAAATATGGCCTGAGTATTGAAAAGCATCCTTGCTTCCTTGCTGATACAGGTATTCTGCACTTTTCTGTGTGTAGAATATTTGCTCCTTCTTCTGCCAACTTATACATCACTACAGGATGTACACACCAGCCGGAGAAACTACTATGGCCGGAGGGAGGAGCAAGTATGCAAATAATATGGTGATCCAACACTTAGAACGGCTGAGGTGTAGAGATCCCTAGACACACACTAAGCAATGTATTAACAATCTGACCACTTTTCTTTTACATGTAAAGAATAAGGTTTTAAAAAATTCCTTAAAAGAAAACTGTAAATAACAATGCAATATTAAAGACAAAGAAATATAAAAACAGTAGTAGCTGTAAACAGGGTATTGTTATTATTAAACAGGATTTATATAGTGCCAACATATTACATAGCACTGTACATTAAATAGAGTATGCAAATGACAGATGGATACAGACAGTGACATAGGAGGAGGAGAGGACCCTGCACCGAAGAGCTTACAATCTAGGAGTGGGGGAAGTATCACACAATAGGACGGGAGGGATATGGATTGGTGGTTAAGTAGTGGGGTTTTTAGGAGACTAAAGAAGATGGGTAGACAAGTTTGAAAAGATTTGAAAGGTTTTGAGTGCTCTTGAGGGAGCAGAAAGTAGGAGCAAGCCGAAAAGGATGAGAAAGACCATTCCAGAGAGTTGGGGCTAGAAAAGTCCTGGAGCCATGTGTGTGGCTAGGTTATGAGTGAGGAAGTAACTAGTAGGTCATTGAAGGAGCAAAGAGAATGCCTGGGGGAGTATTTTTCTACCAGGTCAGAAAGGTAAATGGAAGGTAAGAACTGTGAAGGGATTTGAAGGCATGACACGGGAGCTTGAAATTGATTCTAAAATGAAATGGAAGCCAATGAAGAGAACTAAAAAGAGATGCAGAAGAGCAGTGGTGGGAAGGACGGAAAAGTCTGGCTGCAGGGCAAGCATTTAAACACCACAATTATCATGAAATCATAGTTCATAGTTTTAGACCCCTCTATTTTAACAGTGTTGAGCAGTAGGTCGGGTTATATTACTATGAAGTTAGAAAAAAGAAATATTACTGTACGCATAAGACTGAAGAATGGACTGTAATACAATGGTTGGTCAACATACTGTAGAGGATCTGATCAGCAACACTTTTTATATTTATATAAATAATGGCAGGTTAATATAGTACCTGTTTTAAAGGCAGTTGAAATTGCTAGATATTATGGCAGTGTTAGTGTATGGAGGAATCAGAGGTCACTGGGTCTCAAGGAGCCACTGTGGATATTGTAAGGTTATGTGCAGGCACTTTTGGATTCCCACATCCTAGGGTGTCTATGTTGAATACTGGTTAGATGGTAATATTTATTCGAATTCCCCTAACTGAGGTCAGAACAGAATTAGCTATGAGTATGTATAGCCATGTTTGCCAAATAAGGATATTTTGCCATAAATGTTCATACCTGTATATGGAGGTGCAGAGCTAGACCTACACCTGTCCAAAAAGAAATTCTAGTTCACAAGGTCCATAGAAGCAATCCATAATATCACTTCATCGGTCTCTACACGAATTATATATAAAAAGTGGATGCACAAGAATATATATTATTGCCTTTAGTAACCAGTAGGTTTCCAACTGTTATTTTTGGAGTTCAAATATGAAAAGACGACCGAATTTAGCAGACTTTTCATACAGAAGGACACATTTGCTAGATTGTCCTTTTTATAGGATTAACACAACAGATATTGCTTTGTTGTTCAAAAAATTTGGACCATATGCCAAATCTAAATTTTGGGCCAAAAATAAAAGAATACATAGTTATATCTGATTTTGAAAAAGGCATCATGAATGTGTTGCTGTGTGTATGACGTTTAAATATTGCATACATCCTTATAATTAGGCTGAGGAACGGGTTAAGCATCTGATAAATGACTTAAAAATGGCATCACACGGTTTGCATTGATTTTTTTTGTTGCAGTCATGCTGTATATCCTGTTATGGATAACAAGGTTTGAGTGCCAAACACACTGCTTTAGTTAACAAAGAATTTAACACAAATGCTTCCTTTGGCAGGAAGACTCAAGGGCTGCCAACTATGAAATTTCAGTAGCCTTAGGCTGCTGTTAAGTTCAATTCCTGCTTGTAAGATCAGGTGGCACAACCGATTATGCTATTTCCCGAGACAAGAATGTTACAAGTTTTATTAGAAGAAAATTAAACTTTCTATAAGAAAAGTGTGACAGGTCTACGCTAGACATTTGGTAAAAGTTTATGCCCTGCAGGCATAATAACAGTTCGTCTAATGTACTCTTTTAAATACTCTGCCTAGATATTCTACGCTGCTCCTTTGAAGATGCTCACCGTGGATGTCATTTAAAGCAGTTCCCTTGTTGGAAGATGTATTTTATTTATAAAGGAATACTCCACATTTAATAAAACAAGATATTATATTGGTGACATATTTGTAGTTTATTGCTATTAAAATGACATCTTCACAGATATATAGGTTTATGATGATTTTCTGACTTCAGTTTTTGTTCCTATACAGCCATGGAAACAGTTTTCTGTAAACAGGATCAAAATTTTCATCTCCTTGCCCATGAAACTGGCTTATTGTTTTGTCACCAGACATTTGCACAGAACGTTATATAAAACATAGTGGACCAGATTTATTAAAGCTCTCCAAGAGTGGAGAGATAGACTATCATGTGGGAACCTGGGTGATCCAGCAAACCTGGAATAGATTTCTTAAAAACATTTCCTATTGGCAAATGTTTCGGTCCTGGAATGGTTTACTTTAAGGTTTACTGGATCACTTCAAGGTTTTCCCATGATAGTCTATTTTGTCCAGTCTTTGAGAGCTTTATTAAACCAGATCGAGTATGTCACTCAGTAAATTTAAATCCTGCTGGGGTATCCAGAGCCTTGTTAGCAATATTCATCCTCCCTTACTGTCAAGCTGACAACAGTTTACCCAGGCAGAAAGTAAAAAAAATATATAACAGGGACACAGACAGAAAGAAAAACCTGGGCTATCAGCCCTCCTACTACTTTGTATTTTCCAAAGTTTTTGTCTGCATACCTTGTGGAGAGTTCCTTTCACTGCCTGTGCTAAAAGAGAATACAAATCTCACTCTCGTGGAGACCTGGAAAGTAATGAAAACTTTCCCCCATGCTTTTGCAAACATGAAAAAAAAGTTTTGATTTCATATAAATTTTAAGTAATTCTTAACGCTGTGAGCCATTCATATATTGTGATACATAGGCCAGGGTTGCTAGGTGATGCAAGGGTTTTCCCATCAGGAGACCTTATTCTGGATAATTTTATTTCTCCATGCAAGTCAACAAATGTAGGGGAAGGGGGACTGCCATTGGGACAAAATGGCAGAGACAGCAAACATTTTTACAGGTTCTGACTTTTCCCTCCCCATTTAATGTTTTTGTTCCTATACCCTGATTCAGATGCAGAACTTCAGTACTGTTACACAGTGGTTCTAATGGCAAACCATCGTATCTGGTCGTAGTGCAGTTACTTAATTTTATCTTCAAGTGGCACTTAAAATTAGGTATGTTAATAAAATGTTTGGCTGTGTGAAGGTTTTATTCTCTGGTCACATAGGGCTAGGTGCAGAAAGATATTACACAGTCAGTTTTGGCCAACAATATACCAGCTTTAAATTTAGTCGGTGTCATGAAGAAAATAATGCCACACCCCAATACATATAAAGAGAAAAAGTTAGTGGGAGTTTTTTTTAGGCATAAACATATGTATTAATATAGAAAAACAATAATTTTATCAATAATGAAAAAAAAATCATGCCAACTTAAATAGACTTGAATAGGATCACCTTTAAGTGTTTCTAAATGCACTTACATGTAGTTTGGAGTACATCAAGGGAGAAACAAATTCAGCAAGGTCCAATTCTGGGTTTTGGCTCCAACAGTGCTCACTGAAACATTCTTAGAAACATGTCTGTAACCAATGCCACCAGTATGCTTTGCAGCACATTGTGGGTACGGTCTTGAGGGAGCTCTTTGCTTTTACCCATCATGAGATGTTTCTTGTGTGATACCTTGTTCATGAAATAGGCCATTATTTAGGACAAAACAAGCTGACATTAATTGCAATGATAGGGGGCCGGATTGCTTTCTAACTACTGGCAGATTTCAGCAGGTTCCCCGGCTTTCCATGCCATGTTGTATTTTTTTTTTTTTTTTATGTGTCCTACCTCTTAGATTGTAAGCTCTTCTGGGCAGAGTCCTCTCCTCCTCCTGTTTCAATGGCCGTATCTGTCTGTCATTTGCAACCGGCTATATAAATACTGTTTATTATTATTAATATTATTAATAAAAATAATATTAATAATGTGTTCAATACTTCTTTCCTGTGCCAGTTCACTTTATTACACATACCTTAATTTATGGATTTATTTCTTTTGATTTCTTTGTATGTGTGGATTTCTTGGATTGTTATTGTCAATAGCCCTTTAGAAATATACCGAGACAAACCTTGATGTGTTCAATACATATTTCCCCTGTTGTGGGGGAAAAAAAGCAACGGTAGCCAACCACATGCAGCAAACGCCTGTCATAAACTCTATCAACCATTATGGATGGCTAACAGTTGAAAATGAATGTGGTTTTTAACTGCTGGTCTGAACTTGAATTCGCATATATTTACTAATAAGTCTGCATAAAATAATATGGATGAAAGAAATTTTTCATCAGTGAATTTTTAGGCATGGTTTGGCCCGCACTTTCCCACATGACATAGTTAAAAATTTCATAGGTTCTAGTGTTTATATTTGCTTGGAGAATGCCACCTTTTTGTTTTATCAGTAGGGGGGTTGCTGCTGGTATGTTGTAAATGGAATGGAAATGTATACTGCTTTTACTTCTACCGTAATTGGGATTTTTAACTTAACAGTTCTGTGAATCCATGTAACAGTCTTGTAGAAGAAATTTAAATGGACTGAAAAGAAAAGCGTGTTAACAAGTGGAAGACGCTTAAGTAATTTTTCTTTCAGCCTTTAATGAATGTGTGTACTGCCATTAATATTATATGCTCTATGCTCTTGTTAGAGTAATGTAAGACTCTAGGTTTACACTGAAAACAGCGCAATTTTGTGTGAGATGCATAAACATTTCAGAGTGGTAGCAAAAACCCAATTTTTTACTGATTGGTATACTTTACTACAGAAATAAAAGCATACCAAATGCTTGGTTTTAGGTAGAAAATAATAGTAGAAACATTGAAATGTGTGTGCATTCTTAACAAGCAGTATACAAAACTTTAAACCAAAGTTTTATAGACATTTTTAGCTGCTGACACTTTGGAGTAATTCATCCTAAACTTCCAACAAATCTGAAGTGGATTTCTTAAAATCATTTGACAATAGTTGGTAAATGTTTTCAATCCTGGAGTAGATCCATTCCAGGTTTGCTGGATCACCCAGGTTCACCCATAATAGTCCGTCTTCTCAAGTCTTGGAGAGCTTTAATAAATCAAGCTGATTATATCTCTATTTATTATGACATTTAATGTTAATTATTCTCTACCCTACAAACCAGATATTTATCAATAGTCAGAAACAGAGCAGAAAACCACAGTGTAAAGTTTCACTTTTGAGCATTTTTGGCTGTGTCTATTGGGTGTAAAGAGTTTGTGTCCTTCAACACAAAGGTCCAAAGAGATAGATATATGATATCCATCTTCCCTCTTTCACTTCCTATTAGTTTTAGAGAGTCCCTAGTTTTAGTTTTATTAGAGTCCCTAAACCTTAGACAGAAATACATGCATACTATATGACAACGAATATAAAATGAGTCGTTGCTGAAACAATTTAAATTATGCTTTATTAAGATGAATTGCAAGTGCAATCTTGTGCACAATAATTGTGGAGACACTGCAGATGTGAAACAAACATAAATTCTGTATTGTTTAAGCATCATTTGGCACATAGTTATAGTTTTCAACTTGTTTAGTTTTAGATGGCTAAATAGCTTCTTCATGCCTTAATACCATTGGACAGCTGTAGTGCTACTGAACACGGCGAATTAAGTGGACTTACTGTACAGGCATTTCTAGTAGTGAGCAGCAAAGAAGCATGCTTAATGCCGCTTTTAAATTAAATAGTAATATAATTGTTGATAAGAAGCTTTACAATTCATTTTATGGTTGAATTGTAGATTGTTTAAACAGCATTTCTTTGCCTATTAGGCTAATTCAATGTATGCCATGCTTATTTTAACTTTGTAAAGCAAATGACATTTGTTTTTGGATTAATTAGTTGACACTGTTTGACCCTAATTCACAAAGAGGGCTTCTAATGAATAGCATGGAGAGAAAAGGAATATTGGAAAACGATATTCTGATCATGATAATACTTACTAAAGACTTTTAAAGAAATTGTTACTAGGTGTCATATAGTGTGAATTATTGGCCCTCATTTATTAAAGCTCCCCAAGGCTGGAGAGGATACACTTTCATCAGTGAAGCTCGGCAATCCAGCATACCTGGAATGGATCTGGTCCAGAATTCAAAACATTTGCTAGCAAATAACAAATGACTAAAGAAATCCATTCCAGGATTGCTGGATCACCCAGCTTTAATGATGAAAGTGTATCCCCTCTGGCCTTAGAGAGCTTTAATAAATCAGGCCCACTGGGTAGGTTCTGATACATCTTGTGCTGGAGAATGTTAGATTTTGCTGTTGATGTTAATTTGGTATGTAATATGTGTATTGGTTTAACAGGTTGAAATAATTATTAGTCAAAGCTAAAACAAGTTCTCATAAAGAAGGTAACATCTGTGCAGCAAGGGAAACTTTCAGGAGCACCCTGTTTTCCATGGAGTAAGCAGTGTGGTAGGCATGGTGCTGTGAATACCTTGTGAAAATGGCCAGGAGTGGATTTTTATGGGTCTATTAACAATGGAGATAACAGGCTGTTCACCAGAAAAGAGCATTGTGTTTTTTAGCTGTAAAACTGCCACTTTTCAGCAGGATTCCAAACAGTTAGAAAAATGCCACTTTCACTGTTCAATCAATCAGCTTCACTCAGCTTATTGTCCACTTTATTGTTCACCAGAAATGGTTACCACTTAGTTGGGAGTCGGTAGACAACACCATAGGCCACGAAGTAGGCCACGGTTACAGAACCGTCACCAATTTTGTTGTGATCGGCCTTTTGAAAATTGACCATAGCAAGGTCAATTATATAGCAAGGTAATGATCAGTTACTCCATTTATAATAGAACTCTTTGCCATTTTAGGTTAATTAATACATGGTGGTTAATCATTGGTCACTATAAAACAAAAAACGAATCATATTTCCAACAATCTGGCATTTTGAAAAGTGTCTATCAGTAAAATAAACACAAAAAAAAATACAATATGTGTTTTTGTAGATACATTGAATCTGATTTAATAAAGCCTTCCAAGGCTGGAGAGGATACCAAATGAGAGAAGATATCCATTCTAGGTTTGCTGGATCACCCAGCTTCACTGATGAAAGTGTGTCCTCTCCAGCCTTGGAGAGCTTTATTAAATCAAGACCATTGTGATTGCTCCTAATATTAATACATTATTTAAATGTATTAAATCTCAGCTTTGGTATTCAAAAAAAAATACATTTAAATTACCATCCAGTGGAAACTTAAATGCCACAGAAAATTTGCTCTGTAAATGATATCTCATGAATATTTTGTTTACCATAGGCCATACCTTCCACTAAATGTTCTTGGTTTCAGGTGTTTAGTTCAATTCTTGCTTTAAATTTTGCTTTACAAATAGTACAAAAATACTATGATCACATAAAGTGTTTACTTTATATAGGTGTAATGGCATTTTCATCCAGACTGGATTTTTTTCTTAAATAACCTCCATGTTTGCTAGTGACTGCTCATAAATAAGAAACCTATGGATTTTATTCAGTAAACAGTTGGTGCCTCATGGTTCCATGGAGCTGATGCATCAGAACAGTGAAAATAAATCTTGCTTTGATAATGATCGACTAACATAACCTGAAGAAATATGATTGTACCTCAGGTGAGATGCTGCTAATTTCACTATAGCCCTGGGTGATAATAACTTTACCATATGTAGAAAGTTTCCGGTAATGTGTAACAGCACAACAATCTGCGATATTGTTGAAAAATATGTAATTTAGTGATTATATTCATTGAAGCAAAAAAAAAAAAAAAAACATATTTATACCATGTATTCCATTACTTTGTTAAGCCATGTTTTATATTTTCGTCATTAATGGAAAATCTCTGTTACCCATTTATTTGTTCTAAATTTCACATCTGATAATCAGGCCTTAAAAAGGACTTCCTGGTTTTAAGGTTTCATCTTGCCATCATTTCTCCAAAGTTGGAGAAGAAGTGAATCTCTGATATCACATGACTACTTGATCCGTGGTTAAAATTAAAGAGCACAAAATAGTAAGAAGTTATCTGTACACTTTTTACACTTTGTGTACTAAAGTCCCACTTTATAAAATTCATAATCAGGCAGGTTGTTATTGCAAAATGGGAAATGCAATGTCCAATCTGCAATATTCTGTCTTACCTGCCTGATTTCGCCAGACAACTGTCAGAGTATGCTCAGCTCAGCAGTGATTGCCAAGGGAACCTATCCATCCCGGCGTCCCTCATGTGTGCCGAGAATAATTGAACTCCCGCGCCTGCCCAGAATTACATCATAATGGCATGGCCAGTCAAGATGGCCGAAGATTGTTAGGAGGAAGAAAAAAAAAGGAAGATGGTGGCGCTCTGCAATAGAACCAGGGGATAGGTGAGTAGCACATATTTATTTCTGCTTTAATCTGCAAAGAGCAATGTGCAATATACTGGCAAATGTATTTATTGTCACAACATTCCTAAAGAAAATCCAACATTTTAGGGCTGTGCATGGTCCTTTCCTCCAGGCAACATACTGACTTTTCCTGTATTATGGAGTGCTGATGATTTTGTGTTCTGTTCCCATGGATCAAATTTAGGATTCACCAAATACAAATGTAAAATCTTGGTATCAGTTCCTATACAGGTAGTGCCCGGGTTAAGAACATCCAACATATAGACGCCTCCTAGATAGGAGCGGGGCTTCCCTGCTAGGAGGATTGAAGGGGGGGGAGGTTTGCATGACTTGCAGAAGAAGTCTTTTGCTAAACACAGCTGAGGTTGTGGGTGATCTTAAGGACTGAGCTCTTTCTGCAGCCTCTTGTAACTCTTTCATGACCAAGACAAACTCTGCAGTTGTTTCTTTTTGCATATCACAGCACAGCTTGCTCCAGAAGTTAATGAATGTCTTGGCTCCATAAAGATTTTTTTTTTTTGCTTTGTTTGTGATTACCTCACAGTGAGGATTTTATACTTTAACTGAAACCACACTGCCTAATAATATGTGGAGACAAACATCTGTCCTAATTGCATTTATTAAAATAATGTACCTGTTCCGACTTACATACTAATTCAGCTTAAGAACAAACCTACATTCCCTATCTCATATGTAACTCAGGGGACTACTTGTATACTCAAGTTGCAGTTTAAATTTGAAAATATATATATTAGTTATGTTTGGATTGACCCCGATGGTACTTAGTATATTGGTGCTTATTAGAATGAAATATTGTTTTCTGCAGGAAGATTCTCCTTTAAAATTATAGGTCAAATGACTACCCACTGATATTTAAAAGGCAGCTACATAGTGTGCTATACATTAAATAGAAAATTCCATTTTATTACCTGCTCTTCTTCCATTAGCAATACCTCTTCCAATGATGTCTGCCTAAGAGGGGATTTCCTTCTCTCACAGGGCCTGATTTATTAAAGCTCTAAGTTTGGAGAGGATACACTTTCATCAGTGAAGCTGGGTGATCCAGCACACCTGTAATGGAACTGGTCCAGGATTGAAAACATTTGCTAACAAATAGCAAATGACTTTTAGGAAATCCTTTTCCATGTTTGCTGGATCACCCAGCTTATTTCCTTAGCATTAATGTATAGCATCTAATGTTGTTTTGCCAAAAAAAAAACAGTCATAGCTGTACACAAGTTTCCAGCAACAAAGATATTTTTGCTACGCATCAGAACAATTTTCATGCCTCACTCAATTTCTAATGTAAATTAGTAGGAACATTGGTTATCCATTTGAGAAATTGAGTTGGTTTAAAAATAAAAATGCACTTATGGTGTATGGTGCTTTGTGTATTATCCAGGGAGTGTTTTTCTGTTTATCTGTCACTTACATTAGAAGAAGCAGTCACTGGCTGCAGGTGACATTAAATATTAAAGGTTAACCTCAATTCCTTTACTGACCAAACATACAGCAGAAAGTTCTTTTGGATGCATGCCTTTCTGGTAGTGTTCTCAGATGGGAAGTGGTATGAGGAGTTGTCTCCCTGGCATTCCTATGTGTTGGTGGTTGTCTTAAAGCCTTTCTTTGTTATTCCGTCATAAACAACGAATTTCAGATTTAGGATGGCACATTAATGTCGCTAAACCCCTCGCCAAAAGCAAAGGGAAACATTTAAATATTAATTCATATCAGTGTCACAGTAGTCATGATTTGTCATCATGTGTTTTCATATTTTGACGTTAGCTTTGGGTATAAAGGTTTTTTTTTTACGACTACAGGAAAAAAAATGTTACAACATTTATCAGTTTAATTTAGTAAGAGAAAGAAACCAGAAACCAGAGAAAGAAAAAAAACTGGTTGATGGATTGAGATGGTTTGCTGCTTTTTGCCTTGTTGAATTGGGTTACATACACGTCAGATGATTCTTGTCCGATAATCGCCTCAGGGCTTGTATCAGATGAGAATCTGGTTTGGGCACAGCGCTCATCAGATGTCGTTCATGGATCCGTCCTGGCGAATCCATGAACGACCGTTATACAAGTGAAGGGGAGAGAGGGAATCGGGGTGCTGCTCCGTCATTCTCCTTTCTCCATAGAGCAAAACGGCGCTGTATGTACAGCGCTCGTTCAGTCTTTTGTCGTGATCCTTTCCAACCATAATTATTGAACGTGTGTACCCAGCCATAGTCTCTACATGCAAATTCTTTGTTCATGGATTACAACATGACTGCTTGTCTCTATAGACCTCACCCAGCTAATTATTTGTGTGTGTGTGTGTGTGTGTTTATATATCTACAATCAAATATATTCTTTATATCAAAGTGAAATCAGATCTCTGCCGAATGCCTAAAACCTATACAAAACCCCTACAGTTCTCATTTTTGCTTGCAGTATTTCTGTTTATTATGTCATTTAAGGTTTTGTTTTACCTGTTTATTAATTTTAAAACAGATAATATAACAGAGGATCCTTCTAGAATTCACGTTAGCTGATAGTTCCCTGTATTCTCTGCTTCTGCAGTCTGTTATCAGTTACATTTCTTTTCCAGCTATACCTGTGGGTTGATAAAGGGAGGAGCAATTTTATGAAGTTCTGTCCTGCGGTGACACTGTTGCTCCTGCACAGATACAATACACATGGCCAGCCGGTATAGTAACTGTTTTACATGCAGGATTATTGGGTAAAAAAAAAGTCTAAAAAGGGGAAAAAGATTGCATCTACCACATTTAGGAGTTGGTAAGTAGTAATACATTGCATTTTAGATATGATTTTATAAACATTAACTACAAAAAAATAAAGGCAAACATTCTGTTATTAAAACTTATAAGAAAATTTGAGAAGCAGGGAGTCCCTGTTCTGATTCTTAAACTTTTATATACATTTTAATTTATAATATCGAGCTCTGTAAACAGCAAGCTTTTTCAACATAATATAGTCTAGGAATGGCTTACCTGGTCAAGTGTAGACGGACACAGCGGGAGATTCACAGCAATACACAAAAGTACCAAGAAAAAAAAATTGTTGACACTATTCAGAACCCAGGGAACTATTACGGATGTTATAGAATCGGGAAAAAAAGTGCATCTGTGCACACACATGTGGCCAATCCCTTTTTTATGATCGCTATGGCTAAAGCCAGCATTGTCTGAAATGTGTCGACATTGAGGTTTTGAGGTTTAGTAGATTTTAGCTGGCAATTGTACTCTTTTTTTTTTATTTTTTTTTACGGCATGACCACACTAGGTTATAGCCCAGGAATGATACCAATTTCTTTAGTTGCCCTGCCATGCTTCCATCCTGCAAGTTGTACCATAAATCAATGGATGAATAACGGTCATGTTTTGTACTTTGCTCTTACTGCCTAAATACCTAAACAATCACTAAATAAGACCACTTATAGATAGTCTGGTGGCAATGAAAGGGTGTGATAATCATAGATTCCTCCTAGCATCATTGTAACCAACCTTAAAATAACTTTCTCAAGCGAGTATAAAGGATAAAAACGAACATTTATTTCCAGATGAACATCCGTGTGCTATTACACATAAATATTACAATTATACCATCATCTCTGAATTGTTTCTTAATATGGATCTTGTCCGAACGGAAATGCAAATGAAAGTTAACGTTAATGTTTAACATATTAGAAAGTCTGTGCTGAGAAACAATAAAGTACTAGAGATATAATATTTCTGTTTACTAAGTGGCAGTAACCATGGTAAGAATAACAGGCAGTGGGTGGGTATAAGGCAGCGAATTCCCTAAAATTCTAATGCTAATTATAAGCACTAGGACAATTACCTCCCACATACTTAACTGCTATTCTGTTTTTTTTTTTTTTTTTTTCTCAATCCTGCGGAGTTCTTCAAACACTACATATGGCCTTTGTTTAACACTTGATACTCTTCAGTGTTATTCCTCACAAGCGTGTAGGAAAAGGAAGTAATACGAAATGAATGCAGCCTGCTCATTTTCTCACTTGTCACCAAGCCAAATGCTAGAATCAAAGCTGGTTTCAGATAATTCTGGTATGCATGCAAGTGCGTTATCAATAAAATAACATGTGGACAGTATAGGATGTAAGGTAATAACCTCTACTACAAACGGGCCGAATGCAAGAATACATTTTCAGGCAGAATTATAACTTGTGGAAGTATTCTCTAGTATAACCTGTTCTAAGGAAATACTGAGGTTGCTTATACTTTACTTCTGGAAATGCTAGTTGCTTCACTTTTATACCTAAGCAGTGCCTTCAGAACTGTAGTTTATGACCCACACCAGATATGTAGATCAGGAGTTAATACAGACTTTATTTTCTGCCTACATTTTCAGGTCAGTACCTCAAATTTTGGAAGCTAGAAACAGCCAATCAATGGGCATTTTCAAAAGCAGCTGGTTTTGTAAAAGGTATTTTCATCCTTTTTTAATCTGGCTGCTTGTACTAGCATGTGAAAAGTTTAAACTATCTATCTGCATGCTTAAACAAAGTCAGTGACTTAAGGTGCGTACACACTTCCAATTTTTATCGTTCCAATCGAACGACGAACGATCGATTGGGCAAAAAATCGTTCGTAAAAAAGTAACCAACGACGCCGACGAACGAGGAAACTCGTTGGAAACGAACGACCGGACCGGCGGATCGGATTGGACGACGATCGTTGAACATCGTTCGTGTGTACGGTCGTTCGTTGATCGTCCATGGTCTGAGCATGCGTAATGACCGAACGTTCGTTCACTTTCCTGTCGTGCACATAGTTCCTCTATCACTCAAACGATCGTATCTATTGTGTGTACAATATCTACGAACGATCGTGTCGTTATCTCTATGTGCAGGATCGGTGCTATACGATCGTTCGTAGATATCGTGCAGGATCGTTCGTCGTTCGTTTTCCAGCGATAATAATTGGAAGTGTGTACGTAGCTTTAGAATCGAGTTGACAGCAACCTTCTCCTTTCAATCTGATCTGTAACCTTCTCCTTTCAATCTGATCTGCAGTGCTAAACAGACAATAAAACTTACTGTCTGATCGCTATCTTCTTTTAAGAACTGCATGCATAGCTCAGCATGCGATGCCAGGATTTTCCAGGCATGCATGGAAGTCACATCATCCCAGTCCAGCCAATCAGGTTGGCTGAAGATCAGAACCCAGAGAAGACGACGATCATGGCACCCACAATGAAACTGGGACAAATCAGTGTATGAAAAAAAAATTGCAATTAGATAAGGTTATTTTTTGCAAAAGGAACATTTCCTGTCCTTTCTGCAATAACGTAATAAAGGTCTGATTGCTTTTCTTTTTAAGTAAGGGTTTTGTTCCACTTTAACTCTCATTTCCTAAAGTTACATGATATAGTATCGGTCACAGCCTACATGGTGGTATTCATCTGTATGTTCTGTCTGTAGGTCTTTTGACTCCTGCCTATAGAGATGCAGCCCATTGTGTGTTCTGAGGTTCTAGCACTGCTTCCCTTTTAGCCCATTGATTTCTCACTGACATACTGAAGCATTAATACATAATCATAATCAGCTGGCAACAAGCTGAACTTATCTTCTCAAAAGTTCTGTGATTGTGACTGCCTTGGGTTTATAGAAAATGCAAATCAAATGTGAAATGGTCATCTTTTTGAATGTGCAGTATTTCTAAAATAGCACTCATAGGCAATTGGACTATTTTTGCCAGCGGGTTATGCTCAATAAACCAAGGTGTACCTCTTCTTTGTAAAATTCCACTGTCTACACACTAAAGCTACATACATTCTGCATAATTGTTATAACCGTTTGTTAAGAAAAGGTGTCAGACAGTTGGTGTCAAAAGATGATGATTCATGATTTAGGGTTCAGTGAACAATCCATCCTAATTAATAACTTTTGGTGATTACCTTTTATCCTCTATCATGTGTTCAAATATCTACATATATAATATATACATAGCTCCTGCTCCCCTGGACATCAAAGACACATTCTTCTTATATTGGGGTCTCAGTACTGCATTGTTCACATTGGAGCAGGCAGTGGGATGATAGCGGAGCTAAAGCTTTCTACACACATCATTTTGTTTCCCAAGATGAATGGTCATGTTTATCTTGCACAAAAATCTATCACAGTCCTGGCAGATTGATGAACAACTAATCAAGAAGACCACTGTACTGTCCTACCTCTGTGGTTTCCTATGTAGGAGAGCTCATCCGGTGCAATCACAAAAGATTGTTTTCCGTGATATTAATTTTACGTCTGTCTGATGTCTGTGACGTTAATTAGTTTTACCATTTCAGGTACTTATGTATAAATGGGAATTTGTTCCTAGAAGTAATAATAGTTTGCCAAACCAATAGGAGTACAGGGGACATTTTTACAATAATCCTGCTATAATGAGATTGCTGTCACTTGCAGCAAGCTGCTACCAGGCTTCAGCAGTCTTTCAACAAGCTTCAAGGAGTGCTGAATTTTGCTGAACCCTGTTAGCAGCTTGTTAAAAATGACAATCCACTTTCCCATTAAGCTCTATGTATAACCTCTACACCTTCAACTAAACTGGAGCTGAATGCTACTTTACATTTTTTAACAAAGCTTTTTAAAACTTGCAGACAGCTTTACAAATGCTTTGTAATAGCTTGCTGCTTTTATTAGGGTTAAAGCTGATGGCCATGTGTATAAGACCTTAAAAAACTATGATATGATATGTTTTGGAATGTGATACTTCAACTAAAAAAAGTCAGAGAAAAGTTTATGGAAACCATAACACTCAAGAATATGGGAATGCGTTCTTCACTCTGAAACATACTGTTGTGACCAAAAAATTGGTATCCCCAAAGAAGGAAATGAGGGAGATTGATCTATGGACAATATAATAAATACCAGTGGATGCTTTTATCATATTAAACAAATTTTTACACATCCAATTTTTATGTTTATATCTTACTACTGCTCACTTTTTTATAATATAAATAAGTCCTAATAAAAGCACATGTATGGGAAACAAAACATTAATTAGTACATGTTCCCGAAAGAATAAAGAATAATATCTTTACATTCCAAGAAAGACTTTAGCTGGTATAAAAAAACAACTGTAATCTGGCTTTATGGATTTCCGTAACTTATAATTTAAGATCAGTTATTAGGTGTGTTTCTGCATTTTATATATTGTTCCCAGATGCTGCAGTATTAGTTTTTATCACTGCATATTTTATGAAATGTCAGCCTTCTGTTGACTGTTCACGCAGCATTGTTAGTGATCAAAGCCGCAACATAAAGGGGAAGAATCTAAACAGTTGGCTTATCTTTGTCCTTCACCGTGACACAAATAAAATTGCTTCAGCAATAAAAGATGAGAAATCCTGTGACAAAAGCCTCGTACTGCACTTTGCGGAAAAAAGTAAAATTGTTTGTTTGTCTCTCCGATCAGCTGAAGAGCCACAGATTTGTGTAGAAATATACAAAAGATGAGCAGTTAAGGCCGCGGAAAAGAGATTATTTTCTTGGCTATTTGCCATTCTATGAATGTGAAATGATCGAGAAGAAGGCAAGTTTGTGGAAGTAGCTGTCGTCTATTTATACTAACAAAATAAACTGTGTGTATAGAAATAAATATTGAAATACTCTGATTACCTGAATACACAGAGCTTTTATTTAATATTTTTTCCCTTTGTATCTAACAGTTTTTTTTCTAACAGGTTTTCTAGTTTGAATGAAGATTTTATTAAGGACTTTGTGGAGCTTACCATACTCATTAATAATGACTTCCCGGAGTTTTGCTCTTTTTGTCTCAGGTGTCCAACGCAGTAGCCTATTTAGGTTATGTCATGTAGCTAAAAAGTGATCTTTTCCCTTACTATGAATATGGTCTAAAATAAGATGATTTATTCTGAATATATTTATTGATTTTAACTGGCCCATGTGCGGCAGAAGAAGGTGGTCTGGTTTGATCAATCACATCTTTGGGAAAGAAGGCCCAGGCCAGCAGAAACAGTGCAACTTTAGGAGTCTGCTGCTTTGGTGCCAGATACCACAAGACTCCTTCAGAGGTGTTGTGGAGTCCATACCTAGATGGGTCAAAACTGTTGGTGATATAGGTGATATATAAATGTGAAGACTTATAGATCAAGGCCTGAAGAAAGAAACAAGGACAAAGAAGAAAAGGTAGGGGAACAGAGTAGAACAGGAAGGGAGAATTTATGAGGTTGAAGGGAGGGAGAGTTGCAAAAGGAGAGGAAGGAAAAGGGCTGTTGGGGAATTGGGGGAGGGGTAGTAGAGCTAGGTTTTCCATGTTTAATGAGGCCCTTGTATAGTTAGTAAAGAATTGTTGAAGTCTTTGGGAAGTTAATATAGAATCTGTTAAGTCCAGGGCTTTGAAAAAATAGGCACTGTATCATGAAAAATAGCTGCCAGTTTTTTTATTGATCATATACCTGGTCGCTTTATATTTGACCTGCAAAATGGAAGGGTTGCCAAGCCACCAAGCTTCCACTGAAATTCTCAAGGCTTTTTAAATTCACCTGACAAACCCAACAGTCCTCTCATATCTGGAGAGAAAGGATTGTGTACCTTGAGTAATATACGAGTGTGGGTTTGTGGGAGAATAGTTGCTTTACTGAATATTTAGGTGCTTATGGATCACATTGGTGATGTGTTTACTTAGGTTGCGAGACGTCCAAAGGATTTTGAGGCTTTCATGCTGACCAACAGTTGAATGTTAAGCAGTGACAGGTGCTATTTGGGAAGCTTATAATAATTTAGGATGTGCTATACTGGCAATGTGCTGTTAGATTTAGATAGAAAGAAAAATCTTTTTAATACTCTATGTTATAACTTGCCTAGATCAATTTGACAAATACTTGTTGAATGAAGCATAAAATATAGAGATACATTGAGTATGTGGTTACTGAATAAATATAGACGTTTGGGGAGTAGGATCTTTCGCTTTCATTTCAGTAAAGTACTGAAGAGGGTTACACAAGTTAATTGCAAACACAATTGTGTGTGTGTATATATGTAAGTGTGTGTGTGTATATATATATATATATATTTTTTTTTTTTTTTTTTTAATTGGAAAAAGGGGACCATCCCCTGCCTCTTTGTTTTCCTAATTTAATTTTTGTAGATATAAAGTTACTGCTGAGCTTTTTCTGTCATGTAAACCAGCAACACACATAATAAATGTTTATATGAAAAATATAAATAGTATACAAACAAATTAAAAAAGTTATTAAACTTGAAATGAATATGTTATAAAAAATATCTGTGAGAAATATAGTATTGTCATTCATTTATATAACTTTTGTTACATTATTTTATACATTATTATTTATATAACAATCAGAAACAAAGTCATCAATTAAAAAGCTTGACAACTCTAAATCAGGTCCAGCTTTTTGTATACCAGCCTCCTCATCTCTTCCTAGCTCCCACTCCATATATTTTTAATTTACATACTTTAAGAGCTAATTCTCTTTATGCATTAAATGAATGTACCTGAATTATTGCACATTAAGGGATTGGAAGTGCACCTTGACACAATGCATGGCATGTGTTCTGGTGCTTCTGTGTGGGTGCATTGCCTGCCATTGTAACAGTGCATTAAAGAACATGTTAACATGAATACAATTTAATCACATTGCCTTTGTTACCATGTGTGCCCTAGCATGCAGTTAAACATGTTATTTTAACATACCAGTATGAATGGGCACTAATCCAGATTTCTTTTGTGTGGTCACATCATAAGTGTGCAAAACGGTGGTGTCTCTTTAAGTTGGACTGCCAATTTTTTTTTAAATTCCACATGTTTTATTTGTGTATTTCTTCTATATAGTATACCTGTTAAGACATCATTTTCAGTCTTAGCCTATACTTGTGGCATCACTAGTACAGAAGGCACATAGACCAAATGTTAGTCCAGGTTACAACATGGCTGCCTCTAGTCAAAACCATGCAACACAGTGTTAATGTGATTAAAATTCTGTCCTATACATTTTTTAAATATGTTTTATGTTGTAGCAATAATGTGTTTGCCATGCAGTGTATAGAAGAATGTAGTTTTAAAAAAAAAGTACACTTAGGGATTAAATAATATTAGCAGGGTCCTAGACACCACATAAAACACTCCCCTGTGGATCATTCCTATGATCTGTACCCACCAAAGGAATGTTATGCCCATTATTATACTGTTATTAATTCTTATATATCACACTTGAAGCACAATGAATCAGTCTTCTAGGCTAGCACAAGATCACAAACCTTTTATATCCCCATAGGAAAGAAATAGTACCAGAATAAAAATCTTGAATGATTTTGATCAGCTGTTGTGTATGCCCAGCACAGCAGTTGGTTCAATCAATTTTATGTTTTGGGATGTTTTTATTAAAACGAGCTGCTGCTTTCTGTAAATCACAGAGAAAGATGTGATCAGTACGCAAGGCTTCATTTCTCAGCCCATAACTTGTTTGTGGTACCCTGTAAAGTTAAGGAACAAAGTTTTTTCTTCTTCATAATGCTATGTTGGTGTTATAGTTTATTATGTATTTTTGTAGCTTGATCGCTTATACATTGTTACATTTGTTTGCTTTATTTTTGAGATGCATTTTATGTACATTTATGGGGAATACAAAAAAAAATCCAACAACACACTTGTATATACGAGGGACCTTCATTAAAATGCAGCAGTATGACCATAATACCTAGAAAATAAAACAATCCTGGCACATGTATTTAGCCTAGTAGTGTGCATTATTATACTACACTTTGTCTGAGGACTCCCAAGCAAACTAAGCTCTATTCATTCCAGTTCATAAAAAGAAAATCTAAACTAAAGAGATCACTTCTAAAGTCATGTGATTAGGTTCTCCAAACACATTGTTGTGCTTAGTGACACCCCAGCATGCATTTCATGATTAAAATATAATATGTGGAGCCCAGTGTGTTGCAATATCACATAATTAACACAAAAATAGGAATATTATTAGAAAACAAAACACACAAAGAACCACATCTATAAAGCATGGTGACACTGCTAGTACTCTGCTGGTTATAGGACTTTAAACTAAATGAAATCTGAGAAGAGAGCCGGGTTATATGAGCTGTCAAAGTCATATGGCTGACTCTCCATTACGCGGGGACAACACCATAAAATGGCAATAGATCTATTTGACAACATCTGTCTTTTCGGACATTAATGCTGCCCTTCACTTTTATTAAATTACTTTCGTTTGTGGTCCATTAACAATCTACAGAAATTGTTTCAACTATTGAATTTAAACTGAAATCATAGTAATTTTTTACATTGAGCAACCCCAGAATATTTTAACATTAAGTCAAACTTAGGTTCATTTCTGACTTGTATTTGATTGCAGTGTTTCACCACGGACTAACCATGCCCCAACTGCTCAAATGGAGTGGAGTTGTGTACACATTTGCACATGGTTGCGGTGGGGTTGTGGCATGGTTTCAGGAAGCGGCACATTGGAGGTGAGCATCTTCTCCCATCTTCATTGGCTAATTCAGGATGATGAAACCCCAACACAGAAGTTATTTCATCCCAGCACAAAAAAGTGATGATACATGAATAAAAACATCTTTAGGAAGAAACTTAAAATTCTGTTTTGTCATGAAAACTTCCACTGTCAACACTTTTATAAAGGAGGCTTTGGTCCCACTTTAATGTTACAGGTTTTTTAAGGAGATATTTTATATTTGTTTTACACTAATCTATTGTTAACATGTCATTTATCAAATTATCTTTAAAAATAAGAAATTTACGTTCCAGAAAGAACTGAACTTAGTTTCATGAGAATCAGGGAAGGAATGTGGTGTGGGGGTTAATTTGTGTGGTCATGTTTATGTAGCTTTGTCAATATTATCACACTGTACATCATTACCTTCATGTATACACAGAGCTGAAGAGGACTTTAAAATAGATCCTTGAGTAACTTTACAAGTCAGCATGAATATAATACTGGTACATCAAAACATACGGCAACAGTGTCTTCTACAAAATTTTCTACAAAACTTTACATTTTATCACTAGAAAGCATTCCTGGGTGCAAAACAACATTTGGGTGAAAATCTGGTATACAGCAGTCCCCCTGCGTCTTTTAGCAATGGCGGATCACTACACCACCAACCACAGACAACCTCTGTCATTTGCTATCTAGGTGGACTTAGGAGGGTTCCTCCTCTTGTCCCCCCCCCCCCTCCCTTCTTCATAGAAATGAGCATTGATACGAGAGGGTGCTGAGAAGTTCCTTGCTTTGCCCCCTTCTAGATGAAATAGAAAAATGAGTGTGGGGGCATATGACAGTAACTGTGCAAATATCAGATCTTTGCTATTTTTAAAACTGTTTTTCCTTTTAGTGAGAAGCTGTGATAGCAGAGGCACGAGCAATTTTCACGTCGTTGGAGTTATGGGCCATCATGAAGTTTTTGTTTCTCCAGGGAAAGTCGGCAAAGGACATTCACACTGAGATGTCACAAACACTGGGGCAGAAGTGTCCTTCCTACAGCACTGTCAAAACCTGGATATCTCATCTCAAGACTGAGCATTTCACCGTTGAAGATGAGCCCCACAGTGGGCGCCCCCCAAACTCAACTGACCTGGCAACCTGCGATGCTGTCAATGAGCTGATTATTGAGGACCAGCGAATATCTGCAAAAAAATAGCCCAGAAACTTACCATCTCACGGGAGCATGTTGGGTTTGTTATCACCATCACCACTATCCTAGACATGGGCAAGCTTTCAGCTTAGTGGGTGCCGAAGTGTTTGAACAGTGATCAGAAGAAGGAACGAGTTGAAGCATCCAAAGCCGTTTTGGCCCATGTTAAAGTTGCACAGGATTTTTTGGCTAGGATAGTGACTGAGGATCGTTCGTTCTACACTATGTACACACGTGACCGATCGTCCGATAATCGCTAACAAAAAAAGTGAACAACGTCTGGCTAACGACGACGATAAATGAGGAATGTGGATCTGATTGGGCAACAATCTATTGTGTGTACGGTCGTTCAGTGGTTGTGGATGGTTCTGCGGTACACCTTCTCCGGTACACCTCCTGCATTGTTCAAACGATCGTATCTAGTGTGTGTACATTATTGCTGGATTATTTTTGAGTGATCATATCGTTACAGCATGTACAATATCGTGCACTGTACAGTCATTCAAAATAATCATGAATAATCGTTGATCAGTCTATAATCATTTGTATTCTAATGATAATTATTGCACGTGTGTACCTAGCCTTAAGCTGCGTACACACTTCCAATAATTATCGTTGGAAACGAAAGACCGATCGGCCCAAAATCTTTCACAAAAAAGGTGACCAACTATGCCGATGAACGAGGATTGCCATTGGAAGTGAACAACAGTTACGGCGGATCTGATTAGCCGACGATCGTTTACTATCTATCGTGTGTACGGTCGTTCAGTGATCGTGCATGTTTCAGCAATACACACTTTGTCACTCCCTGCATCGTTCAAACGATTGTATCTAGCGCGTGTACACAATTGGTGGATTATATTTGAACGATCATATCGCTACAGCATGTACAAAAATGTGCACAATACGATTGTTCAAATATAATCGTGCATAATCGTTGATCAGTCGTAATCGTTCGTTTTCTAACAATAATTATTGAAAGTGTGTAACTAGCTTTAGTCTCACTGGAAATGATCGTGAAAGACTTTTTCTAGCTGCATACATTTGACAACTGTATATTGCTTTATTCTAGGAAGTGGAATGTAACAATGCATAGTGCATGAACAAAGATACTATTCTTCTGGAGGGAAATACAAAAGACATTGTTGGGGATGGGTGGGTGAAGCTACTGTTTTTTTTGGGAGAGGTAATAAAAACCTTGAACTTTACTTAACATGAAAAAATGTATCTAACGCTGGGACTTCTTTAAACAATTCTGACTTCTCTTTACCCAATTTTTTTTTTCTAATTTGGTACAGTTTTATTATACCCATAATAAATTGCATTGGCTAAGCATGTGCAATTTTGTACTAATAACATTGGCCTTGACCTTATCTCAGACAGGAATAGTAAACCTATACAATCAAATCTTTCAAATACTATCAAATTCTAGGATCAGTGACCCCAGTGGTGTCATTGCACAGTGGGTCTTGTCTTCTGAAATATATTTGTCTCTCCTTTTGACCATGATCAGGTGAAAGTCATATGTGTTTGGGTGCCTTAAGCTGCATACACACCTGCAATTTTTCTCGTTGGAAAGGATCTTTCACGATCCTTTCCAACGAGAAAAGACTGCACGATGCATGAACGATGCTGTACATACAGCACCGTTCATGCTCTATGGAGAGGGGAGGGGGAGAGCGACGGAGCGGCACCCTGCTGCACGCTCTCCCCTTCCCTTTCATTAGGATCGGTCGTCGTCCATCGTCCATGGATCCGCCAGGACGGTCATCGGACGATGGACGACGACCGACTGTACACACGGCAGATTTTCGCCCGATAATTGGCCGATACCGATTATCGGGCGAGAAAAATTTGCCGTGTGTACGCAGCTTTAGCCAACCTCCCAGACAACACCTGGTCCAAACTTTAGTGCAGAGACCAGTATGAGCATTTTGTCTTTTGCATGTGAAAGGTCACTAGGGATTACATGGTTTAGCTTCCCATTGTAAACTGCAGATTAGAGATCATTGTGTTCCTGGATTGGTACTTAAAGCATTGACATTGTTTTTTAATCTGATAATGTATGGCTTTAAATTCATGCTCTTCAGTTGCAGTAGACAAATCTAAAGCAATGTTTCTTGGATTTATGAGGATAAATCCTGTTTGGCAATCTCGTAGATCCTCCTGAGAATAGTTAAACAGTGATTAATCATTGTTTCTTCACTGAGTGTGCAGAAAAGAATGGGGAAGACGCATTTCACACCTCTGAAGCAATTAATCCCCATGATCTTAGCCAGGCTTGTCTTGTAGATAAGTCAGGATACAAAACTGTACCTAATTTATCAATGTATGCATGCCATAAAGTATAAAACACACTATTTATTTCATATCATTTATAGTCAAATGTAAAAAAAAGTGACTTTTCCTTATCCAAGAGTGTTTCTTCCATTACCTTCATATAAACTAAGTACCAGAGATTACAATGGGATTGCTGTTTATTGTGCACATCTGGTGCAGTCACTATGCATTTTCTCATTCACTTGCTGGCATTTTTAGTGATTGTGGCATAAATCATTTTGCTAATCAGAAACATAAGTGACGGGAAGTCATCTCCTTTTTTTGAACAATGGGAAAAAACATATGGCTTCTTAGACAGGACTTGGCTGTTGCGCTATTTATGTGGCATTATATTCTGTATTTAGAATTTCATATTAATTGCAATGGTTTGATTGAAGGCACACAATGCCCAAGGTTTATGTTCAAAGTATTTGTTTTATGCCTGGTATATGGCACACTTTGAGCTTAACTTTTATGGCCCACCTGCTTGCAAAAATAAAGTTGTAACGTTACGGGATCGGATTCATGAGCAGACTACTTTAAGCAAGATGGCTACAAAGACTTACTGTTATAATTGGCAGTTTGGATTGACAGGCTCAGAGAGAATTTGACTGAATCCCATAAAAGTATGTAAATGTTTTACATTGATTATCTTATTCTGGCTAAAGTGATGCAGAAGTTGAATTTTGAGGTAAGTAATGATTGTTAAAGGGAACCTATAATCAAAAAAAGTCTGCAATTCAAAGTTAAGTTTAATCTGCTAATATTTTCCTTTCCTGGTTTCTATTTTTCCCCCTCATCAGCATGCTAATAAAAATACTACATAAACCCTTCAGTTTCTATTGCATAACTGACTTTTTATCCAAAAACATTACTGCTGCGCAGGCAGGTCATTGTTGGTGGGAAGGAGTGGTTGTGGTGATGCCCTCATGTGATGCTGATTTTTTTATTAAGTTAAAGAACTGAAGGCTATGGACAGCAAGACTGGGGAAAAAAGGAATAGATGATGAAGAAATTAGGTGGGTTCTATCTGATTTTCTGCAGCTTCTAAGAGACAGTATGAGAAACTGACTGTATGCAGCAATATTAGTAAGACATTTTATTTCAGGGGGTGAACCACCCAAAAGTTAAGCTTTAGCAGATTGGTAAAAAAAAAAATTTCATTTATATCTGTAAAGACAACAGTTACGTTTCTATTTACCGGATTTTTTGCCTTTTCTGACACCCAAAAGAATATGTGACTTTCAAATCAAAGCCACCAATTCCCATGAGCTCATGGCTGAACCCCAAACTCTTTTAAATTTTTACTTTGCCCATAGCAATTATATTGTCTTCTGGCACCCAACTTTGACTTGCAATGGGATTGCAGAAAACATGGTCCAGCTACTTGGAATTTAAAAATAGTAAAGTCTGGATTGCACTTAAATTACAATGTCATAATTGTTGTCCATCTCAGACTTTTTTGTCTCGGTCAGATAATACTTGTCTGCCTGCAGTAACTAACCAAGTCTATCAACAGTCCATGTCTGATCACAAAAGAAATAGCCACCAGCCATGTTGGGTAATATTGGATAGTCGCCATCATTTTTCCAGAGGCAAGTTGGCTACAGAGGGACTTCTTGTGGCAAATAGAAGAAAAGAAAAAAGAAATGTATCATATGATCACTGTTCATGGTTGTGTTTCAAAATGTTGTAATTCTTCTTTAGAATATATACAACGTCACACTCCCACACATTTGGTTGCAACTGGAGGGATACCCATGGTTTCAATAACCTTTTCATTATGACATCATAATGACATCATTATTACTTGCTCAGCTATGACATGCCAAACCGAAAAGTAATATCTTATGTTTGTTTTTAGACCTGTGCCATAGTGTGCACAAATATACACAGGCACATTTTTTTATGAACATGCATAGGAGGTATTCTATGAGAATATTTTAAAGAAAATGGTGGGTAAAGTTTTTCTTTAAGAAAATAATAAACAGCTATATACATTTCTGATAAAGCCATAAATATGCAAATGCCTTTGCCTCAAGTATTCTGAATAAGTTTTCTGCAGAAGACTAACACCTGCAATTAACATGAAAAGTGCTTATATATATGTTAAATATCACATATACTTTGCAAGTATCTGAAAAATAATTATCTTTCCACTCATATATGACCACGCACCTCTCATAGTTTATTCTGTCCTATATTAATAGCCATAAAATATGCAATAAATGTCCAAATATGAGAAAAATTACTGTGAAAATGTCTCACGGCTAGCATTTGCCTAATATTTTCTACAATATATAGGCCGTCTTTTTAAATACTTTAATAATTTAAAAGGATTGCTAGCATCTTTGGCACAGGGATTACATTGGGCACTAGAAAGCCGGATTACCTGAAGAATGGAAAAACAATGTAAAGAGCAATTATGGCATGGAAACATACAACATTCAGATTTTATGCAATGGCTGTCTTAAAAATGAAAATTATTGGTTACTATATGTTACTCCACCTAATATATTACTGTTTTTCATTATAGAAGCCTTTTTTAAATAAATCTAGCCAGATGTATGAAATAGTTGTTGGCCGATATGGTGATTTTTAATCATTTCACTTTTAAAAGTGTTTGCCAACATAAGATACCCCAGGCCATCGTCACTAATGAACTGAAAATCTTGTCCATTTTTCCATTTCTCCAAGGAAAAACTGGTGACAAGAGGTGTTTTCTTCTCATTTCTATATTAAAAGCATTCAATATTTCAACATACATAGACTGGAACACTTCGAAAACTGGCACCTTAAACACAAAAAGCCCATGTTAGGCCTGGCACACCCCAGGGTTTTGTCTTCTGTCCTCTGATGGGTGGGCTGCAGGGTTTTACTTGCATTTTAAATACATCTCCTGTTCATTTTTATGCAATCCCTAAGTGATTAGCATTTTGTTAAAAGCTTCACCAAAGCAGCAGCAAGCAGAACTGTTTTACATGCATTGGACTCACTGTAAGCCGAACTCTACAGACAAGATCAGGTGTAAAGACAACGTTTTACAGGTAATAATGTTTTTAATGTGAACAGAATTATATATTTATATATGTGCCACTAACAAAACGGCCTGGCAACTTGTACTCTAGAACTGTTTTGAAGTTTTTTACTTACCTAAACATTATGGCAAACTAACCTCCAGGATTACTCTCAGACTGACCGCTCAGTCAATGATTACTCCCTCAATTCTCATTCTATAACTTCTGTCCTTTAATTAGCTTCTTTGGTCTCCATTGGGTGCCCACTGATGGGGTAACTCCTGCGTATGTACACTGGTGTTTCACAACTCTCCCATCCAACTCCATTCTTGGCATCTGCTAGAAGACGGGTAAAAGAGTGTTTGACAAAACAACCACTGGGATTGGGATTAATGCAGCACTGAGGACACAGTTTTATGGTGCAAAAATATTGCCTTTTTTAACTCAAATAAGCTTTTTTGGCATACAAAAAGAAACAAGTCTTCCTTCAGCAAATTAATAAAAAAACTCCAACTCAAACAGTCCCATATGGTAAAAGACATTCACATAGAACCATAATTTTGGTGTTTGTAGCTTCCACTGGAGGGACATTTCCTGTTATTGTCCCTGGGACATCTAGTCGAAAGTCTTAGCTCTACACCATGGTGGCTTGCTACCACATCTGAGCATACACATCCACTCATGGAACATTTTCTAGAACATTGTAGTAAGCCCCACCTGATGGCAAGGTTAACTAAAATGATACCTGGTCACTGTCTAAAGCTTTCCAGTTCTGGTTCTTGGTTGGAATGAAAAGGCCCACCCAACCTTTCCCATTCATTCCAGACCCAGGAACAGTTTCTCGCAATAATGCAACAATAAGTTGCTGAAATGCTTTGGACTCCTTTCCCAATACCCTGTCTAGGGGAACTGGAAGCCTAAATTAAGGGAAATATTCCTGTACAATACATACAAAAAAGGGGGTTTATTGGCTTTTATATACGGTTGAAGTCAGACAATCAGTGTATTTTTTAATATTATTATTATTATTACACAATATTTATATAGCACTGACATATTATGCAGTGCTTTGCAAAGTCCATAGTCATGTCACTAACTGTCCCTCAAAGGGGCTCACAATGTAATGTCCCTACTATAGTAATATGTCATTTAATAAAGTCTAAAGTCAATTTTGGGGGAAGCCAATTATTCTAATTGCATGTTTTTTATACCAATGTTACTTGCACAGTTATACAGGACCAGAAAAAAAATTTCATGGGGATTTGTTTAGCAGGGTAGCTGGGTGCACACTAATGTCTGTATAGAATTACTCGGCAGGTAGCCAATGACCCCACAGTGATTTAAATGCAAACATTTCATTTATTTGTATCTACATATTCTTACCAAGCTGTAAATTATATCAGGGTTCTCCCCAGGCCCTTTTAGCTGGGTGCACCACCCTGCATTTTTCAGCACCCACCCGGCTGTTTTTGGGTGGTTACCAAAGAGTTTAGTCACAATACAGGGGCTGACACCCACCTACAATTTCTACCCACCCAGCTTAAAAAAATTTCTGGGTTGAGCACTGTATATTTAAAACAAACACCCACTGACCTCTACCTCTAGTACTTCATGTTGAAAAATAATTTGCCTAGCTCCAGTTAAAATAAAGCATTGTCTAAAACAGAAAGTTCTATTTGTTTCTAGTTGACGCTGCTATTCCAGGTTTAATGATGTCCTGCATAATTTAACTTGTTAGGGGTGTGGGGGGTTCAGAGGTTTCATAATTCTTCAAAAAAATGTCTACATAGCCTGGTCGCAGGCTCACTTTAATATGCAATTTTTTTCTCTTTCATGCCAGTAGTTTCACTGTCTGTATTTCAACTTAGTGTGGCCATTGTCATAATGATACTAATATTTGGGTTTCATTATCCAGGTGATATTTGTTATTCGGAATCTGTTCTTAACATTTATGTAACTTCAGATAAGCAGGATTAGTCGCCATCTATAAACACAGTGAAATTTAAAGAGCAGCCTGACGTTCTTAAAATGCCACACTAGCAGTCCTTATGGCCAATTTGAATGTGGCCTTTTTGCTGTGTGTTTGCGTTCATTTGTTTTTGCTATATACAAGATGAATGTGACGTACGGCAGAGTAAGATTAGCTCATCAATGCATGCTATTGGGATAGGGAAAAAAAACCTGTCTAGAAAAGAGACAAATTAACGGAGGTTGAAATCTATGTCTCGCTGATTACAATTATGCACATTGCTTGCAGTTCAGACAAGGGTTTGCAGGCGCATTTGCCTTCCTTCCCCTGCAAACATCTGTGAGCACAGTGCTGCAGGGGCTCTTATGCAAGCAGTACTGTACAGTCATTCTACAGATCTGCCTACATGATCAAAATAAATGGACAGTTTTGTCTGCACATTATTTTATGATATCCGTATGAAAATACAGTCTGAGAACATCTTACATTTCTGCTCTTGCCAGAAGCTTTTGTGGTCCTTGTCAGCGATATTGGTTATTATTTGAATTGCATTTTCTGTGGTTTTTATAAATTACATTACTCAGTAGCTACTGCTGCCACTGAGGGTATGGGCTTATACACAAGAGAACTAATGATTTCAATAGGAACCACTGCATAGACTCTACAAAATTATCATTGCTATACTGTGTGATAGCGGTAAAAAAACACAACAAAAGCAAGGCTGATATTACAAAAATACCACTTAGGTCTGTAATTTATTTTGCTTTTATTTTGCATTTACATGTTCCTAGATTTCTTTCTCATAAACATGTCAATGAAACTTTTAAATAAAACCTTTCTGTTTATTACATACCTTTTTAGAATCGGTGTTATCACTAGGTCCCTTCGCTTTTCTGTGCAATTCAGGCAGATCAGGATGGTGTGAGGAGTTCGCAAGTGCTATACATAGCTTCCTGAAAACTTCACTTAGTCCTACCTTTGTACTCATCTTAAACGTTCTCAGCCTGGATGCAAACAGTGGCCAGGAACTTGGAAGGAGTTATGCAAATAACAAATTGCCTTAATGAGTGGATGTCAGTCTAGAAAAGGTGGAAGTCATAGGCTGCATTTGTATGCAGACCACTTTATGTAACCATCTTAACTGTAAGTGATACCTTTCAGGTATTTGTTTTCTTTTATGTCAGTAATTTAGCTTCATGTGTGCACATTTCCTAGGGTTGTCCATATGCAAGTGATACATTATGTAGATGCTGATACTATGTGTGAGAGCCACTGCTGTCAAGGATTTTATTGCACACCATATTTCACATGTTTACTGAACTTAAACTCAGCAGTGTCACAAAGCAGCTCAGTGAATCAGGGCCATACAGAGATTTACCTGTACAAGTACAGACTCAATACTTAGGGGGTTAGGTTTTAATGTGTTGTGCTGTCAGCAGTGGCAGAGGAGAACTGATAATTTGGTGCTCTAAACAAGACACTCCAAGTGTCCCTCTCCCCACCCCTATCCCATCAGAGTCAACAAGACATTTCCAGCAGTGGCCCACCTCCACCTGATACAATGCCTGTTCTGCTGAATAAGTTAAGCTGCGTACACACGGCAAATTTTTCTCGCCCGATAATCGGTATCGGCCAATTATCGGGCGAAAATCTGCCGTGTGTACAGTCGGTCGTCGTCCATCGTCCGACGACCGTCCTGGCGGATCCATGGACGATCGACGACGACTGATCCTAATGAAAGGGAAGGGGAGAGCGCGCAGCAGGGTGCTGCTCCGTCGCTCTCCCCCTCCCCTCTCCATAGAGCATGAACGGTGCTGTATGTACAGCATCGTTCATGCATCGTGCAGTCTTTTCTCGTTGGAAAGGATCGTGAAAGATCCTTTCCAACGAGAAAAATTGCAGGTGTTAGAATACCCTTTATTTACATTGCCAATAACTTTACAGAAGCACAATTTCACCAGCATCGAAAATCATTGGTTTATTTTTCAACCATATATGATTTTCTCCCATAAAATACTGGTCATTTAGAAAAGGTAACCAGAGTTCAGGTAAACTTTAATTACCTTTTTCAGGAACAGCTAATGTTGAGACATGCATGTAAATTAAGTAATGCAAGTGCAGCAATTAGGACTATGTAAGAAACCACCTCCATCACTTCATCCCCCACATCCCTTTTACACTGCTCTTTACCTTTTCCATCACTCAAATTCCCCTGCACCCATTTCCACAACTGCACTCCCTTCTACTTCTGTACCTTCATTTAACTTCAGTATCCCACCAGTGCACTCCTTTCTACCTATGCAGACTAGCTCCTTGGATACATAACTTTACTCCTGATTCCCTGTCTAGAATCTGCAGTAGATTGCCTTCCTCCTTACGTGTCTAGTGGCTTTCCAGTTGTCCAAATACCAGCCTGCACCCTGTCTGTGGCAGAGAACCACCATGCCTCAAACTCTTACCTTCCCTGGCATCCTGTAGGAATCCAGGCTTAGGCCCTACTCTCCTCCCCAGTCTGCTGGCCAGCGCGGCTTCCTACCTCCAGACTGCACATTTTAGCTTCCCCTGGCTTAAGGAGGTCTTCCTGCTCTATGGACCAGGGGCAGGGCTAAGTCAGAAGGTCACGTCTGCTATCAGAAAATATTTCTGGCAGTGTAATGTGTCTCTACCAGTGGGAAAACACTCACTAGTTCAATTGTGTCTTAAGCAGTTCACTGAAGAAAGGAGCTCAGCATCAGGAAGGGAGGGATAGAGTTTAGGATTGCCTAAAGTTCATTATTGACTCAGAAGAATAGGTTTGTTCTAATTTTTATTAAATTGGTAAGATAAATGGTTGCCTGCACTTTTTAATGTAAAGCAGTGGCCCCCAACCTTTTGCAGCTCGCAGACCACTGAATCTATGGACATGTGGTCCCAAGTCCTGTGTCACTCATAGGGGAAGAAACTTCCCCGAGTGATGTCATAATGCCAGAACCCGCCCACTGAGACAGAACCCGTCCACCGCCGTGAGCCTGCAATCTCTTCTGGAGACCTGGTCCGCAGCTCTGGCTGGTGCGCCAGCAGCCAGAGATGCTGACCACCGTTGGTGCCCGTGCTCTCACGGCCCACCTGTCAGACGGCCGGGGCCCACTAGTGTACCGGGGATTGGGGACCTCTGATGTAAAACATACCTACAGAGTATGAGAACCATTTATGGCACTATTAATAGTTTGGGTTACTGTTTTAAGTACAGTAGAGCAGTAGAAAGACTCCTCGTTTTTCCTACACTGACACACCTCCTACCTCTGATTGGTCACTGGTCACAGAGACTTTGGACTCTTCCTCCCAGCCCCTGAGGATCTTTTGCAGCCCCAGTAAAGTAAATAAAAAACTGCACCAGGGGATGCTACACAGGGGCAAAAGAGGGAGGTGACTGTAATGTATCCAAATTGGGTCTCTTTTGCAAGTGGAGTACTTGATACATACTGATCAAGGTTTTTCTGTGAAAACTTTGGAATTCGTATTTTTGGCCTCTGCTGGTGACATTTAACCTACTGCTGTGTTATACCGGGGCAGAATAATGTTTACACAGGCTATCTGAAAGGCATATACAGCCTTTACCAGTAATTTTTGCGATACAGAAAGACACACGTTTAGGAGGTTTACTTGAAGCATTTCTAACTATTTTGACTTTTTTTTAATTGATTGTTTAAAATATTTGCCTATTTACATATTTATGGCTCATGTTCCTAAAATCCCTCAAAGACGGGCTGTTAATTTATTTGCACTGTGCAGTGTAAACGGCAGTGCTATATATACATTTTATATTTATGGGTGGAAGAACGTTGCTGAGGGGAGCTTTGAAACCACCTTTTTAGCTCTAAATAGCTATTGTGTACATATGGTAAGGTACTGCTGCTTAACAATTAGTAACTGCTTTGATGAAACTAAATTACATTTTTAAGTTCCCATCAGGAAGTCGCACCACATATCTGTATTAATGTATTCAAGGCTCGAGAAGGAAAGTTAATTTTCCAGCTTAAATATTTAATTCAAGCTTAAAATTTAGTCTGTAATTAGAGCTCCCAAATGGCAGGAACATGGAGTATTTGTCCATTTTAATTAGATTGTTGTTTACCTATTAATTATATATCATATCTTGTCATATAGTTTTGATGGTAACAGATGGTGCTAGGAGTTAGTAAGGGTTTGAACAAAATAAGATTCCACATGATTTATTAAGTTGCACTTTATTAGTGAGTGGTCTGCTTTAGTTAATTCTCTAGGAAAAGAACTTAGCTAAATTTTTACTAATTTTTATATGATTATTCCTTTGTGGAATGAACATCTCTGCATCATTTTTCACTGGAAAGGAAAATATTGCGGTTTCATTTCTCTCTGGTAAAAGTAACACTCCTTTGCTGTCATGCTGTATAATTTGATTTCCTTAAGATATATAGTGCTGCTCTGAAAAACCCAATAATAAAGAAGTTAATGCTTTGCCACAGTGGCTGTCATTACTTGCAGCTTTTTTTTTGCCCTAATGCTAGCAATATGTGCTCATACACAAATAGTTATCATGCACCTAGGGATCCAGGTAAAAATGCAGAGAAAGGAACAGGGGTGTTGCTTATGGGAAAACCAATTAAATTTTAGCAATTAATTTTTTACAGGTGCCTAAAAAGCATAGTGCTTGCTATGTGCGTCATTGAGTAATTCTTTCCTCTAGCCAATTTTATTCACCCATATATGTGTATGGACTTGGTGGAAAGGACATTGTGCATATTTGCAGGGGATTTCCACTACCTATAACATGCATGGACCAGACTTGGAATTAAGGAATTCCTATTGTTACTTTAGTAGGATTGTTGTTGCTGTTTTTTAATTGTTTTGTTTTGGGTTTTTTTCTATTCCAAACCACAGGCCAGCAGTGGAACATAAAGTCAGCGCACATGTTTAATTTTTTTTATCTGATAGAGGTTCTGCATTTTTTTAGCCTTTTTAGAATTCACTTACCTCAACAAGACATAAAAACCAGGTTTCTGTCCTCTCTTTAAGCTACTGTGGTAAAAACAGTGCAGCTCGGTCAAAGTAATAGTAAAAAAAAAAAAAAAAAAAAAAAAAAAAAAAAAAAACACTGATTAAATTATTGCTGTGCATTCTCCTCCCATGAGCAAGCTCACACCATTTACTTTGCAATGCAATAGGCTCTCATTGACTCTCAGTAGAGCCCCCTCCCTTGTCTTCTTGTTCAGGTAATTGATATCAAATACTTGTTTTTTTTTAATACATTACTGCAATAAATGTGGGTCATTTATTTATATAGTTTTTTAATAGTTTTCCTTGATGAACATGCATTAAACTAATCTCTCTGATTATTTGCAGCAGGACTACAGAGCAACACATACACCTTCAATCAGGACTTCTAGTGCAATCTCTTCACTGGTGGAAGACATAAAGAATAGTACAGATAAGACATAGTTGCTTGGTTTTGAGGTTTGAAAGTAAGTAAATTAGACCTTTTTCCCTAAATTTTTAATATCTTGAGAGTTATAAAATATTTAGATATAAATATAGCTATTTATGATTTGCCCTTGTGGTTAATGGTAAAGAGCCAGTACCATTGGCTTGGGATCAAGATTTATTCTAGTTGGGGGAAATTGGAATGTAGATAGAGGATTTTTACTTTTTAACATCACAGAAAGTCTTAAGACTTCTGGATTACTGATTCTAGTGGTATAGTAAAATAATAAATTTTCAGTGGTTGCACAAAACAAAATGGGCACAGTGCTTAGGGGGTTATAGTCATACGTCTTGAGCCCTTGTTGGGAAGCTAATGGTTTTTGTTGTATTTTAATGTCAGGATATTAGTGAACTCTTTTATATCAGTGTGTAAAACAGTGTTTTATAATTCAGTCTAAGATAGTAAACTTCTAGAATATAGGGCCTGATTTATGAAAGCTCTCCAAGACTGGAGAGAATACACTTTCAGGGCCATAGTGTTTTAAGGACTTTAATGGTCTTTCTTAGAAGCCAAAGCAACAGCGTTCACTCAACAGTGCCATCCCTCTGACTCATTCAGTTGTATGTGTTCTTAGTAGTAGTTACAGCATATTCACAGCATAGTAATAAATCTCAGCAAAAGTGATGGTGAACTTAGGCTATGTATAAACAACAAATATTTCTCTTCCGATTATCGCTTCAGGGCTGGTATCGGATGAGAATCTGACGTGTGTACAGTGCTCGCCTGATGTCGTTCATGGATCCATAAACAAATAATCACTGCAATACAAGTAAAGGGGAAAGAGCACAGTGAGGTGCTGCTTGCTCATTCTACCCCCTCGCCATAGAGCAGAAGGATGCTGTATGTACAACGTCCGTTCATGCATCTTTCAGTCTTTTGTTATTGGAAAGGATCAGGAAAGATCCTTTCCAACGACAAAAGTCTAATGTGTGTACGAATGAACTACAAGCAGTCCATATGTGATAATCATGTCCTAGTCATGTAGGACAATTTTTATAATTACAGAAGTTATTATTTAAAAAATAAGAAGCACTGTGCTTAGCCTGAACAGGCAATAAATGTATATTACTTTTTGTTTATATGTGTTTATATACCTTGTATAATTTGTAAAGCAGATATTACAGGTTTGCAGGTGAACTTTGTCTTGTACAGGGGTCCCCACATCTGACAGTGGACTGTGAGAGCCGGGAGACCAGCGGTGGTCCACGGATCTGGCCGGCGTACCCCCCAGCGTGGTCAGAAGAAGGGGGCGCACCAGCCAGAGCTGGTGTTGGTCGAATAGCTCACTATTCGATTCGCCAGCTATTCGGCCGAATATAGAAAAAAAATTCGGGTGGTCGAACATCGAATTTGAACACCATTAAAGTCAATGGGAGAAAAATCCGGGTTTGTTTCAGCACTGTGTAGAGCTTCTACAGCCTCCAAACAGATTTAAAAAGATACATTATAAAAGGATACATAAAAAGATACATTGTAAAAAGATACATGAAAAGATACATTGTAAAAAGATACATAACACTATTACATACCCCTGGACTTCACATGAAGATTAAAGTGCACCTGTCAAATCAATTTTAGGCTAAAGCT
>NC_092862.1:111055319-111060014 GCF_032062135.1 Pyxicephalus adspersus
ACAGGTTATCCCAATGACAGGAGGATTTCCAGGGTTGCAATGAACCTGGAAATGCTCCTGACAGTGAGGGATTGCAGGGCACTAGGGGTTAAATGAGGACAAGCCTCTCCATTCACCCCTAGTGCTCTGGCTGAAGTTTTATATCTCTCAGCCATTCAGCACTAGAGATGAATGGGGAGACTTGTGCCCATTCATCCCTAGTGCTCTGTGATTGGCTGAGAAAAAGGAAATCCTGATGACAGTTTAAGCATCATCAGGGTTCCCCTTTCCTCAGCCAATCACAGAGCAGTAGAGGTATGAATGGAGATAGTATCTCCATTCAACCTCTATTGCCCTCGTATTGCCTCCAGGATCAGTGGAGCAGAGCTGTCAGCATAGTAAAGCTCCGCTGATTGCTCTGCTCCCTGAGGAAAGGGAAACTCTGATGACAGCAAAGGCATCATCAGGATTTCCCTTTCCTCAGCAACTCAGGGAGCAGAGCAATTAATTATGACGTCACAAGCTTTACTATGCTGACAGCTCTGCTCCACTGATCCTGGAGGCAATGAGAGGGCAGTAGAGGTTGAATGGAGATACTATCTCCATTCATACCTCTACTGCTCTGTGATTGGCTGAGGAAAGGGAAACCCTGATAATGCTTGAGCTGTCATCACGGTTTCCTATTTCCCAGCCAATCACAGAGCAGTAGAGGAATGAATGGAGATAGTATCTCCATTTATCCTCTATTGCCCTCCTTTTGCCTGCAGTTACAGCTAATTGAAGGCACCTGCTTTCAATTAGCTGTGACCGCAGAGTTCCCATGGTCCAGGAATCCCACAATGACATTATAATTCATTTTGTCATCGTCTGATAACCTGTAAAAGGAAAAAAAACAAGTTTAAAATAAAAAACAGATACAAAATAAATAATTTAAGAATGCAGCAAAATTCGGTTCGGGTCTACCCGAATTCGAACAGCCATATTCGGGTCGAATATAGGGACAACCCGAATTCGAACATCAACACTAGCCAGAGCCACGAACCATGTCTCCCGTACGAATCGCATTCTCATATTGGTGGACAGGTTTTGGCATTATGACGTCACTTAGGAGAAAGTTTCTTCCACTTTGACACAGGACTCCAGACCGCACACTAAATCCATAGATTTAGTGGTCCACAAGCTCCAAAAGGTTGTTGACCACTGGTCTAGTATATTTTCTTCATGAATTTATAAATAGAAAAAATGCATACTAATGCATACTTCTTTTTCCTCCTTGGAACTTTTTTTTTCTCAAAATGTGTGTGTCTTAGGGGTTGCCAACATTATCATTTCTCAGGGAGAACCTCCTGGGATAAAAATCCTCTTTTCTTTTTTTTTTTTTTTAGAAAAAACTTTTCTGTTCTAATTTTTGTGTACACATCATGGGGTACAAAATGCTAGCTCATACAAAGATAGTTCGGAACACCTAACACTCCCAGGTTCACAGGAACAAAATCATAAACTAGGTGGTGGGAAGGTCTTTCTAAGTAATTAAGATACCCATGAATAGAAAATTTTTGGTGGACTGACTATTTAGTTTATAGGTATATTATGAAACATATGTCGTAAATGTATTTAGCAGTTTTGCTGGAGTTACCCTTTAAACCATTCTATAGTAATGCAGGTATAGGTACAGTCTCTCTGTTTTTTGTTCCATTTTTGATGGGTAATCAGTTGGCAGGATAGTTGCAGTGTTAGTTCAGCTGACTGGTTTATAAATTAGCTGTAAATTACCGGACTCCTTTATTATTCCACTAATTGCTTTTCCAAGACGGCACAGCTAATAAAATGTATAACTGCACCGAGAATCAGCTGCTGCTGAATTTATCATAGATAATATCTCAAGTTCAGGAAAATAAAGAGCAGAAATAGACACAATTGGGTCAGCGAAATGTTCTTTATTACTGTATTCCTGGAAACTGATTGACAGTCGAGAAGATGTTTTTCTGTCTCATCTGTGTAAAACAGTATGGAACAATATTTTAATGCTATTAATGGCAACATACATTATCTTTTTTTTCTTTGTCTCCTTTAATCAAGCAGCTTGCTGAAAATCTTCTTGTAAGCTGTTCCTCCTTTGATAATTAGATTATCTTTTTATTAATATACCATACCAGCTTGCAAGTCTAGGTGGCAAAATGATGTAAAAATGCACAAAGTTGTAGATGAAAGTTTAAAGTCTGTTGAGCACCTTCAGACAATCCTGTAGGGCTATACTATGTGGAGTAATATATACAGTTGGGTCCATAAATATTTGGACAGAGACAACTTTTTTCTAATTTTGGTTCTGTACATTACCACAAATAATTTTAAATGAAACAACTCAGATGCAGTTGAACTGCAGACTTTCAGCTTTATTTCAGTGGGTTGAACAAAAAATTTGCATAAAAATGTGAGAAACTAAAGCCTTTTTTTACACAATCACATCATTTCAGGGGCTCAAAAGTAATTGGACGAATTAAAAAGCTGAAAATAAAATGTTAATTTCTAATACTTGGTTGAAAACCTTTTGCTGACAATGACAGCCTGTAGTCTTGAACTCATGGACATCACCAGATGCTGGGTTTCCTCTTTTTTAATGCTCTGCCAGGCCTTTACTGCAGCGGCTTTCCATTGCTGTTTGTTTGTGGGCCTTTCTGTCCGAAGTTTAGTCTTCAACAAGTGAAATGCATGCTCGATTGGGTATGTTTTGGGTCATTGTCCATCTGTATTATGAAACGTAACCCAATCAATGTGACTGCATTTAGCTGGATTTGAGCAGACAGTATGTCTCTGAACACCTCAGAATTCATTCGGCTGCTTCTGTCCTGTGTCACATCACGGATAAACACTAGTGTCCCAGTGCCACTGGCAGCCATGCACGCCCAAGCCATCACCTTGCCTCCGCCATGTTTTACAGATGATCACAAGTTTTCTAGCAATAGAAAGTTTTTGCACTTACCAAACATATATGACATTTTTCGGTATGATATTTAAAAAAAATTAATTGTTACAGTTTGCATAACAGTTTGCAACATTATTGGTCAGATAGGTATGTTAAAGTGGAACTTAACTCGTCTGGTGGGTGGTGAGCTTCTGCAATATTCCACAAATACCTGCCAATTGTGACACATACTTACACCGTGCAGGCGTTCTGCAGTAATGACAGGTCCATTGCTGCATCCTAGGGAGCCACCATCTTCACCGCTGACTCCATGTCTGGCTTCCGTGAAAGTGATGAGGAATAGAAATGTCCAGAAGAACACTTTGCACCAGCATAGAAGAAAGGTTGCTTTTGAGGAAAAGGGAGAAGTAACTGCTTTAAACAAAGTAAATGTATTGTGCCTGAAGTTCAGCTTTTTAAGGTCTCTGTTGAATCTGAGAATCCAACTTTCTTTATAATGCTTCAACCAGTGACATTTCATATCATAACATTGTTGATCTACAAGAGTAAACCAAATAAGCTATTTAGTTTGGGTTATCACATGCACTTTATTGTGTTACAATCTGTAAAATATGCACTCCGGGTCATGTACCAGCATAAGTAATTTTTTTTAGTTTAGAGAACGTATAATATTTAAAACACGACAGTCTTGTTGAATACATTTTCTTTTCATGGTTTTCCCTTCCTATTTCATCTTTGTGCACTTATGGAAGCAATCCCAGATGGGTAACAAAAGATATTTGTGCGTAAACACACAGATCCCATAGTAAGCATTTATCTGCTTAATTCATTGAATAATGTGCCAAATCTACTCTTAGCAGTATCACTAAATGAATCAGACGGCGTTATATTATTGGATAAAGAAACACGGTTTACATAATGCATATTATTCACTAAAGCTGTTACTTTTTTGCATTTCATTGGGCTGTTTTTTCCCTTTGCACAATAAACTAATGTTTTCCTGAATGTGATGCTAAAAACTAATAAAGATGCAGTGATAATTGAAATTTGTAAAAGTGTTTTCTACTTGTTAGTCAACTGAAGCTCACAATGCAGGTTCTGTCATAATAGTTTATTTTATAATATTTCAATTTCAGCCCTATTATGCGTACGTTGCTGACAATATTTGGTTAATGATCGTTAATGATACTGAATTATTGTGCTTTTGATCCGATTAGAACACTGACACAAGATAGCTACACTGTGTGGATGCCAGAAAAATGTCTCATTTGAATCCAATAGTCTGGTGCTCAACTTGGGTCAGTTTAAAGTGTACGTGTGCAAAAAAAAATAATCTGTCCCTGCAATAGGCAGAGAATATGCCTGTAAAATGTACTAGTTCAGGGCCTATTTAGAATGCATTGTCCTTTTTTTGTCATGCATTGAGGTTCCATACATTTTGAATAGCACCAGCACCTTGGTTTGCAAATAAGTACTGTACATGCTAACAGACCTGTGCTGCAATGCACTACAACATGTTGTGTGTCAGGGTGCGCTGTTTTACAATGGTCTGTTTTTCATGTTACTGTGCACTGGCAGCACATTCCAAATTAATGCGTTGCCTTAACACAGGACATGTTAACATGCTTACAGTAATACCAACAGTCCTGTGTTGAAGTGCACCACAAGCACTGACATGCCTGTCATTTGTTGTAGTGTGTTGCAATTAAAATGTTTCAGGCTTGTTTTTGTTTTACTGTGCACTGGCAGCACTTTCACAATGTATGACCTTCCCTAACTCAGGGCACTGCACC
>NC_092862.1:111060760-111221325 GCF_032062135.1 Pyxicephalus adspersus
TATATATATATATATATATATATATATATATATATATATATATATATATATATTTAAAAACATATTTTTTATCCAAAGCAAAAACCAATAAAATTTCCCTATTTTTTCCTGGTATGGTTTTGCTATGTGTACAAAAAACAATGCAATACGAGGAAAGCATGCATGTAATGGTATTCTGGCAGTCAAACCCAATTTATGCAAAAGCAGCCTTTTCGGAGCAGTTCAGATTATTTGCAAAAATGATATTTTTGTTTTTAGTCCCTTTTAAGGGGTGAATGTTCATAAAAATTAATTTCTTCAGAAATATAGCCGTCTATTGAATCACTGCAGCCACTCAAGCCATTTCCTGCACATAGAAACACTTATATTTATTTGTTTATATTGTGTTTTACGATGGCGAAATATATTTATTCATATAATTTGTTGCCAACGTAAAGGCGGTGTGCGCTGCCTATTTTACTACTACTGTTCAGTATTTAAACTCTTTCAAAATGTGCAAAGATTAAATGTTTAATAAAAATTGCCTGTTGTTTTCAACATCTGTGTTGGAAGAACAATGGGCCACTGGAGTGCGAAAAGCTTGTAAAGTTAGCGAATGTATTGAGAATGACAGAAAGTTCAGTGAAGACTTTGCTTTTCTCATTACAGAACTACTTCTGTGGCTGCGATTACACTAAGAGCATCTTTAATTGCTTTAAAATCTGAATGCATGATAAGAATGGATTAATTTGATTTTTCTGTTACTACAAGTAGCAGATGGTTTATGTCTTAGGAATGCTCGTGTTGTAAAATGAGCTCCCCAGCTCCTTGCTGATTGGTCACTGTTAATGAAGCATGCTGTGCTGATTATTGATTTAGAAAATGAGGATGACATGAGTATTGTGTGTGTTGCTGTTATAAATTAAAGAGGAGTATTTTAATAGCCAGCAGACATACACCTTAAATAACATGAAATATTTGATTTTCTATTCAGGTGGTCTCTGCCCTGTCAAACTAATTTTATTGTTTATTAAAAAGATGTACTTTTATGGTTTCAGCTAACAAGCAGATGGTCTTTACTTATTTGTGTTTTGTATTGCTGTATGACCGATCGGATGCATGATAAGAACCCAGATTAGCTTGTTGTCTGCACGGCAGTGGCACAGTCACGAGGGGAAAGCTATTGGAAGTATATAATGTGTATTCAGCCCTTTTATATTTTAACTCTAATTTTTTTGTCTGCTTTATATGCTAAAATACGTCTGCCATTTCTTATCCAAAAGACGCAACGTTTCTTGTCCGTTTTTTAATTTTTATTTATTGCCTATTTTACAAGCATAGGTTTTCAAGGTTTAAGGTTGCAAGTGGGTTACATTTGGTATCACTCCTGTTTAAAAAAAAAATCATAAAATAACTATAAATAAAAACCAAATACATACATATCTGTAGGTTTACTGTTACATGTATTATTAAATATTATATAGATTGTCTTGATTGTTATCTTTTATTTGTCTTTTTGTGAAATCACACAATTGTATTTATAGCATTAGCAATAATATGCTTTACCAATTCCTGCAAATTTCACCCACTGGACCTAAATAGAACCCTTTATCCAAAGATCTCTATTTCCATTGTTTTAAATTTACTAATTGATACAGGTATCAGTTATACAGGTATAAGCAGCATAAAATATTTGTTACTTTCCATAAATTACCCCTGCTTTGAAGTTACATAAAACGTATAAATATATACCTACAGGTTTAAAATAGTTATAAGTTGATTTTCTAATGTTTCTGGGGGTGAAGTTGCTTTTTTCAGAGCAAGGTATTTTGTCAGAGATATACCTAATTTCTGGAAGATCATAAACATTAAAGAGCCTAATATTTAAGACTGTACAGCATACAGTAACTCATGGCAACCACGGATTTATTGCTTTACTTTTCATTAATGTAGCGCAGTCAAAAAAAATGAAACATAATTTTAGATTGGTTGTCTATGGAAAAAAAATGTGTTTTATTTGGCCAACAGTTCTTTTAATCAGATTTTTATGTACTTTGTAAGGAATGAAAACTAAGACATAACTACTACTTTTAATTTATTTATTTATTTTAGAATTTACATTTGTTAGCTAATTTGAATAGACATATTCTGAGACTCGTCCTGGGAGATAGAAACTGACTGTATGTGGGTAAGTAAATATATTTATAAAGACAACCAACAACTTGTTAAAATGTTTTCTTGCATGGTTGGGTGTCAGCCTGAAGCTTACCAGTCACTACCTGGACCACTGCTTTCTGGACTGTCAGCATGTTACTGTAACCCTCCCTGTGATCTGCAGCATTAGATAGAGGGAGCATCCTTTCACCCAAATGAAAGGAGATTGGGCTGAGACCAGGACATGGTAAAAGTTTTACTCTCTTTGCAAGCTATCTACTAATTACTTTTCATGAAATGTGGTAAAGGACTTGCAAAAACTAAAGGAAAATGTAAAACAAGAAGGGCCAGAGTAATAAAAAAGTAGGAAAATATATGTGGAAAAACAGTCTAATAGGCAAAATATTTAGCAATAACTCTGATGGTCTTAGTTATAGGCTATGGAAAAAGGAATAAGAGACTTTTTATTTTGACCAAGGAGGGATTTGATTAGTAAACCAATGATTTTAGTATGCAGTATGTGTATTCAGTGGTACCCAACAGGGTCACTTTAAGTTGTTTTGGGAACGTTAGGTTGTCAATGATACTAGGTAAATATCACCTTTCAGATCTGTGCAAAGGTAGGTGACAATTGAGATAGAAATTTTATTTCCAACGCTTGGTATTCCAACTGAAAACAAACAATCTGCTATAGGTGACAAGGCACCGCCAAAAATTCTCAGGGATAAGGTTGTAGACAGGCACAGTCAAGAGATCGATGTAAAAAAATCAAAGGTCTAATCAATCTCTAGTTGCACAGTAAAGTCAAATAAAACTAAATAAATAAGGAAGTGGAATACGTTTGGTACTATTAGTACTCTCCCTGCATCAGACCACCATGCCAAACTGGTTGGAAGAGTGAGCCAGAAACTGGTCAGAGAGACTACCATGAGGCATATGGCAACTTATCTACAATAAGGCATGGAGATGGTATCATCTTGTTGTGGGGGTGTTTCTCTGCAGTTGGGACTGGATCATTTGTCAGGACAGAAATAGGACTGCCCTCAATAGGAACTAAGTTCCTCTTCCAACATGACCTTACACATAGAAGCTAAAAAGAGAATGTCCTTGTATGGTCCAGTCAGAGTCCAGACTTAACCCCCATGGAAATGGAATGACTTTAATATTGCAGTCCACCAACTGACACAATCCAACTTGAATGAGCTTAAACAAGTTCTGTGAAGGAGGGTGGGCAAATATTGAACAGTGTAGATGTGCAACGTTGATAGACAAGTATCCCAACATACTTCTGACACGGTGGGGATCCTTTATCCATTTTTAATTTTTTTTTCTCCTTGGAACTGTTGCTATTATATCTTTCACTAAGACGCATTAGCTATTAGGACAGGGGTCAGGAAACTTTTATGGCCACCAGGCCATTTCAGGGGTGGGCAGGAGCAAACTAGGCCGGACCCTGAGTCCTGTTCTAATGGCTCTGCCCACCACCAGGGAACCCCCCCTGAAGTGAAATCCCTCTCCTCCATATGCATTGCGGAGGAGAGGGATTTCCCTTCAGGGAGGGTTACCTATTTAACGCTCCGGCGGAAGTATCAACGCCGGCCGCAGTAAATAGGGGAGCCACAGCAAAGTGGCAGCACCGGAGCTCCTCCGGCTCTGGTAGTTCCTAACGCCCCCTGCCCGATCAAGCCGGAAACCTGTAGCTCTGGAGCCTTTGGGTTGCCGGCCGGCATTAGGCTGGATCTGCCAGGGGGCGTTAGGCCGGAACGAACTACCGGCTAGGCCGTAAGTTTGCCGACCCCTGTATTAGAAGATGGATTGAGTGAAAAAGGATAGGAAAAATATGTTTGTGTGTCTTTGTTTCAGACTGCAATAAAGTGTAAATAATCTGAAGGGGGAGAAATTGTTTCCCGTTTTTTTCTTAAAAGTTATACTGACATATCACCTCTCCTTTAACACATAAGAAAAAAAACCTTTCATGCTTCAGAATGTAACATTACAGCCTTATTACAAATGTCCACACGCCTAACATCTACTTAGAAACTACATTGAATTTCACCCATTTGGCCCCTAAAATGTGCACACTAAAAATCTTCCACTTTAACAGGGAGTTTGCTGAGCAAGAGAAGAGACTTTTTTCATGCACTATAATGTTGGCTCATGCCAATTAATGTATATTAGTGAAGATTCCTGCTGGTTTTGTTTTGTTTTGCTTTCTGAAGCCCCCTGCTGCTGTTGATTACACCTAGATCTGCTACTGATTGGAACTGTTAAAAGGCAGATAGTGTGTTGGGTGATTACAGCTGAATCCTTTAATCGTACAACTGAAAAAAAAAAACTCTGTATTTCATTCCAGCTTCATATCACTGCTGATCAAGAACAGCACAGCTATTCCTTGTAATGACTAAATATACATACCTATGTGGGGAAATATTGGCCTTTTCTCCTTTGGTAAAATAATTCAGACATTTATTTCAACATCAAGTTCAAGTTTCTTGTTCAGAAAATTTTGCTGGTTTAGATATTAGTGTTTAGTACTGTAACCCTTTAGGAACATTTATTCTAATTTTTGCTTTCAGTTGGGTCCAATGTACTTTTCTCTATTTTAATTATTCCTATGAAGGATGGTAGTGGTAGTTGTATGCATTATCCCTAATTCTGTGTTGTATGGCCATACCAATGTAATACCTTCACAAAAGCCTCTGAGTATTGGCAGAACCATAATAAAAACATATTATGCATATTTCTCCATGTTTTAACCCTTTAGAAATCTTGCAGGTACAGAAAAATATTGCACTGAGGGCCTACTTTCCCTTTTGAGTTGGCAACTTTGTCCCTGCGGCACCGAAATCCCAAATGGGGTATCAGTCCTGCCTGACTTTCCCCAACTGGATAATGTAATACACCCATCTGTATGAGAAAAGCACAACAATGCAGCAGACTTTACAGTTAGATTTCATGTACTGGAGTCAGTCCAGCCGATTGGTTAACTTGTCTTTTGATGCCTATGGTTAGTATGAATTATTGAACTTTATACATCGTCTGTTGCTGGGCCATATTGAATAAGCTGTTTTTGTCATACTCCAATGTAAATTTCTCTACTTTGCCCTTTGTAATTTGGGAATAGGAGGTGATAGTGTTCACAGGGGCATTGCTGCGTTGGGCAGGGATGATATGTTTAAGAACATTATACACAGGTACAAAGTGTTTTCAGGTCCTGCTTATCACATTGGTTAGAGTTGCAAAGAACACAAATTTTCAAAAGGACAAAGCCTTGCCTCACACTACCCAAAATGTTTGGACATTTTTAATAGTGGTTTGTCATAATGTTGAAATAGTTTTGCACTAATAGGTGTCATATAAGAAGCTATCTTTATATCCCCTAAGTATAAAGCATAAGGATGTTTTCAGTATGCATACTGATGATGCCTACTCTTTTCAACAGGCTTTGCCGACAAGTTGACTTTAATTAACTGACTCATCTCTATCTCTCCCAAGTTTTAATGTTTTCTCCTAGCATATGCTTCTGCATCTTAAATTTCCTGATCTTTGGCTTTCTAGAAAATGAGCTCCATAGATTCTGTATTGTACCATGTGGTATCATTTATAATCTAATTAGAAAACTCAAGGGACTAGTGTTATTTTTTGCACCTGCCCATTCAAATTTTTGTTCTTTTAAAATGTCCATTTAACAAGGCACTAGGGCTTTTATTGTCATTTGTGTTTATTTTCTCTCCCTCTCTTTTTCTTTTTAGTACAGCGGTCTAATAACTGCAAGGTGTGTCAATTACAATATGGTGCTCGGTATAATTTAATAAGATGCACAAAACACTTTACAAAAGCCTCCTAGCTACGGAGAAGATGGTCAAGACTATTTCTTTTGCTGTAACTTGTTTTTGAGCACAGGATTTATTGGGATTTGTTGATGAATAGAGCATATAAAGATGACTTTATTAAACCTAGGCACTCCATAAAGTTTATGAAAATGTCAGTATTAAGAAACTGTATATACTTTTAGGAATAATTCTGATGTAGCTTTGTAGCTGTTCACAGATACATTTATGGTGTAAGTGAAATTTTGGCTAGGTTCAGGCCTGCCTTGGGATCAAGCGAAGCTGCGCTGCTTGGTCACTCGTACCATAGTGCTGGATCCTAAAGAAGCAGCATCTGAAGATTTGATAGCAGGCAGTGAGCAGTACTATACCACTGTAGTATAAATATACTGGAAAACTATTACTTTAAAAGTTTCCAACCAACCTAATCAATCCAACAATATTACTTTCCATCTTTTTCACAATTGTACTTGACATTTACAAGCCTTCGGCCATTCTCATTGTTGGATACGTGTTTCCAGGTGCATGCAACTTTAGATTTACTTGGTGGTTGGGTCGAACCTTTATCCATTTCCATAGAATCTATTCATTCAAACCTCTCTTCTGTTAAGGTGCTTTTGCTTTTTTACAAGAGAGTAAGTGGGATCCTTCGAATAGCGACACAGAAATCAAAGCACTTTTCCTGTGACAGTGGAGAGTGTTTAGAACTATTGTTTGTGTTCTGTTTTTTTTCTTAAGCCCCTTCCTGTCATTGACACTGGAAATAATGTACCCAACAGGGACACAAGAAACAGATTTCCATATCCCCCAATTCAATGCAAAACATCCAAATACACTTCAAACCAAATTTTAGGTAGCGTTCTAATTTGAAAACACTTTCACTTTGTCCATTCAGGCAGTGATCTTTTTACAAGGAACTCTTAGACCCTTCCTTTTGCATCCCAGTGCCCTTTCCAATGGAGTGGGGCTTCACAGTGCTTGGGCTCCAATACTGTCATTTTTGGGGTACTTGTGGTGTCATTCGCTTGACTAAATTCCAATACCAGCCAACATCGAGCTTTAGGCAGAATAGAATGCTTCAGCAAGGAGGCTTCAACTGAAGGGGGGTCAATACATGAAAAATGCAGGGTAGGCTATTTACAGAGACTGATTGGGCAAAGTGACAGTTGACCCTTTAAACACAGAACCCAGAAAATCCAATTTCCTATTATTGTCCTACAAATACCATATACTTCCAAGAAATTATCCAATGGTTGCTGCCTGGAGCACAGACAGATGCTCTTTGCCACTTGTGTTACATTCTACAGAAAGGAATGAAATAGCTTTCAGATGCTAGCTGTAATTGAAGAGTAAATATGAAGATTGTCTATTGCTCATTAGTCATTTAGAAGCCCGTGCTTCTGTATTTTCTACAGCTGTGAATGTTTTATGACTTTTCCTGTGTTCGAGTTTTGTATCTAATATCCTGCAAAGAATAAAACATGACACTGTGAGTGATACAGTGCTTAGGGGACCTCAGAAGATCAACTCCTGAGCCTCTGACAATGTAGTTTTAACCCTTTACATGACCTCTGTTCATCTGTAGTCTACTCGACGGAGATACACACATACACTTATTAGATCCTAGGATCAGTCTAAGAAACAGAAAAGCCCTTCCTACACTTACATTGAGCTTTAAAAAAATGCATTTTTTTTGGACTATTTTTTTTTTTTTTATAAATAGAAAAACTGCTGCATGTTAGTAGTATTTATCTTTTATACCACATAGATAGTTTCACATTTTGTAGGCTGTTCATTTGCGTGCAGTTTCCATGTGTCATTAAATTCAGTGTGTTAGCATTCATTTATGGGGCGATGGTAAGTTATTTGTGTGATACTTTACAAAATATCTACAGAGTGTAAAATAAGAAAAAAAAAAACTACATAATGATTAGTAGAAAATAAAAAGGGGGAAATTCAATGAGTTTGGTAATGACAAATAATTTTGGAACAGTCGTAATTTATATATATATATATATATATATATATATATATATATATATATATATATATATGATCAATATTTTGCAACCTGGATTTCCTCCAGAGGTTGCTTGGGACTTGTTGAGCTTTGAGCAATTTATGCCTCTCAGGTCAGTTTATTGACACCAGTGATCTTTTTGGCTATCTGTAAGTGCGGCAGCCTTCCCACTGGCCAGCAATGTAGCTGTGTATATAGTAATTATAGAAGGGGTTCCCTGAAGACCTGAAAGTGGTTGGGCAGGATTCTGGAATAGCTAGTCTTTAACTTTCTCACTATGACTATACTTCAGTGGTCATTGTGCCATACCATCAGAATCATGGCTTACATGTAGACTTTTCTCTTGTTGCTTCTCCCCACCAATCACCACCGCTGTTTTCTGCACTTTATGAGATGTCGGTTAATCAGATATGCAGGGTATAGTTGCCTTTAGGTTACCTACCCTCCATTTGTGGCAAAGGTTTTTGTTTTTTAATTAGCTTTTGCTGCTTTTCTAATAAATTACTGTTTTTTTGTTACGTCTGACTGATGAGGGGTTGATTGCTAGTTTGAAGTTTACACTTTCTACACATATGAATGAAGATTTGTGCTGCTGTTTTGTCCTCTTGGGGTTCAGGTGTAAGCTGTATTGGCTAGTCTTATGTACCTTCCTCACTAATTGCCTTTGCCAGCCAGAAGCTTTTTTGCTTTTCTTCTTCAATAATCCGTCTTATTTACCAATATTACAGATATATCATACTTTGTAGGTTTGTAAGAAAAAGAAGTTAAATCTGGAGGGGTTTCCAGTACAAACTGGTTTAGCATCTTCTTTTTATTTTCCAACATTCCAAGGACATTTGGTTACAGTACTTGCCACCGCAGGATCCTCCGGCAGTAGTCTTTTTAGGTAGAAGTTAACATTAAAAAATGAGTGTACCCAAATTTAATAATAAATGTGGTGGTGCCTAGTAGGCCCTGTGTCTTGCAGCAAAATTTCAACCATTATTGTTAACTATGGCTTTGTTCCTTCAACAAGTCCTTTCAACTTTCTCTGTTTTTAAGAGGAGTGGTACATTTGGGTAGACTTCCTTGTCATTTTGTGTATTAAGAAATCTTTTTTTTTTTTGCAGGTTTAGGGAATTGCTGGACAGACTTCATTGTTCTCCCCAGCCCTTTTTATCCAGGCACAGCACCCCAAACTTTTCAGCAGCCACCCGGCTGTTTTTGGGTGATAACTTATAAATTGGGTCACAATACAGGGGTCACCAACCGCCTACAGCTTCTTCCCACCGAGCTGAAAAAAAAAATTCTGGGTTGAGCACTGGACTTTTCCAGCTGACTACAGATATTTTGGTAAATACAAAAGCTGAAATACCACAATATTGTTGTACAGTTGTTATTGATCCAGAGCTTATGAGAAACAAAATCCATGTAGTATTGTAAGTTTTCTTTAAATACACGCTCATGTTCTGTGAGTTAATATATATGATTGGATCAGTTTTTATCTGCCTAAAGATCAATTTGAGTAATTTGTTAAAATCACCAGCCTTAGGCTACTATGCTCCGTGCAGTCCCCAAACAAGGGCAGGTTAGTTAACTAATAGTTATTTTCTATGGTCAGTTCAAAATCAAACCCTTCATTGGTGTACACTGAAAAAAATAGAACAGATTGCACAGCAGCACACGTTAGCACCAAACATTTATTAATTTAGTTTGGAAAAACTACGTATAGAAGTCCAGGTATCAATTACTGTATACAATTGGTTCAAATATTACAGAAGAATATTTAGCTTTTGATTAGGTGATGGATATTTACCATATGTTATAATTTTTAGTCATAAAGGTGAACATTAGAAGCACAACCACTTCCTGGAGTGTGACTCTATATTCGTGTAAGATTGTGCTGTTGGTTTGTGCTATGAACTATTTATAGGTTGCCAATGTATGTTACTTACAGAAGAGAGAGTAGGGCACGTAAGAGCGTAGATGCTTCACACAGCCATCAAGGGATTGACATGCTTCATTAATATATGCATGCATTAATGCTGGTGCAATAAAACTTTCAAAATTGAACTGGCGTGATATTATATTATTTAGGGCAAATTAAAATTATTTTTAAAAGCAAGAGTGGACCATATTTCAATTCTTCTGTCACGTATATAGGAAAGGTCATTTTGGCAAACAAATGTGATTAATAAATATAGATATTAAATTCAATTTATCAACTAATATCATACAGTATTAAAAGGCACAATGCAACATTTCTGAAAGCTAAGTTAAAGGTAGGGGAAAGTATTTCGTCCAGCTGTCATCATGCTGTTTGCTTCACTGTGTTTAACAAGCCATAAAACACCAAGATACAGAAACACTAATTGTCACTGTCACATTGAGTGGGATGATTTTAGGACTAATACCAGCATCTCGTAACAAATTTTATATACAATTTTCCTTAATCTGAGGGAATAATAATGTGTGTGGCCCCTTTTTTTAACCATCATATAGGACCCTAGTATTTTCCCAGAAATTCTGGGAAAATGTCTTTATTCATCCAGTCATCGATCAAACACGCTTATTAGGTGCTTCCCTGAAAACTGTATTTAGAACAGGTGAGATGAAAGCTCAAAAAGGTAAACTAGGTAAAATATAAGAATAATAAACTTCAGTTTTAAATTTAAAAGACAAGACTGTGTTATATTTATAATTTCTAGTGTATCCAGCCTAAAAATCATTTGTGGTGTGTGTGGATAACTCCAGGTGTAGTATAAAAGTCTTTTACGTATGTGCATGTAATCCATCTCCTCTTTTCATTTGTTATTATCTTACTAATTTTTATTTTTTTGACGATGACAAGGAATCCCTTTATGTTGAAAAATTCAGAGGTACTGTCAGTTACACTTTATGTAGCCATAATGTTGTGACCTCAACTTTATTTTGAAAGGACAAGTCTCTTAGATCAGCGGTCCCCAACCCCCGGTCCGCAGCCCAGTAGTCGGCCGACTGATAGGTGGGCCAAAGCCCACCTATCAGATGGCCGACTAGTGGACTATGACCCCTGGAGGGATTGCAGGCTCAGACCTGCGAAGGGAGAGTGGGCAGGTTCTGGCATCATGACATCACTCTAAGTTTCTTCTCCTTTGAGTAAAAACACGGCTCCCCTCGCGTGCGCAGTCCAAAGTCCTTGCATTTAGTGGTCCGTGACCTGCAAAATGTTGGGGAAAACTGTCTTAGATCACATTATAAACTGAGCAGCACAGCAACATTTTTATATACTGTTTTCAAACTGTACCAGTAGTGGTTTTACCAAAGTGTCCCTAGCTAGTGGCAGAAGCTTGAACTTAATTATAATATTTGAACCATACAAGTTATTACCATTTATTTTATGTTTTCCTGCTCATTTGTACAATTATAAAGGTTGTACAAATTTGTTCATGTAAAATATGCTTTAGTATCCGATCTATCCAATTTTTATAATTTTTTTTTTTTTTTTTTTTTACATTTTGTCGAAGTCAACCACCTGATTTGCTTGAAATGTGACTGAAATTAGAAGTGCCATCTTACCTTTAGCTATAGTGACAGTTTTTTTTATTTTTTTGTAAAAACACTATGAATGGGCTTGTTCTACTCTGGATCCTGAGTACCTAAAATCCAGTATTGTAGACCATACTACTGTCCCATGTTTCCATTACCAGTCTTGGAATGTGAAATTTTGTCATATGAAGTGGTTCTTATCTGATAGTATATATGGTGATTTTCCTAGAGGTATATCAAAGTTCAATTTGATCTAAATATAGTGTACATGGGGCCACATTTACTATTGGTCACATGCCTATATAGGCAAAGAGGCATCTTTTTCCAGTAAAGTTGTGGACCATGTGTTGTTTTTCTTTTATAAGTACAAATAGCTATCTCATGTACGTTTTTTTGCACAGTACCACATTTTTATATTCTCTTCCCTCTCCACTGTACCCTACACTGTATTAAACTTGCAGATTCCCTCTCAAAGTAACAGAGAAAATAAATGTTAAAGTTGTCTGTCCACCACTCCACAATTGTGGAGTTTTCTCTGGTACATTAGGTTGCATGCAGTTCTGATTAGGTCAAAAATTTACATCCCTGACAAGACTGCAAAATCTAATGACCCACGAAGCCCATTAAATGGAAGGTTGAGGCTCCTTGTAGCTCATTGGTGCAATATTACCCAAAATCTTTCAGATCTTTCAGAGGCCCAGACCATCCACCTTCGCAGCATATTCTCACTACTCTTCCAAAAGTCTAAGTGTTACTATTTTTTACATATTTTCCTTGTTCTTAACCTAAATCCACTGAACAAGTCATTGATTTCTAAATAGTTAATATTTCATTACTGATTGATTTCAAAGATGTTCTTCTACAGATTCCCATATACCACAACACTATCAGAGACTGGCAGTTCTGTTGCAGGGGAAGATGATGCATTCACATTCAGGGCTCTTCTGTAATTAATGGTGGAGGTCCTGGCCTCCTAACACTATGAGAGATATCTATAATATGTTATTCAGATGACCTTCTCTTCTAGAACAAAAATCTTATCAATATAGAAATAAGCAATAATTTACCAACTGACAGAGGATCTAAACTTTTCCTTTTCCTTTCCAAAATAGAATAAAAACTTTGGCTGGAGTAGGAAATCAATACAGCAGAATGGAAGATATTGCTTCCGAATAGGTACAAGTGAAACCATCGTAGTATGTTATTTATTTAGTATAAGCTGACATGCAGTCCACTATCTGACACCCTAAAAACGACGTTGCTGTCATTGCCCTCCTTCATTTGATGCTGACAGTATAAAAGGGTTATCTGAGGTTAAATAATAATGTTTTATTGGGACTCCATTGCCCGTTTGAGTAGGAAAAGCTAAGGAATACAAAGGAATACAAAATAGCCACAAACAGACTTTGATCCTTCAGCAATTATAGGTATTTATTATTAGCACTTTCTCTTTATTTTCTTCTGTTTGGGGTACCTGCATATTCCACTCTAATCAGAATTTATAATTAGCACTTTCTCTTTATTTTTTTCTGTTTGGGCTACCTGCATCTTCCACTTTAATCACCAGTTTAAGATAAAAAAAAAGGTAAGCACACATTAAAATATTTATGTTTGGAATAAAACTGGCATTTTGTATGAAATAATAAAGTCTTTTCATAGAAAACTTCAGCAAAAGTGTTTTGCGCACACTAATCTCTTTTGGGAAACACAGGGTAACTTAAAACAGAATATTATGATGGAATTTAAACTGTTGAAAAGAAGCCGGTTCCAATATTTTAGCAGCTGTCATCTCAAATCATTTAAGATGTCTTTAGATACATTTTTGAGGTAGACAAAGAATCCTGAGCTTTCTTCCTCCGTCATAGAATGATTGCTAGTGATTTACTGAATTGTGGCAATTGTGTTTGCAAACAGAGACAGCTGGTGAGTCAGAAATTCCACCACTAGAGAAATCTCTCCTGAAAATCTTATCAGTGTAGTAAGAGGACTATGGAATACACCTATCTTTTTAGATGCATGTGTGTGGCTTTTTAGTAAGTTAAAGTTTGCAAGATCTGTGGCAAAGTTTTTATATAAATTCATAGGTTCAGATATTTTCTGTTTGACTTTTTTTCTTCATTATAATATTGTAATCTTGGTGATGAAAATGATTCTTTAGTTGGTTGCAAAGTAACTTGGACATTTCAGGGGAACATGAACTTACTCTCTGAACTTGCCAAAGAGAAACTCAGGCAGAAAAATGCCTAAATACGTCCAAGTTGTAGGTGTGATTAAGATAGACTTACTGAAAACAGTAGGCAAATATAAAGCTCAATAGCCAAGGCCTACATAAAGGAGAAGTGTAGGTTTACAGTATGTACGACAGATAATGGAAAGGAGAAAAGTAGCTTCGAAAGACTATTGAGGTACTTTACCAAGTAGGTGGCAGATAAAACTTTATTAAAACTTTAGTCCCAAGTTAGCAATGGCAAATTAGTGATGACATGCTCAGTGTTATCCCCAGTCCTTTTTAGGTGAGTGCATCACCTGCACCAACTCAATGGTTGCTGAAAAGTAGAGTCACAATTTAAGGGCCACCATCTGCCTACAGCTTCTTCCCATCCAGCTTAAAAAAGAGAAAACTGCAGGCTGAATGCGGCCAGGAAAATATTTTTATGGAGAACATGCAAATAAAGCCAGAGATGCCAAATGTGCTAATGTGTTGTGACTGAATCTATCATTGTATTATAATATCATTGTGATCATGTCACAATAGTGGAATATCAACCTCCATCACTGTTAGATATAAAGACACATTCTGTTATTCTTCATACCTTACCATATTTTAGGGCAGCGGTCGCCAACCGGGGGTCAAGGGCTCTGGCCGGTGCACCCCCGAGCGGGGTCAGGAGAAAGACTGCACGATGAATGAACGAGTGCTGTACATACAGCACCGTTTTGCTTTATGGAGAGGGGAGAATGATGGAGCAGAACCCCTCTGTGCTCTCTCCCCTTCACTTGCATTACAATCGTTCGTCGTTGTTTAGACAATGGACAACAAGCGCTGTACACATGCAAGATTCTCGTCTGATATCGGCCTTGATACCATTATCGGATGAGAACCATTGCACGTGTGTACGTATCCTTAAATAAATGATGATAAGAATAGTTGCATAGCATGACCTTGATATTGATACCTTTGTTTGCACTTTACCAGTCAAGCTGTGACCTGCCAGATCACCGCTTGGAATTTACTAGATTGTTAACGGAAGAGCAGATTCAACTTTCAACCTACATTCACTTTGTACCAGCATTCACTTTGTTCCCTGTGGTAGGCTCTATCTGAATTTTTTGATTGTTGTGAAAATGCTTGGTTTTATAATTTGTCTTTAGTTGCTCTTTAAATCCTACCATTTACGTTTTTATCATTGGTAAGTAAAAAATGTGTTGGTGTGTGCCTGTCTCCATCCTCCTATTACATCCTCGTAAAATAAATGCAGAGACAAGTAGTTTTAAGTTGACAATGCTGAATAGCATATTTATTGTATAATTCATTTGGATTACTTGTTTTGCTTTAATTGCTGGCCGTCCTTTCTCATTTATTTATGACTAACAGATATTATGTTGGTATATCCAGCTGCTTAATGCTTTCTGCAGAAAACAGGTGGCTATAATCATTTGTAGTCAGGTCACTGAGAAGAGAAGGGAGACAATCATAGTGAGGAAGTGCGAGTGAGCGCAGAGGGCATCCAGAGGGTGGGAAATGGCAGCACACGGTTTTCAGAGTTGATCTTACACAGCAGAAATGAGGAACCGATGAAACAATGAGGCGATAATTAAGTATCAGTAAATATAATTAACATAATCTTACAAAATTATCTTCACTGTTAATTTTTTTGTTTTTGGAAAAATGTTCTGTACCATCCTTGTAATCTAGAAACTTGTCTATAAAGTTCCTTACCAGTGCTGTACATGTCAGATCTTAAAGAGCATCTATCCGTATGGATCAAAAAGCTATCGACATTGGACTGCCCACCTACTTGTTAATGTACCTGTACTGTTGACAGTACTGTTGGCTAGTTGAATCTGTAGGGAGGTAAAGTTGAACTAAACACACAATGCTTACCTATTCCTGTTCAGTCGCTGGGTGCCGCCATCTAATGCTGAGCTGTTTATGCAAAATTTGATAGCTGGGCATTAATCAGGCAGGTAAGAACTGTTTTGCAGAAGGGACATCGCCTGTCCCTTTCTGCTTGAGGTCAAAGTGGGACTTAAGCTCCACTTCAGAACTGAGATGGGTAGGCCTTTATGTGCTGACGTAAAGTTGCAGTTCCTATCCTGTCTCTAATGACAAGAACATGTATGCATCCAAATTTCTGGTAAAATAATGGTTAAACTTTTCATGTCTTATTACATTTAAAAATCTTTTTTTTTGTTTCACTTGGGGCCCTTCCCCCTGGTCCCTCATAGTTGGAAGGTGGAGGACTGAGAATACTTAGAATAGAACTCCACAGATTCAGTTTCCCAAAGTAACAGTGATGGGGAAGAGGAGGGGGGGATAAGTGGAAAAAGCTAGGGCATTGGATGAAATAGGTTTTTGTTAAGGTGGAGAATGTTACAATTGTATTTGCCATATCAACTTGGAGGGCAACTTCTGGGGCAACTTCTGGGGCAGGCAACCTTTGACTTTTAATTTAAGAAGGGTTACATTCCGTTGTTTGTAATTATGTACAGAACATTTGATGATTCTGATACATAGTAATAATGTCATCTTCTATATATTATATACCTAATAACTAATTTGATTTTAAAATGCCAGCAACTTTAATATTTATACATTAAAAAAACACCAATATCACAACACATGATCCTAATCAGTTTGTTGACTCTATGCATTTTGCAGAATAATAACTAAGTTTAAGTTTCTATTAAACTATTAAGGGATGTTGCATCAGTGGAGGTAATTCTAAGTCCCTACTAACACCACTCTCTATATATAATCTTCTATATATTAACATTAAGAGGTTCAATACCCTTTAAATCTCCCATATTTCGACTATTAAAATACAATTCTATCTAGCAGATACACTTTTAAATTTCGGTTTGGGCGTGTCCTTGTTATTCTAAAATCCTAACTAGCATTGTCAAACCTACCTGCCGGACTGCAAAACTCCTGTCCCTCTCCACATACATGTATTCATTGATTTCTTTCCTAACAAAACAATGTTGCTTGCCTACATGTTATGTTTAGAGTAGGGTAGTTCTCACATACTGATTGCTACTAGAGGAAAACCCCATATAGGTATATGAAGTCTGTTTACGAAGAATATAAAAGCCAGCAAATAAAATGTGAAAGCAGTATTACATATTACCTTTAGGTACATTTTACAGTAGTACATCACAACCTGTAATCCCTAACTATGGATTATAGTTTCTCTTTAACAACATAGCATCCTCTTGTGTGGACAGGGCTTAATTTTTAAACAACTTTTCTCCTACTTTATGAAATTTTAAAACTTTTTTGGGGACAAGCTATGTACAGTAATTCTTTAGTTGAATATAATTTCATTTTATTAAATCCTCACCTAATAAGTTTTGGAATTATCCTTTAATTGAACCTGATGCCCTCAAGTGATTTTATCATTTTTTTCCCCGCTAAATTGGATTTTGTAAATGGAAGGGTTTTAAATGCTAAAAATTAGCTAATAAAGTATCATAAAATGTCATACCTCTTATGAATTAAAAATATTTTAGGATACCTTTAATGCTTTGTGATCAACAAGTGATAGATTTTATCCATCATTATTTATGAATAATGTTGGTGCACATGCTATATTTGTCTGATTACCCATTTGACACAAGAATAATGACTGGATGTCAAAAGAAAATTATAGGCTTTTTGCTACATGCATCTATGTGAGAGAGGAAAATGTGTGTGCATGTATGTATGTGTATATATATATATATATATATATATATATATATATACCTTAAATGCAATATGAAACAATTTCTCCCTTTTCTGTTTTTGATAGTTTGCATTGTCTTTGCATTTAAAGGTAGTTCTGCATAGGACGAGATGATGTCCTAATATGACCCAAGAATATATATATATATATATATATATATATATATATATATATATTGAAGAATAAATACACTTCCCTCAGTGAACCTGGGCGAGCCAGCAAACCTTGAATCCTGATCCATTCCAAGTTTGCTAATCACCCAGGTTCACTGATGAAAGTGTATCTTCACCAGCCTTGAAGAGCTTTCCTAAATCAGGCCAAATTACTGTGCTTTTTTTTCTTTTGTACAGGCATGGGTTAAAAAATAATCTCTGTACTTAGATGGCTTATTTTATCAGTTAGAAAATGTGGAATCTTTCCTTCACTCCCCCATTTATTCTGTACACTGGTGGTATTCAGTGGTCCTGAATAGTATGGCTTACCCATTGTGTACAGTATAAAAACCAGCCGGCTCGAACCATGTCAGGGGGAAGATCACTGGTTTAATAGGGGGGCGCGAGCTAAACTTAAGACAGATCCAAACCCGCTTAGAGAACAAGTGCTCCATCACTGCTCCCAGTGGCTGGCTCCTTCTTTTAGAACCAGTGTTTGCAAATTTGGCAGAGGCTGGAAGCAAGCTATACTGAACCGCTCACTGCCACAGCCATTCCCTCTATACTGTGCTGTTGTGGGTAAATGCTAAATGTTTGGTCTTCACCTAGTCAGCAGTTCAGTGGCGTGGGAAAGTGGTAACTTCAGCCTCACCACCAGTATTTCCTTAGCAAGATGGGGTACGTTAATAAAAGTCATCTTCACTTTAGGAGAAGTTGTCCTTTAAGGAACAGTAGTGTTACAAAAACTATTGACATATATTGGATTAAGTGTTTTATTTAAGAAAGTCAAACATGTCTATACTATAAGAAGCTAACACTTAGACAGCTGTAAATATGTTTTAAAAAGTTATGTTATTTAACATAATTGTGTACTACAGGGCATAAATATATTGAGCAACTAGTCAAAACATTTTCACGAGTTAGATTGTTTTATTTGCTCTTTACCATCTCATTTTCCAGTTACATAGCAATGACTGAGCAAATGCAGAAATGTCTATTTACTTGTGAGTGCAGCTGTGGGTTTCAACAACACCTCTCCCGCTTCAGACGCCACTCATGCAGAGTGACCTAACAGAATGCGAGTTTGAAAATGCCTCCCAACACAGTGGAAATTATTGGGATTTAATACAGTCTATCTTTATTTTCTCATTCATGGAGCAGAAACAATTTCTATTTTCCTATGAGGAGGTAACAATTTTTTTCTTTTACACAATAAGCAGAGGAGAAGCATGTGAAAATACACGCACCACTATATTTTAAAGTAAACCTGTTACAGACCTGGGAAATATAAACTGAGTCTATGGAAAGATTCATAATCAGGTTATCCTTAATGGAAACCACTTGTCCACACAATAAATAGATGTAGAGTTGTGGGCAAGCAAAGTCAAATTCCATCTTTCCTGTAATAAAATCGGTAATGCAATACAAATTTCTAAGAGGGAGGTTAAGCACTCAGAACAGCAGCCAGAAGCAGGTGAATTCGTATTCTGTTAGATCATCCAGAGATGTCTGTCCCGCAGATCTCATGGTTAAGTTTGGTGCAACTGAAGACCATGTTTGTCCTCAATTTCACTTTTACCTTTTGTATGTAAAATATATTATTGGAGAGGTTTTGAGGAGGCCAAACTTCCTGTTCTCATTGGCTTACATCATTGTACACTATATACTACCCCTCCCCCAATGATACAAAAAAAGAAGGGCAAGTTTTGTGGTAATGCTCGTGCTCAGTTTGCTGAATATGTTTTGTTGTACCTTGGACAAGGATTGTGTTACTGCAAATTTTAGGCATATTTTTCTTTTAACTTAGGAATTGGTTGTCAGAGAGCTTTTGTGACTTTTGCTAAAAGTCATTTGCTAAAAGTACAAGAATAAAGCGGGGGTATTGTCCTTCACCTAGACTCATTTTGCTTTAATACTTTTTGAAAAGATCTAGGGTGTTATACAAAGTGCCATAAATTGGTAACCAACAACTAGATTTCACCTCTTGCCGTTTTAAATTAGTGAAAGATGGGGACTAACTGGTTGTTCTGGTTTACTGTCCCTTAAACAATCCTGCAGGGTCATTACAAAAACTTTCACCATTGACTTGTTTGTTCTGTATTTTGTAGATTCCATCAGTAGAGTGTGACCCTATCATTTGTGATAGCTTCACCAATTGGTTACCACTGGAAGTCCTGTAGAACACATCTTGCTACTAGATTTTTTTAGATCTTTCTAGAGACACAAATGTATACAGCTATCTAGAGGTCATTGTGCATTGAAATATCAGCTTACGATACATTATTACCTTTTTTCGTTTTTTTGTTTTAACATTAAAGTGTATCTGTTCTACGCTTTGTATAGTATGCCATTATCTATGTATATTGTTCCTTCTGCACGTTTTGTACAGTAGAAATAAAAATTGTTAAGGATCCTGTTTAAATAAAGTTTAAGATATAATATACCAGAATTTTACATCTTTGTATAAATCTAGTAACAGGTGAATGCACAAATCTCTGTGGTTGGCTTAGCAAGTAGAAATGAATTCTTTGTTGCAGGCATCATAGGAAATATATTTGGCATGTCATGCTGTGCTCAGTCTCTCTTCCACAAACAGCAATGTGGAAACAACAGGGAGCAATTTGTAATGTCCCGTGAGTGAACTTAAATCAAGACAGTAAATAATCCTGGAAGGGGAACACGGGGACCAAATCGCCACTGTTTAATTGATGGTATGATTATACAAATTGCTTTTATACATTCACAATTTGAGGACAAGAAGTATTCCAGTACATTAACACTCATTAAGACCTCAGCCATTATTAATTTGGGATAAATATAGAATATATAAATTTAGAATAAATAACTCTGATTACCTACATATTGCAGTTTTTTTTTCTTTGTACCTTACTAAAATAATTAGGATTACTAACATTTAGAATATATTCTACAATTGTAGTAACTCCTCTCAAAATGTTTGAGTTTTGACTAATCTACACTTACCTAATTACTGCATATTGATGCAGAGAACCGTGCAGACACCATCGGGGAAACCCTCTGCATCGCTGCACACCACTTACCTAAGAAAAAAGCCCTGTAGACATACAGCAAATTTAAGTATATAAAGTAAGCATACAATATCATATGGGGACTGCTAAGACATAAAGTTGGGTGAATAATGGAGCTATGTGCAGAATATTGTGTTGAGTTTTCTGTATTTTTGTTGTGGGTATGAAAATACTTTTTGTAGATATATATTTAATTGTTATAATTGTTTTTGTTTATTTTGTTGTCATATGTGGATGTGAGCTTTTATTGAGATATCTTAATACAAATTTAAAAGAGGAATGCTAGGAGCAAAAAATTGGGCATTGAGGAAGGAGGGGCAGTCAGGAGTCTTCAGTTGTTCTTGAAAGACTTTTAACCCTTCTTCACCTAAACTCATTATTATTGTCACAAGGTGAGGTGTGAGGTGATTTGAAATGTTTAAATTGTTTGATTGCATGCTGAATTACTACAGTAGAAACATCTGAATAAATCAGGTTAGCATCAGATACCGAAGGTAATAACACCAAACACCCACCAACTCTGACTCAGAACCTGGCTTTTACTGTAGTATTGTATGTAGGTATTCTGAAGTATGTAATTCAGAATAAAAAATAGAAACAACCTTAGATATTTTTAGGGGATTAGTATGTACCCTCACCTTCAATTTGTTTAAATTATTAATGACTTAATCAGAAATCATTTTAACAGAGGTCGCCTGTAATCTATCTGGCTTTTTATTATACCGAAAACACTTAACATTTTAACACATTTTGTTCTGCCTCATCTTTTAAAATATCTGAAGTCCCTGACTTAAAAAACATACTTACATATACTATATACACAATATGCAAAGTGCCAGACAAATGCACGGTAAGATCGGCACTTTTTTTTTTTTTACATTTACAGGAGGAAACCTTACCTGATCTCACACTGTGAAATTGGGTGACTTCTACAAAAGCAGGAAGAAGGTGGAGGTATCCACTGGTTCCTCCACACCTTTTTCCCCTTTGTACATCACCTGATATAACCCTGCACATTTAGGAAAAGGATCATGCCTGAAATCGGGCATGTGCAGAAGGAGTAGCCAGGAGCCTCCCGGGATGCGTGATGTAGGTATCCCAGAAGGCTCTGCACACCCGGGACACCTCCGTGGTGATCAAGACAAAAAAGGGAAGGTGCTTCCCATTGCATTAAAAAAAAAATTTTACTTTATATAAAGGGTTGTCTATCCTTTTATATAAAGTAAAAATTTTGAGTTTAGGTCCGCTTTAACAAGAAAAAAGGTACTTGGTGTACAATTTTATTTATATATATATATATATATATATATATATATATATATATATATATATAATATAATATATGGGTACTTGGTGTACAGTTCAGAATGTTCAGAAAAAGAAGCAACAAAAGTAAAAATCACAAACTTAATGTTAGTTTGAAACATTTCTTGTTACTGTAGATGAAAGTCTAAATTGTATTCTATATTTGTTCTATTTGTATTATTTTTTTTTTAATTGTCAGATTTTATAATTATCAGATTTTAACTGACGTCATAACTAGTGATAGTCAATGAGATGGAATAAATTTGACTTTTGTATGTAAATAACACTGACTTGAAAGGGAGCCAATCAAACTCTGACTGGCCTAAGTTCAAGTTGTGCATGCTATTTTCATATAAAACTCAATTTTTTTCCATTTCATTGATCTTCTCTAGTCAATGCCCTTCAATCTTTATATGCAAATGAATGACACAAAGTAAAGTGTTTAAAGTCTATATAAACCCTAGTAACAAACTTCTCTGATATACCATAGAAAGTATTTTATTATATCGATTTGATACAAACAAAAATATATTAAACCTGTTGATCTTGATTATTTACAAGTAAATAATATCTAAACAGATGACAAATCCATGCATTAATTAAAGTTGCATTAAATTGAACAGTTTTTAATCAATACATTGCAGCTTTAGTTGGGATACACACACACACACACACACACACACACACACACACATACATTTATACACATTTCTTTGTTGAGTTTAACTGTACTAGTGTTATGAATATTAATCAGGACTAGAAAACAAATACTGTAAACATGCTTTAATATTCTGAGAACCACTTTAACAGGACACAGAGCTGATTTAATCTTGAGCTAAGTTCACAAAATAGGTGGTGAAGTTTTACTTGTCCTCTACTGCCTATTGTCCAGTGGATAGTATATTATCCACAGGGTTTTTGTTGCATTCTTAGTGATAACTGCATCCCACTGTGTTGAGAGTCTATGTGAAACCACATGAGAGAGATTAAATAGAAAACATTTGACTATTACAAAGTGCGGCTGCTAAAAATTGATTAGGGCTTCGAGGTGGCATCAATGGGCGATATTAAATATTGAGTGACACATGTAAAGACAAATGCTGGCCTATATATAATTTATTTGGCCTGGTAAATGGATTTGTCTTGCAACATGCAGGCCCCCCACAGTCACTGCAAGTATTCAAGTGGATGCTGAAGTAAATAAATAATATAAGTACTTTACTGTGCAATCTAACACTATTAAATATTAAGAATTTCAGACAATTGATTCTTAATTCTTAATCAACTTCCTCTATACCACATGTTCCATTCTTGGAAATGAAAGATTTCTTTTTTAAGGCTGTTGATGATGCCTTGATTAAGCTACCATTTGCAGTGCTCTGTATTTTGATGCATATGTTTTTTGTGTGTATTTTTTGATTGAAGATTTAATTGTTTTGATTTTCAAGGGAAGGTAGGTTATGATGTTGACTGTCCAAATTTTAGGCATTGTATAAGTATAATGTATAAATGCACACCTTCCTCTATGTCTTCAGTATTGGTTTTAAGGCACAAGTCAAAGGAAAAAAAACATTGGCAGTGGAGCTACCCTGCACGGCAAGTGACAAATGCTTATTTATGTCTAGGGAAGGGTTACAACATTCAATTTTATCTTAATTCTTGCTTGTACAGGCTCCTTCTCTGTGCAATCAGTACCCCACAGCGTATTCTCCAAGACACTCTTGGAGACCCTTTATCCCTACAATGCAGAACAAATAATCATACAGTGAATGTGAGGACACAAGGGCCCTCTCCCAACTCCCAGCATTGGACAAAGGGGCATGAGCACAATAGTTCATTCCACAGTATTTCTTCTGCATTAAAGAGCTGCCTATTTGCATTTATTAGGATACGTTACACTTAAAGACCTTATAGTAATCTGGTAGTCATTGGCTGCTGCCAATATATCTTTGCCCTTTTTAGACCTGAGATAATAGCTTGTATAATAGGTAGGTATTTTATTATCAATTGCTTTGTAGGGACAGCAGCTTATCAGAACCTTATTAGGCTAACTCGGCTTAGTCCTGTTTCTGACACCTGGCTTACATTGATGATTTAATCAGGTGCGGGGTTCAGGAATAGAAAGATCTGTTTCCATGGTGGTTAACTTTGCAAGAACCAATCATTTGTTTTATTTTATTCAGGTTGGGAAATTGAAGGTAAGGATTTTTTAACAAGTTGGTATATAGAACGAATTACGTGGAAAACTTAAACCTTTCCTAAGAGAAATCTGTGGTTGTCATTGCTGTTTTGCTGTTAAAAAATTTACATTGCCTGGCTGTCATGCTGTGCCATTAGCTGCAATACTTTGATCAGGGACCAATTAGGCAAAGGGGCATGTCAGAGAAAAATCAGATTTTTTTTAATTGACTGAAGTTAGATATATAAGGTTTCCTTTAAAATAGCTTTGTTTTCATTTAATGTAAGCACTTAATTCTCTATCTGTTGTCAATAGTGAAAATACAGAACTAGCACAATTTGTAGATATAGTGTTTTAAAAGATAATGGATAACCCCTTTGGAGTTCAGGGGAGCATATAACCGAAAGGTTTAATGACCGTATTATACATGGCTGGATTATTTTATGCTTATTGCATACAGGCAGAATTTTATGTAAGCAGCCTCACAGAAAATTAATAATTTACTTTCATCATTACAGGAAAGAGGGCAGTGAGTCTAATAGTCCAGAAACAAGAAGTCAAGCATGCTGAGATCAACTCACATGGCTTACTTGTCTGAGATCCAGAGCCTTTACATACTCCCTGATTGAACTGAACTATCACAAAAAAAGACCTTTTATTCTAGAAGAATTTGGTGCACTTTAGCAACTATTTTTTTAGTAGCAGCACATCTTCAGATATTTGAAGGTTCATCTATGTTCTGTTGGCAGGTTATCTAGGTGCCCGGGAGCACTGCTTATATCTTGTGCCAAATAGAAAAGTTCAGGGAGCTGGAAGGGAGAGGGGGTAATGGTTAGATGATGGATGAAGTGTGACTATTTTCATTTGCAATAAGGGTTTTTGAGATAGTTGGGCTCCCTGAAGTAATCTTTGGTTACCTAGTTTATGATCTAGTGCCTATGATCTATGATTTCATACCTACTCCATAACCCTGTACACAAGTTAGATCCTTTGTTACAAAACAATTTGTGTACCAATTGCTGTCCTATTCTTTAAAGGCTGGGTGGGGATAATGAGCTGGTTGTTCCCTGTTGCTCCATAGGCAAGTACTGTGGTTGACACCGATTGGTCATTCATTGATTTGCCAGAATAGATAGGTGAATGACATCCGGGGACTGCTGTATATTTGCTCAGGACTTTCACGTTCATCTCAGGTAACAATCATTCAGTGTGTGTGCGTATGTTGTTTATGATCTGACTGATATGATATGTTAATACTGTATGATCTGGGGCCACTTATCTAGTTATTTTGAAATAAAATACTTTATTTGTTTTTTTTTTTTTTTGATTGGTCCAGTTTATTTCTGTTTATTATACAAAGCAAAAAAAGGTGATTCCTTCTTTACACAGATCAATATGAACAGTTTTATCCTTCTCTTTTTCAGGAAGGTATTTTTGGTGTGTAAGACAAGATGCAAGATCCCACACCTAGAACACACCACCCTTTGCAATCTGAAGAAGTAGGATTTGATCCACTACAGTGTGATATAGGCAGACACGATGAAGGTAGGAACGTGTTACCTTATGGGAGTATTTAATATGAAAAAAGCATTGCAAACTGCAACTAATTAGCCTCATATTTAAACAGATGTGGATCTGTGGAACTTTACTGGTTATTACTCTCACTGAACCTACCACAGCCTTAACCACAAACACAATGGAGCATGAGAGGGAGTTTTAATAACAAAGAATCATGTAACACGATGCTGCAGTTTCCCCTTCAGGAGCACATAAGAGATGTTTTATGTATTTGACTGCAAAAAATTTTACGAATATCCAAATTGTGTAAACTTACTTTCTGATGCAAATTTGGCATAAACTCTGTATGATTTTGGCAGTTGAGTGCTTGATTTTATGTTGCTACCTGGAGCTGTAGTGTATTTTTTAAAAAGGGAATTAAGCTGCACCCAGGAGTTTGTAACTAATGCCCACATGTGTCTGCACATATGTTTAGTTAGACTCCCCAGAAGTAATAAACCAAGGATACTGCATTTTGCAAATACCAGCCTAATAGCTGCAGCTGGTGCTTGGCCTTGCCTCCTTTGTGATTTGTACATCACTACTCATCAGTGGGGTTGCACTTCATGGGTATAGACCAGTAGTCAGGGGCAGTAGAAGACATGGCATGGTACTGAGTTTGGGAATACAGTTGTTTTTTCTCTCTCTCGCAATAATGCACCCAAGATTTTAGGGCTCCAGGAGGGCATAAGCATCTGAGTAAATGTTTCCCCTCCATATAGTCCTGGGAACAGTTTATTACACTTAAATACACTGCAGGTTTAATTTAAATATACACATAGGTGTCACATTGTTATCTTCTAAAACAAAAGAGAAGCTAAAATTACAGAGATGCAATAGTGCTAAACCCAGGATACCAACATCATACACTATGCATAATGCTATAACCGTAATGTGTCAGTGTGCATTTAAAGGTTCTTATAATAGTTGCTTGCTTATTGCAGTGACACATTTTTAAAAAAGACAGACTTAATTTGCACCAAGTCATGATTGGTTTACTTTTACATTATCTTTATTTTATTTACTTTTTATGGCTTATTAGTATTTTATTTTATTTCTACTTGATTGACACAAGACATACTCTTCATTACTAAGACCATAAAATCAAATTAAAATAATTGTAGTTAAAGTTTGCAGTTCTTTCAATTTAGGGTAATAATAAGCTGTAATCCAACTGAGAGCTGCATGGGGAGCGAAAACTGTCTGTGATTATGTGTGTCACTGTGCCTTGTATTCTTCACTCTCTTGCTAGCAGTGACAACATAGTTTGAGGAAGTGATGAGCCTAACAAGCTGCTTGAAACGTGATCCTTGTCGTGAAAACATTCTGCGAGTAGTCTGTTATACACCATGACACCTAAACTAATTTTCCAGTCATTGAACATGTGCATCTGGAAGCAAGGAAGTGAAATTTATTTGTAATCTTAAATCTAAAATAACTGTGCAGAGAATTCCACTGAAATCTTTTGCTGAACATGCTATGCGTGTCTTCTGGATGTCTGCACTATAGCTGTGCTCCAGTATCTACTATCAGTAAAGTTACTGTACTGACCAGGAAATTTGTGTGACCATACCAACTGCCAATAATCTTTTATATTATAGCATGCTGTAATTTTGTATGGTCTTGCTTGGCCTAATATTCATTTTTAACTATTAAAAGGGAAAAACAAATAATATAATTTAATTGACTAATTGTACAATCTCCTAAAGATCAAGCCTAACCCTATTGAATACAGGTTAAATGGCCTCTCTGGGTTTATCCTCAAATTACCATAAGATTGCTTTATATATATTGTAATTCATATATATTGTTTGCTTAAAAATAAGCATTTGGAATATAACAAAGGATTTTAGAGCATTCTGGGTTAGCTAAAGGGGCAGCAAAAGTAGTTACCTTTTAGGCTGTCCTATCTAAAAATCAGACTAAGCGATCTAAAAAAAAACAAGTCTTGTGTAAACCTTTGGTTGAGCTATCATTAAATCATTACCCAGAGCAAAACCCTGCCTCCGACAGCCTTCATACTCCCATAGGGCATTCTGGTGCTATCATTTCCCTAGGTAAATGATGCGCATGCACCTGGCCATTTACATTCTCTAAGGGCTAAGGTAACTTAGACCAGCCCACCTTCTTCAGTTGCTCTATGTTTCAGTTTTGATTCTCATGTGGCCATTGTACAGGTTTTTGTGCAGAAGCCAGGGTTTAGCAATGGGTACTGAGGTTACACAGCCCCATACACCGCAAGCTACATTTCCTGTTCTGACAAATTTATGTTTTGGTTAGCATTTTAGCTGTTTGTTTTACAGTAGCTTCACTGTGGGATGGACCCAGTAGGCCATGGGTCAAAAATATTCAACTGATATATTTTACACTCCTTACCAGGTGTCATTGTAAACTAGAAAATCTGTATCAACCCAAGACATTATTAGGGCAAATAGCAACCTACTGCTGATAATCAAATGCAGTTCATGAATTGATCAACAGCAAGTGCACCTGCTCTGTAAGATGATAAGCAGATGATGTAACACTTTGCTGGTCAGGAGCATTTAGGTATGTGTTAACACAATGCCAAAGAGGAACGACCTCAGGAGTGTATGTCACAGCTAATTCACTCCAAAGTCAATCAGTTAATTACTCACAAAAATAAAATAAAAAATACACAGAAGCTACATCTAAGACTCCGACAGGCCTCCGTTAGCATGTAAAATAGTAATATTCATGACAGTAGAATTAAAAAAAGGCTGAACAAGTATGACGTGTCTGGAAGGGTTGGCAGGAGAAAGACTCTTTTCTGTAAAAATAACATGACTGCAAAGCTCTGGTTTGAAAATTGCATCTAAACAAACCAAAAGACTTCTAGAACATTGTCCTTTGGAAAGACAAGGACAAAATAGAGATGTTTGATCATAAGGTACAGTCTCACGTTTGGCTAAAACCAACATGACAATGATCCCAAACACACTAGCTAATTTTATTAATATTATTAATATTATTACTATTATTATTATTAATAATAAACAGGATTTATATAGCGCCAACATATTGCGCAGTGCTGTACATTAAATAGGGGTTGCAAATGACAGACTAATACAGACAGTGATACAGGAGGAGAGGACCCTGCCCCGAAGAGCTTACAATCTAGTAGGTGGGATCTACAGTAGAATGGCTATTAAATTTCAGACTTGCATGAAATGCTGTGACAGGACCGTGAGAAAGCTGCATTAACAATTGACCAAAAATCTAAATGAACTGAAGCAATCCTGTAAAGAAGATTGGGACAAAATGCCTCCACAATGATGTTAGACACTGATAAAGTTATACAGAAAACTATTTAGGTTATACCTTTCAGACATAGTTCTACAAGCTACTGAAATATGGGATGTACAGTTTTTTACACATGACCGCCATTTTGGCTTCATTGTTGTTAAATTAATAATTACCCATGATTTGAATCCAAATAATTTTCGAACCTGCTAAGGATCGGAAGAAATGTTTTAATCTCCTGATACTAAAAAACTTTCTTTTTCACATGACTGTATATGCCATATTATTTTAAAATTTTAGATGATTCTAGTTTGCATTGCGTGTGTTAGCATGAGGAAGAATAGTATTTTAACAAATATTTGCCAATTCCCTGGTACATCCATACAAATGCAAGCATTCCTTTACTACAGGTCAGGAGACATATTTGTCACAATACAGAATCAGAAAAAAAAACCCTGAAAAAGCAAAACAGTTGCTTTAATCATTACTAAATAATTTTTCTTTGCAAAATGAATTTTTCATTTAGCATATAGCATATTAATATTTTAAATGACAATGTAATCCAACATTGCACAATAAAAAAATGCACATTACTTCCATATTAAATGACCATATATTCAGCTATTTAAGGTAGTTGTATATGCTAGCACAGTTTAATTTCCTTTTTTATTTATTGTTCTAGTTTAATGTATCTCAGAAATTGTAGGGCAGGCTTGAATGGCTCTTCGGCTGTGATAACATTTAAACATACCAATGACACAGAAAGTTATTAGGTCTGAATTTATGTTTGAGTGTCATTAATTCATTTACCCCAAATGTTCATTAACAATGTAAATGTATGCTGATGTTCCAAGAGACAAGGGAGTGACTAATGACTCCTCACACTAACAACACTTAAAATGAATAGAAACTTAAGATAGCTAATCTTGAAGTAATCAAGACCCTCATTCAGCCTGGCGTCGCAGTATGCTCTAAAACAGCTGTCAACTGATTAAAAAAATTACGATATATATAAAAATCACATATAAATATCTCCCATACACACATTTCCTTTGCCCTTGAATGCTTTAGCATGAATCTATAATTATAAATTGTGCTTAAGTGTGATTTACACTGGGATAAACCACAGGCGCTGGCTTACTGTCTCAAAAGATTTCATTGTAATTTAGAGAGTGATCTGCTCTGAACATCACAATCATTATATTAGTTCATATTGGTGTTTTTAATATAATGAAGTCAAAATCAAATGTCTACTGAGATTAAATGAGTTGGCATGCCAACTTCTTCGAGGAGGCATTGCAAAGAGCTGCCCAATGCAGTAACGCGTAGCAACCGGATTTTATCTTTAATCAGTCAAGAGCAACCAAATATGATTGCCTATCCTGCTGTAGAATGCTGCAGTCTGCTCTATCCTTTTTGCCTTGCTGAATAAAGGGCATTGTGTTTTAAAATTGGTATCTTCAAAAACCATTGAAAATGACCTTCTGTAAGTCTAGACTAGGGCCTACAATAGAGGCGCATGTTATTTTGAATTTAAATTACATGTACAATGGAATTTATTAAAAGCTTTTGAAACTGCACTTGTAAGCACTTTTATAACCTTATTCTTGTATAAAACATAACCCACTAAGAATTCTAATTTTTTAAAACACTTCACTTGTTTGTAAAAATAAATATATGCCATTTGGGTTATTAGCAATACCATGCGCATGTGTCAATGCATAATTTATAAGTATTAGCTTTTACTAATAGGTGCAAATCTATGATTAATGGTCGATAGAAAATATGACTTTTGACTAACATCATACTTTCAAAGCTAAAGTTAACAGAAAATGCAAAAAGCCACCAGATTTAGAGGTTTTTGATAGAAGAGACATGCAATGTTTTCCTTGTGGCTTTTTATTCTTTGTTTACACTACATGACACATGTGCAGTGGGATATGGATGCTGGAACTATTTTCTTCACTACAGAGAAAAGACCTAGATACGAGGAGACCATGTGCCTGATTAATTTAATTTCTACGAAACTGGACAAGGTTATCATATGTGGCTGCCCAATGGCCTGAAAAGTTCACGGTTGATCTGGAAGAATTGACAGAGAAAATGGCAGCAATCAGCAATCCTGACAGGATCCCCAACCTCCCTTTGCTCTAGGGCAGTGTTTCTCAAACAAGGTTCCTTTCAGAGATTGCTGGGGGTTCCTTGAGCAATGAGTAATCTGTGCCCCCCAGGTCCATTTAAGTGGCATCAGTGATCTCTTTTGGCTCTCTGGAAGGTTTGCATTCTTCCCCCTAGCCAGGCATTCTTCCTGTTGACTGCCACACTTATGTACTGTGACCTGTGGATATAATAATGTTAGCAGAGAGATTATATCTAAAGACCTGAAAGTAATTTCAAGGATTTCTTATGGTATAAAGGTTGAAAAAATGATTCTAGGGCAATTAAAAGAAGGTGTGTTAAATAATCTGCAAGTGTGTTGTGCTTTTTTGCCAAACTCACCAACGAAAACTCACCAACACTAAGATGTTTAGTTTCACTAAAAGTAGGCAAGAATTTGAATTAGATCTTTATTATTGAATAGTAAATGCTTTCATGGTTATATGTATGTGTATATATATATATATATATATATATAAATATGTATATATACAGTTGCCTATAATTAAATATCCTGCTTAAAGTTAGTTTATTTTTTTTTAAACATTTTATTTTTATTATTATTATTATTTTGTATTTTCATAACAAAAACAGACAGAACAAACACCAATCACATAAATGCAATCCAAAAGGTGTTGTTGGTACATATTTTACCAAGCATCAATAAGACATAAAAACAAAACAAAGCAAAACACTATAACCAAGAGAATAAAACCCTTACATTTCAACAACTAAAATTATCCATATCAAAAATCAATAACACTGCCATTTACCTGAAAAAGTATGTCAACATCACAAAACCCTTCCCTTCTGTTATCGGACAGTCAACTCCCACTCCTCCCAGAACCCTTTAAATGGAATACTGGAAAAACCCTTTTAGGTTTTAGTTTCTTTTTTTATATTTGAAGTGGAGCTAAAGTTCCACATTTATAAAAATACCTGGTCAGGCAGGTCTTACCTTCCTAATTCCTCCGGGTTTCCAGCCACAAAGCTGAGCTGTGCATAAGGCACTAACCCTAAAGAAAAGCTTAGAAGAAAATTCTATAGCCAAAAACACAGATAAATCAAGTACTGCTTGCCTTTCTAATTGTTGTCGTATATTGAGCAGATAGAGCATGCAGCAGGAAAAATCAGTTGCTGCTTTGCGGGATGGATGCTGAAATAATAAGCCAATCAAAGAACAAAGGAACTGTAACATACTTAACAGCTTGTTTCATAAAGAATATTTACATTATTTTTTTTCTGCTGATATAATAGGAAACACAGCTCGGGTAAGACATATGGAATGAATTACTTTAATTTTACAGTCAACTTGTAATGAGACCTTTTCATTGTAATCAACCAATTTCAGTTGAGATGTTACAGTCTATTCACAAGCTTTCATAACTTTACACATATATGCTTCACAAGCATAATATGTGAATCAAGAACTTTGTATATCTAGTTACAATACTTTGTAGTAATACAAGTGAGCAATATTTTCAGTTGTATTCTCCAGTGATATTCTAGTGATATCAAGATGTATGTTTTCTACTATGTATTTTTAGTATCTAAAATGTAAGCATATGACTAGACATTGTCTTTTAATAGTTGACCAGTGTATGTGTTTGTCCTTTATTGTTAATTTTTATATATATATATATATATATATATATATATATATATATATATATATATATGATATAAATTAAATAGTAGCCTTGAGAGTGATCCTTTCCTTAAAATCTTTGTGCTAACCCATATATAATATGATTTGTCATGAAAACAATAAAAGAGAAAAGAGTTTTTTTTGGCAAAAACGGAATATATTAGATCAGCGGTCGCCAACCAGTGATCCGTGAAACAATTTTGGTGGCCCACCCCTGTGGCCAGTGCACCTCCCCCAGTGGGGTCAAGAAGGACACTGCTGGGGGGGATCACTGGCCAGAGTCGCAGACCATGTCCACCGTACAGACGGCAGGCTGAAGGAAGTGGGCGGGTTGTGTCTCTAGATTTTAGAATCTAAAGGTCTGAGCCTGCAATGGAGAGTGGGCGGATTCTGACATCATAATGTCACCAAAGGGGATGTTTTTCCCTTTTGAGTGACACCTGGCTCCCCATGCAGTGGTCTGCTGTTCCGAAAAGGTTGGTGATCACTGTATTAGATGATTTGATTACGTGCAAAAAATGTATACAATACTAGACAGAGTTCACCTGTCAGATAAAAATCAATAGGCAACCCCACTGCAAGTGGGAAAGTTACTACAACAGCTCATTGGGATGTCAAAAGAGTCTCAATTTCTGTAGTGTTTCACCTTATTGGAGAAGCAAATACAATGAAAAGAGTTGGGAATTAGGACTCTTCTGATGTATCCCCACAAGCTGTTGCAAAATTATTTCCCAAAGCATAAAATGTCTGGTTGTAGCATTATGTTTCTCAAAGCTGCAATGAAGTGGTTTAAAGTAGGGACTGTGAATCTCACTATATGTCCTATTCAAGGCCCAGACCTTAATTCATTTGAAACTTTGGAAAACTTGACTGGTTTCAATAGTCTTCTGGAAGGCCGTGTTAGTGTTCCACAAGGGTGAACAAGCACAAATTGCGGAAACATTGAAAACATGATAACACCCCCCCCCCCAAAACAAAAACAAAGAACTCACAGCTGTATTTGCAGCTAGTAGTAGTTCTACAAGGTTTTGACTAACGCAACCAAAAGACTTTATTTTTGTTAAATGAAGTTTTTTTTATAATAGGAAAGATTTTCATTTAGAAAGTAATAAGTACATTGTGTGAATCAGGTTTTAAAAATGTAGTTAAATCGTTAGTTTTAGTACAAAGATGTAGAAAACATCATGGAAAGTGAATACTTTATTCCAGGTAACTGAATATGAATTGTATTACCTGCCCACAGGGTTTGTGATTCTAGTCAGACTTCATGACAGATGTTACCAGGTTTGGACCTTCTTGCAGACTATACTGCATATGTATCACACAAGAGTCTTGTGAAAATATTCATCCCCTTCAGTGTTTGTCATGTATTGTCCCGTTGCCACCTAGAACTAAAGATTTTGAGGATCATTTGATTTACACAACATGCCTACTACTTTGAAAATGTAAATATATTTTTTATTGTAATACAATCAATATTTAGGATGAAAAAAAAGATAGAAATCATAAGAGTGCAAAGAAATTCACCCCTTCCAAAGTCATTTTGTTGAACCACCTTTTGCTTCAATTAGAGCTGTAGGTCTGTTTGGATATGTCTCTATTAGGTTAGCAAATCTTACTACTGGGATTTTTGCTCGTTCCTTAAGCCAAAACTGCTTTTACTCTTTCAAATTACATGGGCACACAGAGACATTTAAATGATTCTTTTTAAATCACTACAGTGTAGCTTTCATTGTCCTGCTGGATACCGTGATACTAATCATGATTATCTGTATGCGTGGAGAAGTCAGGATTGCCAGATGTAAGCAATGTTGGGTTTGCACCACACGTGATGATTCAAACTGGTCAAAAAGTTCAACTTTAGTCTTATTTACTCAAAGAACCTTTTCCATGTGGATGGAGAGGCCACCACATGCAAACTCCAGATATGTTTTCAATACAATACCTTTTTTTTTCTGGTCACTCTTCCATAAAGTTTCACTTATTGGAAGATAAAGCTTATGTGGGCTTATGGAGCTCAACTTCTTTAGTGTTATCATTGTCCTTGGCTTCTGTTGCATCTCTGATTATTGTTTTGCTTATCTACTGTGTTAGTTTTGATGGGCTACATTCTCTTGTTAGGCTTCTAGTGGTATCATATCATTTTCATATCAGGATGAAAATAATATGACACCACTAAAAGCCTAACAAGAGAAGGTAGCCCATCAAAACTAAGGCAGTATAGATTTAATAGTGCTCCATAGAATATTTTCAATAATCCAACCCTGATCTATACTTATCCACAAGTTTGTCTCTGACCTGTTTGGAGTCCTCCTCAGTCTTAATGTTGCTTGCTTAGTGTTGTGGCAGAGTCAGGGGTCTTTTAGAACTGATCTGTTTAGCAATCTATGTATAGAGACATGTGACACCTTACATACACACGTGGACCCTAATCAACTAATTGTTTGAAATTTTAGGTTAATTGTTTGCACCGGATCATATTTAGGGGCTTCATATAAAAGGAAATGAATATATATATATATATATATATATATATATATATATATATATATATATATATATATATATATATATATATATATATATAAGTTGATTTTGTGTTTTTTTTTATATGCAGAGTGATTTATTTTTATTCCAGTTAAACAATTTAGACTTTATCTCAAGTCCATGATATACAATCCACTGTAATTCTTGGCGATAATGCAACAAAACAAGACAAACACCTAGTGAAATGAATACTTTTGCAAGGCAATGTATTTGTGTGTATGTAAACACATTTCAGTTTTTGAAAAATAAATGTATAACTGAATAAATTTCATTTTTCAGACTAGCTTTAACTTATATTTACTTCTTATGCTAGTTTTTTTCTTCTGCCAGAAACCTAGTACAACTTATTTGCTGCACGTAGATAATCACGAGTGAAGGACTTTGGTAATTTAATAATTATCGCTTGATATCACTGGAATTAATTTTCAGCATTATTGATATTCTTGGTTGAGAGCTACATTAACTTGGGTACTCCACACATTTTTTTCCTCCCAAAAGTTGTTTATTTTCCTTTTTGAAACTATGTGTATCTAATTTAAATCTTCATCTTTCAGTAGTCTTTGCCAGATGGTATTTAATACAGCCGGTTGGTTGGTTGGTTGATGTGCAAATCTCTAGATACTGCAACTTAGTGCTGTGTGATTTAGTAAGTCCACTGCAAATACTAACAGTTGAAAGCATTGTATTTCTTCTCAATATTCCCTCCGAAGGATTGCACCCTGATGTAGAGTGATATCAGCAATCAAATGCCAGGTGCAAATGAAGTGGAGGGGAAAGAAGATTATAACAGTATTGAAGTATTACTTACTTTACCAAATGACAGCTCCCCGTCTTTCTCCTAAATGCAGTACTGATTATACGATGATTATTAGACGTCACATGTGCTTGTTCTCAGCTCCACAGCACAAGTGTATAAACTAGTTTCAGAAATTGGGAAGAGGGAAAAGAACAATACCAGAACTTGTGAAGAACTTTATGAGGCTTGCTACAGATTATAAATTTATGTTATGGATTATTTGTAATTAAATTTGGAAAAAAATGTTTTATGAGGTGACATAAAGGTTTATCTCTGCTATGAAGAATATATTTTTTCAGAGTTAGCATTTGTGAAATACAATGGATTTAATCTATTTAAATTCTGTAGTTTCCAGTCCTAGGTTATGTAACTTACATCCAAACAGGTCGGGGATCCGCTGCAAAACAAATTGTTGACGGCTGATAGTGAAGTATTCAGGGAAGAGCAAATATACAAGTCAAACACTTTTAGACACTAAACACATGCGGGAACAAACATTGCAGTGATCTACCTGCCCCTAGTGTTTTTGGGCAGTTACTGAAGAGTTGGGTCACAATACAGGGGTTGCCACTCGCCCACCCAGCTTAAAAAAATTTCTGGGTTGAACACTGCATTGCAAATAAAAATCTTGGTAAAGATAGGACATCAAAAAACTTTTTTCCTCAGACATATAATACCATGTTGGGGTCATTTAAACTTTATTTTAGTTGTATGTTGCTAGATAACTGTAAAACTCTCACTTATTGTACAAATATATCCCCAGATTCACTATGCTTACACATCATCAGACCTCACCTATCCACATGTCCTCACAGCTTCAAGCAAGTTTAATACATGTAAACCATTTTATCTGCTAACCAGCACCAGCCCTCCATGACTGTTGACTTATCCACAGGTTACACTACATATTATCAGTTATACCTATTTTTTTTGCCATCCTCTGTACATCGGATTGGGAGAGGCAATACTGACAGCCAATCTGGCCAGCTGTATGCTGATATACTGACAAAGTGCAAGTTGACAGTATAGTTAAACATAGAGATAAAGGGCCTGGTATATTAAAGCTCTCCAAGACTGGAGAAGAAAGAATGTCAGAGAACCATCAGCAAACCTAGAGTTAATTTCCTAAAAATAGTTTGATATTATTTGGCAAATGTTTTCAATCCTTCACCAGATCCATTCCATTTCCTGGATCACCCGGAATCACCCATGATAGTCTTCTCCGGTCTTGGAGAGCTTTATAAAACCAGGCCCAAACTGTGAAGTCTTCTACTGTTCCTTCACTGTCCAACCAACAGAATGGATCTGGGGTGGTTTCATCCTCATAGCTGTGCTGTGTGACAAGGTTGTGTAAAACTCTCTACACTGAAATATTAGAAATACAAATTCTTTGGTAGGTAGAACAGCTTCCGTATTTTATTTTTATGTATTGATATATGCTATATGTTTTATTGGAGGTCAGCTTTAAATCTTTCTTGTGATGGGTGTGCTTATATTGTGAATGGATGCAATTATGAGGGCACCTTTCTTAGAATAGGGATTGTCATAGTTCACAGATCAGCAGCAGCAGCAGTTAAGTGTAGCAGCGAGAGGATAGGACACTTCTAATGGATCTGCTGTTATGCAGAGACTCTGGTCTTGGGAACAATAAAAGTGTTACTAACCACACAGCACTGTATATTTATACCCTGGCTAATATTTTCCATGTGTTTAGATGTCTACATAAATGTCTTGCCAGCCGAGTTTTCTGTCTCTGTTACAAACGGTTGACGTATCTGATCGTCTCCATAAGGCACTTATTTTTTTTCCTTTTTATTATTGTATTGGTATACATAAAACGGTATGTCAGTGTAATTCTGCTCAGACTGTTGCTATAAAATAAATATTTTATTTTGGTGCATCATATAAAACAAGATCATCAAGGACTGTGCAAGAGCATCAACTTTAAGGACTTTCCCAATAAATGAGGTTTGGTGATTTTCACATTTAAAACCATCTGCAGTCACAACTGCTTACTCACAGACCCAAATTCCTTCACTGCGCTCAACCTGAGACAATCCTACAGATTAATAATAAATGCTATCACTCCCTTGCTCCTCTTCACAAACCATCATTATGCTGTCAAAATTCCATGGTTACAATCATAGTTAATAATTTAGATTTGGGTATAAATGTGAGATTTTACTTTTGTCAGTTAAGTTTTGTCAGCTATGTAAATAACATTTAAAGAAATACAAAGATACCTATCATGATTGTACTTGGTATAATTATTCTGCTTTGGAATAATATTTCAGTTAATACCAGTACCAGTTTTCAGAAGAGACTACTTGTTTGCTTTAAAGAACTAATTATCAATGGACATAAATCTATGTCCATTGATAATTAGTCCATAAATGGGATATAAATCTAAATCCCCGCTCTTAAATTGTGATGATAGAGAACCTCTCTATTATTATTATTATCTACTTTTATCCTCTTTCTGTCAGGCATGTAAGGGTGTAATATTATAGTTGCATTATTGAAAACTTACTATGTGTTAATAATAAAAGCTGCACACTCAAAGCGAATTCATCTCTCCCTCATTCAAACATAACACAGTGGCTGAAATGCAAAAAAAAAAAAGTTGAAAAATCAAATCCTAATAGACTATTCAAGAACTGTTGAATTCATTCCAAAAATGTTCTATATAGCATATGTCTACATTGCTATATAGAACATATACAGTCTACATATATACAAAAAAAAATTAAACAAAATATAAATATGAGAATAAACAAACACTCACCAGACCCACTACTTAAAAAGTGGTCAAGGTGTGCATCAGGTATTAAATAATAAAGCACAGCAACCAAGGGGTAAATCTCCTAAATGGAAATCAATACAGACAAATGTATCAACTATGAAGATAAATTAACAGCTTTACTTGTCTGATGCCTTGAAGAGTGAACTTTAAAGGATCAGTTTCTGGCAATGATAGAGTTAAGGTCTGCAGTAGAAGAAGAAATCCAAAACATGCCATTATAGGGCCCAAAGCTCTCTAACTGGAAAAGATACACTTTTATCAGTGAACCTGGGTGATCCAAAAAACCTGGAATGGATCTGGTTCAGGATTGAAAACATTTGCTAACAGAAAATTAGTTTAAGAAATCCATTCCAGGTTTGCTGGATCACCCAGTTTCACTGATGAAAGTATATTTTCTGCAGTCTTGGAGAGCTTTAATAAATCAGGCCCATAGTATCCATTATTGACCCTGAACTCAGACAGAAGCAGCCTTAGGCTACTTACACACGTTTAATAATTGTTGTTGCAAACAAACGATTAATGACCTATTGTTTGATAATCGTTAACAAAAAAAGTGCACAACGACGTCGATGAATGAGGAATGAAAATGAACGGCCGTCCTGGCAGATCCGTTTGGGCGACGATCATTCAGTATCTATTGTGTGTACGGTCATCAGTGATCATGGATGGTTCTGCAGTACATTTATCTGGTACTTCCTGCATCGTTCAAACAATAGCATCTAGTGTATGTACATTATTGGTGGATTTTATTTGAACGAATTGTGCACAATACGATCGTTAAAAATATTTGTGAATAATCCTTGATCTGTGGTTAGTCGTTTGTTTTCTAAATACAACTATTGCACGTGTGTACCTAGCCTTGCAGTTTTTTTTTATTAGGCTGACATTTCTGATCTAACGGGGAGAAGAGGAACAAATTTCTATACACACTGCTATCACAGTGCAGAGAAGTAATGCTTTTTACACTAGCAATTACAAATCCTGTTTTCTAGGTAGAGCAACACATTATTTAATTTCGGTTAAAAGTATATCCCATAATCTGAATGAATGTGCTTGCACGACTAATAGAAGTTAGATATAATACTAGTAAAATCTCTGGGACCGCATTGACAATGGTGTAAACATGGTAATGCTTGTCATCCCAACTCACCTTACCAGTGTATCTAATGCCACAAGAAATCTTGTAAACCCTGTGCTTCTCTGCCTGTGTTGCACTCATATCTATTGCACTGGAATTGATTTACTAGTATAGGCTCCCCACTTAATCATCACCTTGCAAAGGAAGTTTCACTTTACTTAGTGAATGTTGGGAAAAGTCATTTTGCGAAGATGTGATTCATTTGCACATGATTGAATGGTTAAAATCAGCAAAGCTTTATCTCTTCCACTAGGTTTCAGTGTACAATTTCTTGCAAGGCCATATTTAACTTTGCTAAGTGAACAACCTATATTCCTTAAAGCAGTCATCTGACGCATGGGAAGGGTTTTCCATAGATATTAGTTGCAGTATATTTAGACACACTTCAAATGTGAATCCATTAATTTCACAGCAGGTCTAGAGTGCACAAATTGACATTCTAATGAATAAAAATTAACTTTTGCAGTGCATGTACCCAATGCATTCCATCAACCAATTCTTAACAAAAGTCTATGCCAGACCCTGCCTAGGATAGATGGCAATATGAGTCAGCTAGTGGAGGAAGTGGAGGAATCCTTTGCGATGGCAATTAGATATGGTGATCAGGCAAGCAGATAGCCCTAAACAGAAGGTAGGCTATTTGTATCAATTTGGTAAAACAGAGATGATAATGAAATGCGTTACCAAAGCCACATTGTATGAAATGGTCTTTGCATCCTCTAGGGTTATACAAATTGTACAGGTGATTGCCAAATATGAAATCCCCTGTGCTCAGAGCAACATCAAAAGTGTAACCAGAGTACAGCAACTGTTCCCCTAGATTTATCATATTCGTTGTGACCCGCTAGCTTGCTATCACTGCCGCCAAGGAGTTTTCTCCCCCTAATGAAAATCTTTTTCAGTCTAATAGTGATTCAGCTGTGAAATCCGGCATACATTAATGATGACAAAGAAGTTCTAGAATGAGCCAACATTTGCTTTTGTTCTTTTTGCATTGCTTAATGATGAATTGCACACACAAGTGTTCCAGGTTATTTTAATTTTCCTTTTCCCTCACTGTAATAATAAATGTCTTCAGTGTTTACCTTTCCTGTTACAGCTTCTTATTATTACTAATCAGTTCTAATTATATTTTTTAAAGCAAATCTGGAGATACATTTAATTCTATTACAAAGCTTTACAGAAGGGAAAATATATTAAACTTAACATGTAGACACTATTTTGTACAGTGGCAATCAGAAGCATCAATTTTGTTTAAAAAAAAGTTTTTTGTGTGTACAATATGTCTATAACTCACACAGCACAGTGTAGAAATGAACTATATGTGAAAGCCAACAAAGGTATTAGCAAAGGATAACTATTTTCCTATATGTCATCTTGTATGCATGCTGAATTAAGCTTGCAAGTCACTTCATGAACAAAATCCACTGTTAACAATCTTGTTTTGTGATCTGTGATAGGTAAACCTTGCATTTTTCCAGTCTAATCCACTATCAGTTGAAGACACCGTCTTCAAGGTCTTCCTGTTCTTTAGAATACTCACAGGAATGATATATATATATATATATATATATATATATATATATATCATATATATGATTCCTGTGAGTATTCCAGTGAACAGGAAGACCATAAAGAAGGTGTCTTGTATATATATATATATATATATATATATATATATATATACATACACGCAGATATTGCAAAAATTTACAGCCCATAGTCATGTAACATTCTCATTTCTAAATTTTAAAATCTGCAGCATGTTGTCTTCCTAATGTAGAAGGAGGATATAAACATTTTAAAAGTTTATGTTCTTTGTTTTTTAAATTCAACCATTATGCAGTGTAATTTAAAAAGTGATACAAAATGGAGACACATAAACATTTTTTTTATATTCTTGCTATGCTATGCAAAGGCTTGCCATGTGTTAATGTATATATTTTTCTGTACCTCGCATTCTATTTTTACAAAATATGTTACATTTTCATGTTCTATGTGACATAAAACTTTGTGTGCTTTTCAGCCTTAATAAATTAAAAATACTATTATGAGCTATGCACAACAATTTACAACATATTGTAACTCAGGCTCTAAAAATCATACATAAAAAATTGTGCCAAAACAGTGTAATGTAAAAACAGTATATAGAGGTATAGTCTATTTGTATGGAATAAGTGCAGATAACTGTAGCTGCTGGAAACTAGGTGTGGAGTACTTTCAACAGTACTAAAAAAAAAAGCTGGTCTACTTTTAGGATAAGGTAAACTGAATTTTTGTCCAGAATGGGGTGGAGGGAGCTGTGCATTTGTCTTTCAATTCATATTTGCTAAAACTTTCCCTAATAATAAACATAATAAAAACATGAAAGAAGACTATGGCAACAAGTCCTAAGCTATTCTACCTTGTGGAGCTGTGCCTCATTTCCAAGAGATCTTAGGGCAGGTTCTGACCTCCTTCTAATGTAGCGATTCTGCACGGCTCCCCACAGCTGGCACATTGTCAGACGCCCAGTCATTCACACCTCAGCACTGGTGTTTAAAGCGTAATAAACTAAAGATAAAAAACCTCACTTACCTACCTATCCTCAGATCCCTTGATCCCACCAGAGATTTCTTAGATTGGGTCCCACACAATCCTGCTATCCTTCTTTGTCCCGGCACAGAGAAAGCAACTGGCGCTGCCTTTTTCTTTGGCCTTCTAACTACATCACCAAACTCGCATTGCACATGTGCGAGATCAGGTGATGTAGCCTGCTGTAAAGGTAGGGGGGAGTTCTGATCTCACTGTGCAAGCCTGAGATTGGCAGTTTTACCCTTTAATGTGTTAAAATGTCCCTTCTGCGCATGCCCAATCTCAGAGCAGCCAGGAGCCTCCTGCGATGCGTGATGTAAGTATCCCAGAAGGCTCTGTGCTCCCATTCTGTCTTGATCGCCGCGGCGGGTGTTGCAGGAAAAAAAAAAAAGAATAACATTTTTACTTTACATAAAAGGGTTTTCTACCCTTTTATGGCAAGCAAACATTCTGGTGATAGGTCTCCTTTAAAGAAACAGCATCTGCACATTTGACAGCTTGCGGCAGTGAGTGGTATTAATACCCTGCTGCCCCTTTTCATTCTCAATGGAATTGTCACCAGGAGAAGCAAAATGTAGCATCTTCCAAGATGCAACTGTTCCCTGGCATAAACGCACTACAACCTCACTGGCAGTGTGAAGGCCTAAGGCGTATGCCTGTCTTTGTATGTTCTCTAGTAACAGGAGTGCTGTTATATTTTTAAGGCCGATTCATAAATATATATTAATGTTGGTGTATCATTCTTTATTTTGACTGTTTTTGTTTCATGGTTGTTAACCTTTAATCAAATGTGTATTTGTTTTATATTTTGGGGGGGATTTGTATTGTGTTGATCTATTTATCTTAAAGTTAAAAAAAATGTATATATGCAATGTATTGTGTGTGTTCAGTTATAACCTTTTTATCTTATGTTAAATACCCTAAACATCATCTCCAACTTATATACAGAGAACAGCTACCTAACAATGTGAAATTAGAGAGAAAATATTTAAATTAGTAATACAAGATTCAATGCATATCTGCTACGAAACACAATTAAATCCTAATTTTCATGGATTGCAGTACTGTAGGACTAGAGTGTATCTAAAAAGACAACAGCATGCGAAAAAAGCAAATATATATTAAATAAACAGCAAATTTCTCTTTCTTAAGGAATGTAAATTCACAAGAATTACTTTCCTAGTGGGCATTTTACTATGCCGTCAGCACTAATTTACATCAAATTTGATTTGCTTACTTATGGACAGAACAGATGTTATCTTAATGGAAGAAAAAGGATATTAGGAATCCACATTGATCCACGCTGTCTATTAAATATTCCCTCACCTAGCAATATGATTTCTCAAAACTTAGGAATATCAAAGTTTGTTTCTTTGTCTCATTCAGCTCCTATTTTTCTAGAAGCATGCACATTTCTGTACCTAGTCCATTTACAGACTGTCAAATGGGCTTGTGTGCATAAGCCTGCGTTTATTTGCTATTGCTGCATTTTAAATTTTGACATAAATACAAAAATAGGTAAGTGCACATTCATAAAGTGGAATTGAATTCTACAAATAGACACTAAAGAAGTAAACATTTATGTGTGGCATAGAAAGAAATATTACAAAGTTCTTTACTGAACCTGTTCCTTCTGCCCCTTCAGGAGTTAAAAAGTCTTATTGCCCCTTATTCTGAGCATCTACCTTGGTCTGTCTGCTGTGGATAGCTGCTGTCCACAATCTGCAAGTATTTGTACTTGAGTTGATCATGAACAGTATTCCTCCCAGAAAGTTAAGCGGGCTGGGTAGAAGCTGTAAGCGGGCAGCAGCCCCTTTATTTTGACCCAACTTTTCATTAACCACCAAACACAGCCCAGTGGTTAAGGAAAAGTACCGGGTGGTGCGCCCAGCTAAAAGGTTTTGGGGAGAACACTGATGAACATTTGGGTAACAAATGTCTTGTGTATGCATAGCCTTGGAAGAAAAATTTCCTTTTTACACCCTGCCGTGTCCGGAAGACAGGAAGGAAAATATTCCTAAGATTGAAGCTTTTTCACATTATAATAAACTTTCTTTTACATGTTGCATACATGACTTTGGACATCTTAGTCCAACACTACTGTCATGTTTTCTGGCAGTTTAAAATGACCATGTCAGTACACTATTACATGTATGTGTAACCATACCTGCTAATTAAAGAGAAATTATTTTCGCCTTTTATGGAGACCCATGTCTTAAAATACAGCTGCTTTGCTACTCCCAGCTGCTGCAAATGTTTTAACATTTTTTTTACATTAGCCACTAGAAAGGCAAAATTAGTCATTCTTACTATTGTTATTATGTATAAAGTTGTCCTATGATGGTGAGAATAAGATCACTTTGGGATGTTACAATCTTAGTTAATTGGAGGGTAGGGTGTCCCTCCTCTGTTTCACTTGGTGCTGTGGTTTTTTCACAACAGCTGCTTGAAATGAAGGGACATGTATAGTATTCCACTTGCTGAATGCAAAATATTACAAATTTTAGTTTGTACCTGTTTTAATAACAATCTTTTTTTATTATATTGTAGTATCATTCAAAATACTTAAATAAACACATTTTTTTTTTTGTTAGCGCAAGATAAAGTCATGTCTATTCCCTTAACAATACAAGAGTGCTAATTATACTATATTATTATTATCATATAGTATAATATAGTAGTATTTATATACACTATATATGTAATTTTTTTAACATACACAAAAAATAGAACACTGACAGTGAAAGTTTGGACAATGTTCAAGCATTTAAAGGGTCAATAAAGAAATCGCAAGCAGCCTTTCCAGCTTATCAGCATTTCTGGAATTTGATGCAATTTAGGCAAATTGTGATTTGTATGGACAAAAAAAAAGCTCAAAGAAAGATAACTGAAGACAAGCAATCTTGTCCAAAATTAAACATTAAAATGGACCTCACTTTCCAGCTGCAACAACATTCGCCTGCTCTGTTAGCTTTTTATGCAAGGTATCGCTGCATGTTAATGCTGATTTCTCTTTCCCCACTCTATCTTCACGTGTTTTTTCCCCTTTATTTTCCAGAACAGCACATCATTTAACAACTCATTGGTTTGCAAATACTTTTCATACCTTTGCTCTACACCTGATTTACATTCGCTGCATGCCTTGTTTACATTAATTGCCACAGCACAGAAATTACGCATAGGTGTTGTCATACATGAGCACCAAAGTCTCCCAGACCTCTCCTCGAATGTACAGCTTTTAAACAACACAAGGGAAAGTGTAAGACTCCCATCTGCATTATACAAGTTGGTGCTGAGTTCCCGATCCTGTTTCTTTGTGGATTAATAATTGATGCTCCAACACACATGAAAGAATTAGTTACCACTGCAAGATCAGGTCATCATAACTCATTGACATTAGACCGCATAACTGAATAATGTCTTACTTCAGTGAAATACATCAAATGAGACCAACAATTATGACTCATAAACATGCCTTGCAGGCATAAAACAGCAGGGAATTAGCATGTGAGCCTAATAAATATGCATGTAAATAAGCTCCCAAAGGAATAACATGGGCTTGATTGATAGGTTTAGAATTGTAACATATGTAAACCCCTTTATTCTTCATTTTAGTGCGGCTAAGTAAAAAAGGGGGGTGGGGGCTGCAACAATAAAGAAAAAATGATTTTACTTTTTAAAAAGTTTTGTAAAGTTTTCTTTTAAAGCTTGTATGATTATTGCCTAGATCTTGTAGATACTGGTCCCAGATGTAGAAAGGCCAGTTTATTTCTCCCATAGGGAGTGATAGCAGTATGGTCCTAGACTGCAGATACTTTTATTGGGAATAGGATACAAAGCGATTTCCTCAAAAAGTGCAATTTTTAAGTCAGCTTTACTGAGCTATTTAACTCCGTGCACTCTCGCAGGTCAACTGACATAATGATGCATGAATTATTTTAGTAATAGGTGCTAATCACCTTTTTTGCAGGCAAACCTAATAGTCAAAATTCATAATAAAAGTTGAAAGCATTAAATGACATGCCTTATATCTCCTCATAAAGCTTTGAGAAAAGGAGAGAGATATAAAGTCCTCTTCTTTGCTACTTTTATTGGTAGATGCTATAGGCAGCCTCCAGTATTATTTATTTTGACTATACTAAAAGATAATATAGAACAACATCATAATCGTAAAATGTTGAAAATTTCAGGGTAAACACAGGTCTCAGAATGGTTTATTTTGACTTTTGTTATCTGTTAGATTGTAAGCTCTTTTGGCCAGGGTCCTCCCCTTCTCCTGTGCCATTGTTTGTATCTGTCATTTTCAACCCCTGTTTAATGTACTTCTTGGCGTAATATGTTGGTGCAATATAAATACAGTATATTATTAATCTATAGATGTTTTAGATCAGCAGTCGCCAACCAGTGGTGGTCCGCAAGAAAATTCAGTCCATGGCTCTGGTCGGTGCAGTCTCGAGCAGGGTCCAGAGAAGTACCCCGCTGGGGGGACACACTGGCCAGAGCCGCAGACCATGAACCCCGAGCAGTTCCCAGGCTCAGGGAAGTGGGCCGACTGTGTCCCTGCACACAACCTGCCCACTCTCCCATTGCAGGCTCAGATCTGTGATGGGAGAGTGGGCGGGGTTATGTCATAATGACATCACTCTGGGGGAGGTTTCTCCCCCTTTGAGTGACACCCGGCTCCCCCCGCGGGAGCTGGTGATTTTAGTGGTCCACGGACCTAAAAAGATTGGTGACTGCTGTTTTTTTTTTTTTAGTACCTCTTTCTAAGAAAAAAAATGATGTTATAATACTTTTTTTTAAAAAACACTTTATTTTTATTTATTTTAAAGTAAACAGGCATGTAAACAAGGTACACAAGAAAAACAATCAAGTGCAGATAACATGTCATACGGAAATAAGGGAAACGAAGAGACTATACAATGTCCCCCATCCCACATTGAGGACACACTCTTAATACCAGTTGTCATAAAGATTTAGAATTGCTAAACATCTGTAAACATAATCCCAGGTACATTTGCATTAAACTAAGAGACTTAACACCCAAGTACTGCAGATGTGGAGATGTAGAGTTATAATACTTTTTATGTGTTCTCTGTGACATGGTGCAAACCAAAAACAACCAGGTACTTTCTGTATTATCCCTAATGATGTCCCACCACTATGATTTCAATGAAAAAGGAAGAACCTCTTTCAATCAAATGCTTTAACCCAATTACTAGGTTCCCATCTGTGTAGGCCTGATGTGGTGGGTAACGCTGATAGACAAAAGCTCCTCCAGTCATTGCAAGTTGCCCAGGGAGTATCATTCCTACCCACCCACCTCTGTTCTTGGCACATGACCAAGGTGTAAAGCAAGGTAAAAAATATTTCTGAGCTTTTTTTGTACACATTACTCCAATTTGAAAATTCAGCATTTAAACTTACAGCAGCTATGTTTATTAATCTATCCAGTAATAGAAAGTTTTTCTTTTTAGAAAAGCCTTTTCACACAGTTGTACTTTTTTAAAAAAAATTTAGGTATTTCAAAGCAAATTAACCTTGTAATACATACATGATAAAGGTGAATTTTTAGCAAAGTCCAGCAATTTAATCTGTAAAATGCTGTAATATAGTGCATGTATGATTCCATAAAATAGATAGAAACATTATTTTCTGTGTGAACAGGACATTTTAATTGTTTATTTTGTCTGAATCCTAGAGAGCCCCTGTGACACTTCGTAGCCGTGCTTACTTACTGATGCCTGTTTGATTGCAGGTTCTTTTCTAAAGTACTCACTAAGGATTTCAACTGATTCAAATAATCACTGTCTTATTTATTCTGTGTATTAATTAGCAGTTTGAGTGCTTATAAATTCAATTGAAGACTGCTGGTTAAATATCAATATTAAATATTATTTATAATAATATACCTGAATTTAGCAAGGCAGACAAATATGATCAGAGAAACGGGAGACAGTGAAGTGACTTGCCTGACTTGGAATGCTACTTATATAGCAAACCCAGCAGCTTCTACTGGGATCCATCATATCTACAGTGATAAAAGAGAATTACTGTACTGTACACAGTGATTTTCTCCTATGACAACATGGTTTCCACCCATCAAAAAACTTCATGAAAGCTGACAAGACAAGGCTCTAGTTGTTGGTAGAATAACATTAGTGGTTGTAAGTCTAAATGCTAATTTTTTCATATTAAGTTGGGGAAAAGCTCATAATATACCTTTTTTCTTTGCTGTAGACATAAGTTGTGACAAAAGGGACCTGTGCTCCCAATGACCGGAGGCGCCATTGTCCATCACTTTTACCCACCGTATTAAGTAGCTTATAAAGCTAGAAGCTTGTTAAATGGGTTAGAATGTTTGATTGACAATGCAACTCCTGTCATTGCATTTTACAGCAGGGCACCCAAGTCCGAGTCCAAGTGCGTTCACGTTCTGCAGCAGCCAGATGCAAAAAAGGTTTCTAACAGCTCCCATTTACTGCGTCGCACCACAGGTCTAAAATTAGCCTTTGTCATTCCCACTTCTCTACTCCATTCATTCCGTGGTGGAGAAAATCTTACCATGTGGAAATATTAAATTATTTTAAGTGTCATATCTGAAGGGATACATTTTGGCTACTAAGGCAATATAAACAACAGCAAAATGATGATCTCACCTTTTGTTTTTGGCAGGGTCAAGTCCTTAATGTGGTAGCCTAAGCAGGTACAAACTACACTTGGCAAGAAACTTTTTTTTTTTTTTTTTTGCTTTTTTGGCCCCCAGATTGTTTTCTTAGTTTCTGGTCCCAGATGTTTTCTGCTTTCAGTTGTAAGAAAAAGTAAAAATGTCAAAGCTTTATTGGAAGTGTCAGTAAACCAATGTACACCTCACTAGACATATTTGGTGTGCATAATTCTTGTCATTTGGGGATGTTAGTAAACAGAAGAATGGTGGCAGCCATGTTGTATCACAGCTGTTGAGGGGAGATTTGGAGCTTGCTTAAGTGGGTAGCAACACTGCATAGGCAAGAGGGCAAAGGCTGCAGAACATTGCCACCTTAAATGAAGATGTGATAATAACTGGCAAGATTACCAGATATTTACAATATACAGCAATGTTTTCAGAAGAGTAATAGCACACATAATCAGCAATGCACAGATCACTTAAATAAAGATGATTCCGTGGTTGCATTGTGCATATTTATGACTACCATCTAATGCCAATAAGGAATATAAAAACACATGCTGGATAATTAGTATGTTCATAGGTGGCTTTAAAGCCAGCAAAAAGAATTTCACATGGCAATAAATTGTATGTGTTTTTTTGCTCATTTTAAGTAATTCTATTCCAGGTATAAACTGTGTCTCTCCCACTTCACCTTCCCATCCTTTGATGGTGCCCTAAAGGCTTAACACTACATATAATCAGCATATGATCTATATAATATATGCATCGAAATGTGTTAAATCCATTTCCTTTGCACACATTTTCACCTCTCTGCTTATACGGAAATTAATTTGCTATAACTATTAAACGAGTAAATAGCAACTAATTATTAGACTGTGTTGTCCATTTGGTAAGCTGCACAGTAGGTGGTAATATAAATGTAGAGTAGCAGTGTAGCTACACAGGAATGTTCAGAGTTCTGCAGAACTCAAGAGAGCAGAGACTGAAAATTGACAGTTTCTGCACTTTTGTAACAAAAAAATAGGCAAATTGTTATAATATTTAATTTCCCCCCCAAAAAAATGATTGCTTAATGTTATAACCAACGTTTTAGAATGAATATGTGCACTTACCATAAAAAACTATACTAGTTTAGACATATTTAATGATAATTATGATTATTTTGTTGACAGTATATTTGCATCCTAAACTGTAGAAACCAAAAAAACTTTTGTACGTCAGAGTCACCAGTAGAGAAAGGACTTTTTCATGCAAAAGTACTTAATTAAATCACTAAAATAAAAAATGTTATATTTAAAAGCAGCAAAGATCATTTATCTGAACATGGATGGATCAAAATGAGTAAAAGTCACCAACATCACGATTAAACAAAATAAAATTCTAATGAGAGATACTAAGAAACAAATATCTTTCAATTTGTTTTTTATGTTAACATTGCACGCTTATATATTAGGGACATTCAGAAAGCAATAATGTTGGTCAAAGTGCTATAAATGTATATTAAAATATTTTTACTGTGTTATTAATATTACACAGTATTTATATATGCCGAAATATTTTGCAGAGCTTTACAAAGTCCATAGTCATATCACTAGCTTTCACTAGAGTTCAAAGGGTTTCACAGTCTAATATCCCTACCTTGGTCATATATCATTAACAGTCCAAGGACAATTTTGGTGGAAAACCAATTAACCTAACTGCATGTTTTTGGAATAAGCAGTTAGAAAAGATATCTGTAAATTAGGAAGCTTTAAAGAATGCTTGAAATTGCCATTGCCTTATTTATGATAACATGATTTAGAAGCAAAATTATTAAACAAGTGTTCTTTTATCCTGGCAAATCAAGTAACTCTGCAAATAAAGCTTTAACATTTCCCTCCTTCCATTGTCATTTGATAAATATTGAAATAATTGAGATTCACCCCATTCTGGATTTCCGGATGGTCATCTGCAAACACATGGCCCGCAGAATTACATCATAGCTCCCGATAGGAGCCATAGGCACGTTCTCCATTGCCATACAGGGATGATATTAGTATTATTGCTATTTCTTTTTTATGTACAAAAAGCTGAATTCTGGGGGGGGAGTATGCACTTTGAAAGATTTACGACTACACCTAAACAAGTTCTAATGTATTTAAAAAAAAAAACACCGCTATCTTCTACAATATATTACACATAGAAGATTGGAAGACTTCTGAAGAGACTAAAATATTCAAACCTTTTTTGTTGCTCCAGCTAATAAAAGAAGTGAATCCCTATAAAATGTTCAAGGTTTTCTATTCTTTTTAATACAAAATAGTGCTCAGCAGAGCTCTCAGGATTAAATCTCTTAATCCTTCATCATCCACTTTTAAACCATCTTTATGTAGTTATATGGAAAGGTCCCCAGTCCCCTTGAAAAGTGCAATAAACACAAGCAGATCCACTTCTAATTGTGTGCTCAACTGACTGATCCAAATTGTTTTCTGATTAGTAATGGATCAGACATAAGTCTTAAAACACTACACATGTGTACAAGATTCTCTTTCCTTGTGTAAATAGTGATTCAAAGTCGATTGATTCAAACTTGATTGACATGTACACATGATACAATTTCAACAACTAATCTCAACCTAAAAAATTGGTCTGTTATGATCAGTCCGTGGCTGAATTCCCTTCAAATTCCATCATTTTATCTGATCGGGAGGTATACTGTTTGAATGATTTGCCTACTTTGAAATGTAAGGTTTACTGATTACATTACGGGAAAGCTTTACTGTGTTAACCATTACAGTTCTATGGTCTAACTGTGGAACCACAGGGAGCGGGTGCAGTTCTTGATGTAATATAGAATTTTACACTTTTTCAGCTTCTTTTCTTTTCAAACATTGGCAACCACTGATGTGATATCCTGTGCTAGAGTTCTATTACTATTATTACAAAAGAATATGTTTTTTTGTAAGTAAGAGACACATAAAAAAGTGTCTTCTACCACAAAAACTATAATCACTAGCTTTACTTCGATTTACAAAATAATAATGTTGTTTTTTTTTTTTTTAATAAAAGACACATAAAAAAGTGTCTTCTACCACAAAAACTTTTACCTCTATTTTACAAACAGCTATGATATGGTGTATGCTGCTACAGGTACGTTGTCTTCAGTAAACCAACTGAGTTATAGACTTGAATCTTTAGAAGCTGCAGCAAAGCCCATTCATTGATCAGCATCACAGAGCAGAAAACAGAGCCCCAATTATATAATTAGAAAATATGGCTGTGTTTCTATATATATTTGTAAAGCAGTGCTATATAAATAAATGTTAATATTAAAAAATATATATATATATATATAAACAAACTCTACATAAAAACCATGAAAATCATCGGCTTCTGATTTTTTTTTAAATCAGGCTGATCACTTGTATATCTAGAAACATGGAAAGGCTTTATAACTCTCCTTCAATCAAAATGGGAAATTGGATGCAAAATATGTGTGCCCATCTTGCCATTAAAACTAACAAAATGTCAAAAAAGAGTAAATAAATTCTTCTTTACGATTTTACTTTCCACCACTGTTTTAATGAATCTAGTATTGAAGATTTTGTGTTGATTCCTGTTTGTGCATAGTAAACTCTGAACCTTTAATCTGTACATCCCTGAAAAACAGGTTTACACATCACTCCAATCATCGAATTCATTCTCACCCAATCAGTAAGAGCAGATGAAAAAGTTATCTTGGTACAGAAAGCCCGAGGTATCATGTGAAAATGACTTAAAACTGCCAATGATGCCTGCTGTTACTGTGCCTGATCTGCTTCTTTTAAAGTTGATTTTCCTTGGGAAAAAAAAATCCTGAAGTTCAATCTGCCACATCAACTTTATGTCCTAATAATTATTTTATAAATATCAGAAGTGTAGTGCACTTAATTTCTTTGCTGATGGCATTATTCTCAGCTTCTGAACACTGCCTGGAGCTTGCTCTTTTTAATCATTTTAAAAGTGTATTTGGTGTAAATTGAGTTTAACACTGTTGAAAGGGTGTTGTTCAGGAACTCCAAAAAAGAGCAGTAGATCAACTCTTAAACCAGAGGTGCTGTGATTGAAGTCATCTTAAACTCTCTACTACCCTCTCTTGATCAATCTGGGTAATGCAGAGAATCACAACTAAAAATATAAAACAAATCACATAGATATTTATAATGAATAAAAAAACCTGCTACCGACACCTTGGGCATACGTCAGCGTTAGTTATATACCTTTGAATTTTAAAATAAATATTTGTTATACTTTAGGGTTTATACTGTATTTCTTTTCTTATCAATTTATTTTTTATCTTTATCAAAATTTTTATCATTTTATTATTAGTGTCAGTTTACCTTGCTCTATGCCTATGCATTTGTATTGAAATTATGTTTAATTCCATAATTCCTCTGTATGGATGTAGACATTTTTTTTTAAATATATCTATATTGTTTTTACTGTATGGAGTGGTCCGAAACATAACTACTTAAACACAGCCCTGTTGCTATCTTAGTAAATTATACATCATTTATCAAACTATAATGACTTGTTGGTACATTTGTTTTTAACCCTGGGAGTCCAGCTCTGGTAGTATTTGCATGGGGCTCTCACTGCAGAGAACAGATGAAGAATCTGTAGCACTCTTTAATGCAAAAACAAAACTTTGCATGCTCTGCAATAAAAAATAAACATGCATACACTGCATTAAATTAGGTATGCACTGTAATAAAGCACCCCTATTACTTAACCTAATTCCTAATGTGTAAAGGTAGCCATTAATTCCCATCTCCACCCCAGTATTTAACCCCTAGTCTGCTGCACAAATACACTAGTATCCTCTCTGGTGAAGACAAACAGATTGCGCATTAAAGTCTATTTTATGTATGCAACATTTGTGGATGGAAACGTTTAAAAATAGAAAAAAGTTTCCTTTAATTTCTCCTAAAATGTAAAAATATTTGTACATGCAAAACTTTTTTTGCTCCTGCTTTTTAACACCCCAAATCAAATATCAGCATATTCTCTTTTTTTTTTTTTCCACTTAGGGGAATACTAAACTTCTATGTATTATATATCTTAAGGCTCTTTAGCTATATCATTTTAAAATTATAAAAATGTTTTTATTAAAACTGTACAACAGTCCATCATTCAAGTCTGCTAATAAACAGAGCAAGGTAGACATTGGAACAAAGCGGTTTGTTCGGATAACTGTTTAGTCACATGATCTCTTTGACCAATCAAAGAAATCTTTCACAGAGGCCCACTCTGATTGGTTTTTGCTAACCTCACAGTGGTGTGGCAGGTAACTGGTTGCATAGACAAGCAGTAGAGCTTTTGTGTGAGCGTTGAATGAATTATGATATTAATATTTTTGTACGCCTACATTCATATAAAGTCTGCAAGCAGTGAACAATTCCTTTTTAAACTAGAAACTTACCCCATGTAGTTGGTATTTTTATATACAGGTAGTCCCCGAGTTAAGGACATCTGACATACCGACGACTCCTAGATACAAACTGGGCTTCTCTGCTTGTTCGTGTGCAGAACGGTGGCTTGGGGGGGTAGGAGGCGGTTTGTATGACTTGCAGAAGAAATCTTTTGCTGTTCCGCAAGCTCTTGTAACGCTTTAATGACCAAGACAAACTCCGCAGTCGTTTTTCTTTTTGCATTTCAAAGCACAGCTTGCTCCAGAAGTTAATGCATGTCTAGTCTCCACCAAGTTTTTGGTTTTTTTTTGTGATTAACTCACAGCGAGGATTTTATACAGTAACTGACACCACGCCGCCTAATAATAGCGACAAACATCTGTCCTAATTGCATTTATTAAAATAATGTACCTGTTCCAACTTACATACAAATTCAACTTAAGAACAAACCTACAGTCCCTATCTCATATGTAACCCAGGGACTACCTGTACTAATATTATTATTTTTATCCTTTGTTTTATCTCAGTTCTTTGGATTTCTGAATCCTCTTTGCATCTACTTCTTGTCTTCATGCACTCCAGCAATAGCACCAGGACATCTCTATGCAATTTTTAGTGACAACAGTCAACAATTTCTTCCTCTTCAGCAGCAGGACAACACGGTCAGAAAAGAGACACAACAAAAGAAAGTTGTCACTCACAACAGAAAGAGCTTGACCAATGACCAAGATTATAGCAGGATCTTCAGTTATTATTTTAAACAATTTAATTATTCCGAATGACATTGACGCTCATATGGAATTACAACTGACACATCGCTGTGTTTGTTTTCGGTCGGAATCATTTGCTGATGGTTCTCTAGACTAGCAAACTTGCGTTCGTATGGAACAGCTAGTTGGGTTTCGTTGAAGCAAAAAATAAAAATTACACATTAACCAGATTGGCAGTTTGAAGCCAGCACAGATTCTCTGCACTGATGGTAGACGATAAACCCTAAATATTCAAAGTAACACCGCGTTTTCTGTCAAAAATCCTCCAATTCTACTATCTGTCACAATGCTAATGAACAGACTCCTGTAAACAAGCGCCCTGTTTATGTCTGCGCTTTGTTGACTAAAAAACACAAAGCTGCTCTTCCCTCAGAGATTTCTCATTTGTTATTTAATGGCAGGACCTCACATTCGAGCCGAAATTGCAGTGAGCAAACGGGGTGCCTGGCGAATGCAAATTCATAATGTGTTCTCTTCTATACCTTTTATTTGTCAGAGTTTGTTATCTTTCAAAACAATAAAGAGAGCCTGGACTCATCTATGCTAAAATTAAGAATTTATAACTATATGGAACAGATGTTTTCATAAACATTTGCTATAATTAATTTCAACCAGGGATTGAAGGAACAAAGCCATTTTTTTCCTCTTGAAAACTTTATTGCTATTTCCCCACACACCAAACTGAATTCTTCACTTTAATATTGTTAATGAAACAAAATTACTATTCAATTTTGTTTTCATTGCAAGAAACAAAATCTTAATAGGTGCGCAAACCATTTAGACACAAATATATAAAAGTCGCAGCATAAAGCATTACTTTCTAGAAACGTGTTAAAAAAAAGTCTGTACCATTAAATCGTGCTTACCGTACCTTTAACTAACTTGATGCAACATTGTAATGCAATGTAGTTATTAATTGAGATTTAATAAAAAAGTAGTATAGGAATAGCATGTTACATAGGGTGAAAAAAACACATCCATCCATTGAATTTAACCAGAAGATAAAAAAAATATAGATTCAACAAATGCATCCCAAAACCCTAAACCCAAAGTCGATCGTGAAGAAGGTCCAGTTAGTTTTAGTAGGGAACAAATTCCTTCCTGATTTACGGGGGATGACGGGGATCAACAGTCTCTGATGGCATTACTTCTAAATATTACTTGCCAAGTACAGGTAGTCCCAGGGTTATATATGAGATAAGGACTGTAGGTTTGTTCTTAAATTGAATTTGTATGCAAGTTGGAACAGGTACATTATTTTAATAAATGCTAGAGCAAGCTGTGCTTTGATTTGTAAAAAGAAACAACTGCAGAGTTTGTCTTGGTCATTAAAGAGTTACAAGAGGCTGCAGAAAGGGCTCACCCCCCTAAGACTTCTTCTGCAAATGTCATGCAAAAGGCCCCCCTCTCCCCCTCCAGCCTCCACAAGAGCGAGCAGGGAAGCCCCGTTCGTATCTAGGAGTTGTCTTTAAACCGGGCACTACCTGTAGAAAACTTTTTCCTTTTTTTTTTCCTGTAGGATGATTTTCTTTTGTATTCTGAGGTAAATTATATAGTAGATTGCTAGTTGCCAAAGAGTCAGAATCCGATACCTACACTTTTTATAAACTGAATAGTGTTTTAATAAATACACAACTGCTTTATTGTGTCTTTTAATAGGTGTCTGGATTTTAGATTCATGTGGCACATATTCAAACATCACTGTAACTGCTGTAGCTCCTGATCCTAGATCTCTTTAGTTTAGTTTGAAAGTTCTGCTTCTGTGCATGTGCACATTCTGTTCTGCTATCCCTTATACAGGATAGGGGCTTTGAAGTTATATCTTATAAGTATACAATGAAGTATGAGTTTAAATTCCAGAAGATAATTACTTTTAGAATGCCTTCCTAACTTTGCAGCTCTGGAGACCAACCACAGAGTTTACTTACTGATTTAGAACACAGATAAACAGCCGGTGGCTTCTCAGCTTTTGGAGGACTACAAGTCCCATTGTGAGTTTATATATGCTGCCTGCAACAAACACCCACAATACCTGACCTGAGAAAATGTATTTACCGTAATAACCATACATGTGAAGAGCATTCTGTGTAAAACTCAATGTATTTATAAATATAAATAAAATATTTATAAATATAATGAATGGATCGACAGTATCACCAATTAGGTGATTCTTTGGGCTAGGTATTTTTAGATCTAAAAAAAATGAAGCAAATCAGGCAGTTAGGATCCATATAGTGTGTAATCCTCTGCACTGAAAAAATCTGAATACAGTGTTCTCCCCAGCCCCTTTTAGCCGGCGCACCACCCGGCAATTTTCAATTTACCACCCCTCAGTTTTTGGGTGGTTACCAAAGAGTTGGGTCACAATACAGGGGCTGCAACTCATCTTCAATTTCTTTCCACCTAGCTTTAAAAAATTTCTAGGTTAATCACTTGACTAAAAATTTGAATAAAAATGCAGTTCATTGATTCTGATTTCTCTGGGTTTGCTAATTGATTTTTAAATATGTTAAATAGATAAAGCAATACGCACATTATGTAATGCAGTACTTTTTGGACACAATTTGAAGTTTGAAGCCCTCATTTGCCTTCTCCCTTTCCGTCTACCTATCCTTCTCCTTTACAAATAGTTTTGCCATCATGTGTCCCTGACTGGTGCTTCTTCAGGGGGTGGAATTTGGTGATCCAGAGCTGAAGTCTGTGTCTACTGGGCTCCTTCTTGGTGTTATTACCCAGTTAAAGCTTTTGGAACCTGAGAGGTCTTTGGGAGGCCAGACAGTGGGAAGTATTTACATCACCCAGACAGCAACATTGGTACCTAAATGACCCCTTTCACTTTGCAGATAGTGAGAGTAGAGCATCATGTGACAGTATTTAGTGATAGAAGGTATCAGTGGCATACTCTGTGGAGGCCTAGGCAACTCTCAGTAGAGGAGAGCTTTAAGGAGAGCTCCAGCAGGGATAAGTAGAAAAGATGCCAGTAGGTAAGTGTAACATGTAAATTAGACATGTCTCAAGAGGGGACAGCACATAGGTTAGTGTAATTAACAAATTTAAGTTTTCGTCTGTTATCCTTTGCATTTTATTTTTCCTGGAGCTGTTTTTAATAGGCCAAAAAACATGGCCTGTAGCATACAACCAGTAAGAATGAATGTTGGTAATTTGATTTGGAGTCAACTCTTTTGTTGACTTAACCTATGGTCATGCTGTGATCATACTGTATTCTTACCAATCCCCTACTGTTAACATTTGAGATTAGAAGGCTTGAAGGTTGTTTGTTCACTGCTAGGAGTGATGAGTAGAGTGAGAATAGCTGTCTGATGGATGGACTTATCTAGAATGTGCAGGATGCTAGGCTTTCACATTGACTCTCTTACTTCAATACTGTGACTTACTGACCCAGAACAAGTATGTTTCTCTGACTTTCCTTATGTGCATACTTGTTTCCAGACAAAACATCCAAAAGTATATCACCAAAGAAAATAAAGTTGGGTTTTCTTTAATGCTCAATTTTGAAAAAAAAAAGTAATAGTATAGTATAATAGTAACATAAATGCTTTTTAGGTGAATGTTTTCTTCTGATTTAGCCTCAGTCCTCATACAGAAAAAAACAAACTGGAGTATTTTAGAACAGTACACAGCAATAAAATCTGGGCAAAAAATGCATTTAACTGTATATTTCAGTCTAATATGATATGTCTAACATTCTTTAGCATTTAAAATCTACTGGTAAATGTAAGGTATCAGACATTTCATTATCGTCTTCTCAGTGTTTTTTTTTCTGCTCTCTAATTTAGAATAAAAAATAGTTTGCCTTCTCCAACTAGTTATTAGCTTACGCTACTCATTCAATAATTATCATTAATTTCTTTATTGCACTACAGTTCTATAATTAACTTGGTCTGTAATTAGAACTACCTTGTACACCTCCTTAAAGTATAAAGAGATACCAAAATATTAGTACAGTAGGTTACTAAAGCAATATTTAAGCAAATTCATATAATTTGCAGTAATCTAAAAATATTTATATGAAAAAAATCACATTATAAGTCTAATTTGTAGAAGGAGGAAAAGGCCAATGGTGCTGGCATTTTTTAGAGTTTTACTTTGAAGGAGTTTGTCTCACAATAATGATTAAGTACTTAATTCATTAAACTACAGTATTGTTTAAAGAATGTTCCCCTAAAGTAATATTATCATGACATAGCTTGGGAGGCCATTATAGCATTCCTTAAAGCCCTTAGGTAGATTATTGCATTTCCTTTAAAAATGAACTTTTCAAATTCATAAACCTATCCATGCTTAGGTGTAGCCCTGTTCAGCTACATGACATCTCATGCCTGTTGGTTTCCTGGTAACAAAATAAGGTCTTACATTTGCTGTTAACCTACTTTCTGTGACTACAGAAGTCCTGCCTCCTCATGTGGAGTTTTTTATGTAGAGTATGGTTTCTACTGTAATACAAGGATGCAGGGAGATGTACCTATGATCTATTTCTCTCTGTACTTTAGGTGTCACATCCTATTGACCCTCCTGTCTGTTGAATTTAGTAAACAGGTGTTCCACCAAACATGGGAGAACATGGGTGAGCCAGCAAACCTGGAACTGATTACCTAAAAATAATTCGCTATTAATTGGCAAATGTTTTTCATCCTGGCCCAGATCTATTCCAGGTTTGCTATATCACCCAGGGTCTTCCTTGATTGTCTAACTTCTCCAGTCTTTAGATAGCTTTGCTAAATCAGGCCCTTTATATTGACTTATCAACCTGATTGCTTTGTTCAATTTGGGGTTTAGGTGTTGTAGAAGCTTGGCAATACAGGGTCCTATTAACTCTGGAAGCTCAGAAAATGTCAGACAACTTTCTTTATACTTTTTTTTGTACTATTGGTACCATGATTGCACCATGGCTGTGATGTCATACTCTTGTGGTGAAATCTCTATCTATTGTGATTATTAAAACCAATAGATGTGGCTTTAAAAACAATTTAAACCCAGCCACCCCACTAGCCCCCAAACCAATCTAACCAAGAACTTCCTCCTCAGCAGGCTCTTCCAGTGTTTTCGTTAGTGCTCAATGTATCTGTGCAGCAATCTCCCTATTCATTTTTCTGGTGCTGTACATTGTAGCTGCTAGAAGTATAGCCCATTCAATTGCATGCAAAGGTTCTGATTAGGAATAGCCTATGCACAAGAAGCTTTCAGGCCCAAAACGTCTAAATTGCTCTTGACTAATATGGCTTCTGCCATAATGGAAAAGTAAATAAATACCTGAGGGCAGGAATGTTCTTGGTAGTATTATATTTAGGTGACCAGGGAGGATGGGACAATTTTTGTTTCCTAAAAATGATAAAGAGCACCACTTTAACCTCTGCTAAGAGACCCATTTTTCCGAAATAAATCTGACTAAATGTACAATTGACTGGCATAGGTCCCTTTACCTCTAAGCAAAGCTGATCACAGTTCTATATTCAATTTTCATAGATTATTTAGGGACAGTTTTCTGAATGTGCCTATTCTGTAATAGTTTTCAGCAAAATATGCTAAAATCATTTATATGGCTTTTACATCATTTCAGTATTGCCTATTTATATATCACCAATAAATTATATTACAGTGTGTTTTGTAATGAGAACATTGCAGTATCTATGGGATTAGTTTGTTGAAGCATCCCAGAATGATTCTTCACATAAATCTACAGCATAAATCTACAAGCAACCCTATTACACGTTCCAATAAAATTCCCATATCCCTTCAATAAAAAGCCTATTTTCAAATATTAGGAGACAATTTGCCATTTGTTTTATGGCTTCCACGTTTTCCATATTGAATACATTTGTTTTCTGAAAAACCAAACCTGCAGCTGTATCCCTACTCTAGTCTGTTGTCAAACTTAATCAAGCTCTCATTTTAGTTATAGGCTGAAATGTTTTCTATTAAATAATGCGGAAATCTGATTGTGTCAGTATTGCAGGGCATTAATCTAGCTGTAATTCCTTGTCTTTCTCACATTCTACTTTGAAATGCCATTGGGTATAGGATAAATAACATAAAATACACATTTTAAGACAATTATGTGTTCTATAAAGCTATTAATACACAGATGTAACAAGATTCATTACACTGTCTTGGGTGATATATTTTGGGCCTGTGGTTTGATTTATTGTGCCAAGACATTTTTTTGTTTTTTTACATCATTCAAACTTTGACTGCTCAACTTAACTTTGTTTTATGCACTCATTTACTTCTTCCTTAAAGTGAACCTGTGTACAAACTAAAATTTTCATACACCCTGAACAAGCAATAAACAAACCCTAATTCAATCCTTTATCTGTAAGCAAAGTTCACTGAAATTTCAGCTATTCATCTATGGCAGGGGTCGGCAACCCGCGGCTCTTTAGCCTCCTTGTTGTGGCACCCTTCCGCCACTGACGGGAGATCCCTGTGAGGTATCCCCTTCCTCCCGTAGACACTGCAGAGGAGGGGTATTTCCCTTCCGGTGTTCTAACAAAAAAATCTACCCGTGAAATAAATCTACCAGAGGGCATTTACAAATAGGCATGCACAATAGGCGTTAATGTGTACAATGACGTTATCATCAGGAAAGTTTCACAGCTGTGTTTGTGTATGAATGCTGCATGTCATGTACTGCAGCCTTACGTCTCTCCCAGTACAAACCTCCAAATCTCCTAAACAGAATGTTATACCGACTTGGTACCGACAGGGGACCCTCATAGCTATCAGTACCCCAATTTTCATCTCCCCATCTTTTCCAAACTTTCAAAATATGGGTGTCATAATTATAAAAAATAGTTAAAATTGAACATCAGGGTTGATGTTTTAAAAGTAAGCATTTTTACTAGAAGCCCAGAATTAAACATACAAATCATAGACCCCCGGGGTGACTTACATAGCAAGGAGGTGTGAACCCCAAATTTATACTTACCTGTCACAAAATGTCATACTACACTACCCTGTCCTCTTTCCTACTTTGAACCCCAGTTTCTCTGGAACAGAGAGATGTACAAAACCAAAATTGTAGGTGCAAGTGAGGCACACGTGTGACTAACACCCCCTAAAATTTCATTGTTTGCCCATCGTCAGAACATAAAGAACTCTGCCCTGTTACACATTGCTGGAGGCTTCTAGCACCTGAACCCCAATTTCTCGGGAAAGGGGAGCGGGACAGGTGAACAAAATTAGAGGTGCAAGTGTGGGATACCTGTGGCTAACACCCTCTAAAATTTAATCATTTAGGCCATCGTCAAAACATAAAAAACTCTGCCCATCAAAAAAATCTACCCTGTTCAAATGTAAGTTTCTTAAGATTTAATCCTACAATGTAATATTTGATATACTTAATTGTGTGTAAACATTTGATATACATAATTATGTAGGCTATATATTTATTTATGTAACTTTATATTATTATTTATATTTAATTACTTATTATTCTATTTATCAATTACCAAATAAATTACCTATTAATTTTGGGAAAACGATTTATGATTGCTAGACTTATATATATACTTAAAATATATACTTAATATAAAAGTATATACAAGAAGGATTACTGATTACTTTATTCAGTATATTAAATCCAGTGAAATACAATAAATACTGCACAAATTCATAAAATAAATCATGATACTAGGGGCATAGTTCAGTGTTTAATGTATTTCAAAGTAGGCCTACACATGCACGCACTTCTGTTTGTTGTATTCTGTTGTTGTAACAGGTAAAATTAAAAAAAGATTAAAACCTTTAAAAGTATAAGCTGTGTTATGTTTCGGCTCCAGACTTTTTTTCTTTAGTGGGACAGGGGGAAAAATAAAGGTTGCTGACCCCCGATCTATGGGAACAGATCTTGGTTGTCCTCTAACATAAACAACCAGCAGATATTTTTAAGCTTTTAGAAACCATTTGAATCCTGACTGTACAGTGTTTGTTGCAAAACTTTGAGAAGGGGTTACTGTACATTTTAGGCGCCTAGATCAGTGGTCGCCAACCTTTTTGGTCTTGCAGACCACTAAAATCACCGACCGGCTCCCGACCGCACATGTGCTGGGAGCCAGGTGTCGCTCAAAGGGGGAGAAACCTCCCTCAGAGTGAAATCATTATGACATAATCCTGCCCACTCCCCCATCCTGGATCTGAGCCTGCGATGGGAGAGTGGGCAGGTTGTGTGCAGGGTCACAGCCTGCCCACCTCCCTGAAGCGAGAACTGTACTGGGGACATGGTCCGCGGCTCCGGCCGGTGCATCCCCCCAGCGGGGTCCTTTTCCAGACTCCACTCGGGGTGCACCGACCAGAGCCGCAGACCACCAAAATTTTCTCACGGACAGCCGGTTGGCAACTGCTGACCTAGATAGTTTAGGGATGACTTAGGTTAAAGCTTTTTTATTGATTGTTTAACATGGAAATGGTTGTTTTTTTTGTTTTGTTAGGACCTCTTTATATAGTAAAATGTTGCGTTTCCCCTTCCATATGCCCAGCACTCATTTAGAATGGAATAACTCAACTGGTGGTAAAATATTGTTTTCCACCAAAACAGGGTTGGAAACAATTGTATAAATCTATTTACCATGGACCTACTATTTTTTTAACATAAATTAGCATGTTTTTTTGTTCTGTATATACATGTGATTAGCATAATTTATATTGTCTTTTTTTCTTGTTTTTATAGGATCATCAGTTGATGACAAAAGATGTAACCCAGCCTCTGATTCTGAACAAATCTTTATATCGTACAGGTACCTGTTAACAACCTAAGATTTGTAATAATTTGTTGGTATTATGTTTAGTCATCAAGGCCAGAATTTTGCATCCTAACAACTAATTATGATGTGACTTGCACAGTTTTGTTTGTTTTTGTTTTTTTTACTTTTTTTTTTTACTTTTTATGGTTTGTTTCAGATATAAGGTGTTTAATGGCAGCCTACATGTGTCCCACAGTATAGTTACGTAGTAAGTAAGGTTGAAAAAAGACATAAATCCATCAAGTTCAACCACTAGGGAAGTATAAATTACCTTTTAAGTCATTCTATTTAGTTCTCTTACCTACAGCCTTTTCTTTTTGAGCCATCACAAGTATGGCCATCCAAAAAGGGTTCTACATTTTTAAAGTTCAGTTCCAGAGGTAATACTTATGAATTAGTAGTTTGGGCCTTTATCAAATGCGAGATCAATCAGTCACAGATCGAGGAACCTGAGAATGGCTGATTTAGACCAATAATAGAATTGCTTTAGGATTTAAGCCTGTTTGATTTTTGGCTTATTGACTCTTTAATGACTTATTTGTAGCTGTAGATATTGATAACGTCAGTATAATGCATTTTGTTCCATCAATTCAAATCACTCATTCAAATCACTCTTTAACATTGTACTCATTTGGTAAAATACAAATGTAGTTTGTACAATGCTTTTCAGTGGTAGCATTAATGCAACCCCCTTGGAATGAACTGGTAACATGTATATATATCACCATGACTTATGCACCTATATTGCACCTATATATAGTAAGTAACTGGTTCTCTTGAATGTCATCCTCTATAGTTGTTTATACTTATCTTCTCAATGCTCCCTATTCAGTTCTATTCTCCTGAGAAAGCAAAGTAAGAATCCCAAGATAAAATTTATGTTTGGCTTAGCTAGAGGCCTGAGGAGTCCCAAACACTGGGCAGTTGCCAACCAACAGCGCTGTCATATATGAGAAGAGGAGGTTATTACATGCTGCCCATATTCAGATGTGCTTGATGTTTCTCTTAGTTACCAGTGGCTGAACAGAATGAAAGCACAAACTTTCTTTAGGAAACTGAGAAAAATCCCAAAATTTGACATTAACATTTTTAAATGTTTTTCATGTTAACAGTGTAAATGTGTGTTACTACAAATGCAATAATGTGAACCAGTCCTAAATCTTCTCCCTAGTTTCATTGCTGTTGTGATATTCCAAGGCTTCTCCAGAAATTTCCTCATCTGATTAATTTGGCAGCCTTCCATCAAATCCCCAGTGGAATCACTGGAAACAACAGCAAATTCTGACAGATGGGACCAGTAGGAATAGTTAAAGGAGGGCATTTTTTGGGCAAATTATGTGATCGTGGATTTGCAGCCATAGTAAAATTATGAAGACAAAGTAAATAATTTTAGTCGGAAATCTTCTTTGATGTGATCTAGGAAACTGGTAAATATACTGATTTACTTTTCACAATTGCAATGCACCTGCACTTTATATTTGCCAGAAAATTAAATGTATTTTAGGGGACTTGACTTGAAGCAACTTGTTGTTGAAATAGTATACCACCACCAATAGTATACCAGTATACCTTAGGGCCAACCACACTAGTGTATTGTGGTGATATATGGCAGAAATAAACATTGCCAAAGAGCATAACTCTCTTAGTGTGTTTCTGTACAATGGTACCCTGTAGCACACCACATTGTTCAGATATAAACCATCAGTGTGTTGTGGGTGCTGCATTGTAAAATATGCTACACATCTGGTTTTAATGTATATTGTGTATAATATGCAGTCACCTAATGTGTGTATATATGTACAGTGAGTTAAGGAAGTATTTGATCCCGTGCTGATTTTGTACATTTGCGCTCTGACAAAGAAATGGCCCGTCTATAATTGTAATGGTAGGTTTATTGTAGGTGTGAGAGACAGAATAACAACAAAAGAACTCTCAAAAACCCAGTGCTCAAAAGTAAGAGCTTGATGTGCATTGTAATGAGTGAAATAAGTATTTAATCCCTTATCAGCCAGCAAGATTTCAGGCTCCCAGGTATCCTCACTCTATGCAGGTAACGAGCTGAGATTAGGAGCACCCTCTGTAAGGGAGTGCTCCTAATCCAAGCTTGTTACAGTACCTGTATAAAAGACACCTGTCTACAGAAGCAATCAATCAATCAATCAATCAGATTCCAAACTAGCCATCATGGCCAGGACCTAAGAGCTGTCCAAGGATGTCAGAGACAAGATTGTAGACCTATAAAAGGCTGGACTGGGCTACAAGACTTATTGCCAAGCATCTTAGTGAGAAGATGACAGTTGGCGCGATAATTGGCAAATGGAAGAAACACAAAATAACTGTCAATCTCCCTCGGTCTGGGGCTCGATGCAAGATCTCCCCTCATGGAGTTGCAATGATCAGGAGAACAGTGACTACCCAGAACGAAGCTACCCAGAACTACACGGGGAGAACATGTCAATGATCTAAGTGCAGCTGGGACCATAGTCAACAAGAAAACAATTGGTAACTGCGTCGTGAAGGCCTGAAATCTTGCAGAGCCCGCAAGGGCCCCCTGCTCAAGACAGCAGATGTGCAGGCCCGTCTGCAGTTTGCCAATGAACATCTGAATGATCCAGAGGAGAACTGGGTGAAAGTGTTGTGGTCAGATGAGACCAAAATTGAGCTCTTTGGCGTCAACTCAACTTGCCGTGTTTGGAGGAGGAGGAATGCTGCCTATGACACCAAGAACATCATCCCCACCATCAAACATGGAGGTGGACACATTATGCTTTGGGGGTGTTTTTCTGCTAAGGGGACAGAACACCTTCACGACTTCGAAGGGACAATGGATGGGGCCATGTATCATCAAATCTTTGGTGAGCACCTCCTTCCCTCAGCCAGGGCTTTGAAAATAATAAACTATTACCTGAATATAAACCGAGATTCTTTTTCCAATAGAATTTGAGGGGGAAAACATCTTGGTTTATACTTGAGTATACAAAATGTATTATATTGCAGGGTACTACCGTGTTTCCCCGAAAAAAAAGCCCTCCCCCGAAAGTAAGCCCTATTGGCTTCTTCGGAGGGTGTGGTCACATGGTACACGGAGGGATACCAAGAGGAAGGAGGGAGCAGAGAGAGAGAGAGCAGGAGATTTCAAAAGCACTGGAGCAAGGGGTGAAGAAATCGCAGGGCAATTAACCACAGTACTCTGGTGTGACACTAGCACTAAGAGGTTGGTGGATTCTCTTTTCAAAAGATCCTTGCTGGTATTTCATTCATTAGCAGCAATGCATATTTATTAATTGCTTTTTTTTTTTTTTTGCTTTTACTCAGATTTAACATGTAACTCTATGAGTCACATGTTAATTGTCAGCACATTTTCTTGTTATGTTGCACTTGTTTGCTTATGAAGCTGTGTTTTTTTTCATTACTCATTTATCTCAATTCTTATAACACAGAGGTATCTTTCTATAGTAATATTATAATAGTAATAGTAATATAGTAATATAACACGGTAGTCCCTATGCTGTTGTTGCATTATTTTTTTTTTTTTTTCAAAAACATCTTTAGAAAATACAGGAAATGCTTGTTGTTTTGCAAGAATACCATGTCCTTTTGGATGCTGAGCTGAAAGCACAATGTTATTTTCTTTCTGTAAGCTACTGACTGACATATCTTTTATATTATTTTAAAATACATTTATAAAAGTTTTGATACAGAATCCTTCTATAATGATGATCTTTGTAGTAAGATAACTCAGAACTAAATGCTTGCTTGAAAAAAACTTGTGTATTACCTTAGTCCTACTTTAGTAATAAGAGATGAAGCAGGTTTTTTTTCTAGAACAATTCACTCTGCTGTGTATTTAATCTGATCTCTCTTATATAGATCTGTTTAAAAGAATAGAGAAAGCTGCTGCTCTTGTTTGCAATTGATGAAAGTAAATTATTCATATATATGAATTTTTATTTACCTAATGGTGAAGAACTAAATGAACGCAGTAGATAATAATACATTAAATTTCTTTTAATAAAATAATTAAATATCGAGAACAGTATTATATGATGAGATGAAGGATTGTAATTTAGCTATCAGGACGCAGATTTTTTGTTAATTTGGTATATGTTTAAAGCCAGGCACCTTTATTGCACTAAATAACCAAAATCTGCACCTGTCCCTGGAAAAAAGGGGCAGCTGGCACCTATGTTGTTATGCAATATATCATATTCTGCCTGTCCCTTCTATCTTTTCTTTATGCTTCTCACATTTACTTTGATCTAAGCAGCATATTTTATGTATGCAGCTCGGAATATTTAAAGGTGGAATTTCACACACAAACACATTGAGCAGATGTTAATTATGAGTTTTATTAGCATCATTAATTAATTCAAACGTGGCAAAAAAAAAAAAATCTCTTTTCCAGGCAATAGCTTGTGTTGACTTTATTGTATATTTTTTTTATTACCTTTATCACAAACCTGAACTGTTTAATGTGGGGCCTATTTGATTTTTTCTGCTGTTAATGGTAGTCCATACGCTTTATGCATAAATTTACATGTATACATTCTGAACAAGTTTTGCCATATTCCTCCATGGATTTTTTTACATACAAAAAACATCTCTTTTTCTTTTTCATTTTTTTTTTCTTTTTACAAACACATTTATGTATATGAAAACCTGAAAAGAAAAGCTTTAGGATTTGTTTCTTAGTACCACATCCTGTACATTGAGACATAAAAAAATAAGTCACACTATATTTTTAGTAATTATGTAATTGGTTTTAGATAAATATTGTATTATTTTTATCAAAAAAAAGATTAATAATAAGACAAATGATCTAATTGATTACTAAATCTTAGTAAAGTTTGCTTAAATGTAATCAATTGCAATGTGCTCCCCAGCACCTTTTGGCCAGGCGTACCACCTGGCACTTTTCTTAGTAACCACCCGGCTGTTTGTGAGTGGTTACTGAAGTGTCAGATCACAATACAGGGGCTGCCACCCGTCTTCCGCTTCTTCCCACCCAGCTCAAAAACATTTCTGGGTTGAGCACTGAATTGGTTTATGTTTCTTCATTTTGTACTTCATCATTGCTCATTTCACTGCTTTTTTAAATATGTAAACACAATGTGTCTGATTTATTATAGCTCCCCAAGACTGGAGAGGATACACCTAAACCAGTCAAGCTGGGTGATCCAGCAAACATAGATGGATCTGGTCCAGGATTAAGAATATTTGCTAACACAAAGGAAATCCATTCCAGGTTTGCTGGATCACCCAGATTCACTGATGAAAGTGTAATCTCTCCAGCCTTGAAAAGCTTTAAAAATCAGGACCAATGGGACTGATATAATAAAGTTCTCCAAGGCTAGGGAAAATACACATTTATCAGTGAAGGTGGGTGATCTAGCAAACCTGGAATGGATTTCTTCAATGTCATTTTCTATTTTGTTTTTCATATGTTTTTAATCCTGGACTATTCCAGGTTTGCTGGATCACCCAGCTTCACTGATGAAAGTGTATCCTCTCTAGTTTTGGATATTTAATAAATCAGGCCCAATGGATCTTTTTTGTTAAAGTTCTCCAAGACTGGAGAAGGTAGACTATATTGGCTGAACCTGGATACTTTAACAAGCCTGGAATGGATCTGGTCCAGGATTAAAAATAATAGCAAATGATTTTTTAAAAATCCATTACAGGTATGCTGATCACCCAGGTTCTCCCATGATAGTCTATTTTCTCCAGTCTCGGTGAGCTTTAATAAATCCCAATGCGTTGATTTTCAAATATGTGCAGTACATCAGTAGTCAAAATAATCTAAATTTGACTGAGGACATTCAACACTGCCTTGTACGTGAAATACTTCAACTACTTTCCCTTTTTACTGCTTTTTTTAAAAGTAAAAATTTGAAAGTATGTCAGTGACCCTTTTTTATATTGCACACACCTATTTTATATTGCATTAGCAGATTTTTCTAAATAAAAGGGTGGCCCTAATGCAATGCTAGTTTTATGCATATTTCTGCACATAACACAGCATGATGTAACAGTGTGGAGGGGTCTTAACTCATCTTAAAGGAAGAACAGCTCATATGTGCAGCCTTTTATTGTTCTTATAGTATATCTGTGTGTCCTAATCATACATATATGTCATCAACTTAGTCTACCTAGAAAAAAAGGGTTACATTCAAAAACCTCTGGGGTGGGTTGGGGAGCAAATAATACCTCAACTTTTGAGCAGGTTTATACAAAAAATAATTAGCCACTTTCATGAGCAGGAGTTTAATTTTGATGAAAACTTTTCCAGTGTAGTACATCTCCAAAACCCGTTGTCACACTTTTGGAAAACAAAAAGGTGTGAAAGTCATTTTCCTTAATACATGGGTGCTACAATGATTGGTAAGTATTATAATAATATAATATAAATGATATATCATTGTGAAGTTTTACATTTCTTCAGACACTGCTCATAGAAATCCAAGACTCTTGCGCTACATATTTCCTTTCTATAACCAAGTGTGTACTTTACTGACTATCTATATTATAAAAACATATTTTAGCTTACCGCAGGAGGCTCATATAGGAACATTTTGAATAATTTAACATACCGGACTTAATTAAAGTTATAAATATATATATTTACGTTAAACACTGAAAAATTAATGCCTGAACAACTGTTTTCATCAGTGAGCACAATCTTTTAGTCTTTTGTTTCTTCTAACTTATGGCAAATCATGTCAAGTACTTATTAAATGGGAGATATCTAGCGCTGTGGGCAAAAACCATATGGCATTTATGGTTCCTTTAAACCCAGGAGCCAGAATGGTGATTTGGGTAGTTTTTAAGTTAGGAGTATTGCATTTTCGTTAATAAAGTTGAGGTATACCTTTATGTTCTATAATTTTGAGTCTGTTTTTAAAGTATACATGTTTATTTTTATATATTAATACAACACAAATGATTTCCAAAGCACTATTGGTTAGCCAATAATACAAACATAGCTCAGTTTAGAGCGTCCTTTGTCTGAATAAAGCTGTGTACTGAGCCCACTGACCAGGGATGCGGTACACCTGTGACCACCTACCGTATTATGTTCTGTAGACAATGAGCTTCTTTCTTACATTCTTTACTTTACATATATTTTTTTTAATAATGCTTATGTTTATTGCAGTATTAATGTCAGATCTCTGTTATTTTCTGTGAGCCTATAGAGCGAGACCCCTACTTTCTCTAGTGAGGCTGTAGTTTTAGGTAAACTTTAATGTCCTTTGTGCAATGTATGTTGAATATAGTCCTGCTTTTGGGAACTGTTAAGCTACGTACACACTTCCAATTATTATCGTTGGAAAACGAACGACGAACGATCCTGCACGATATCTACGAACGATCGTATAGCACCGATCCTGCACATAGAGATAACGACACGATCGTTCGTAGATATTGTACACACAATAGATACGATCGTTTGAGCGATAGAGGAACTATGTGCACGACAGGAAGTGAACGAACGTTCGTTCATTACGCATGCTCAGACCATGGACGATCAACGAACGATCGTACACACGAACGATGGTTAACGATCGTCGTCCAATCCGATCCGCCGGTCCGGTCGTTCGTTTCCAACGACTTTCCTCGTTCGTCGGCGTCGTTGGTTACTTTTTTTACGAACGATTTTTGCCCAATCGATAGTTCGTCGTTCGTTCGTCGTTCATTTTGAACGATAAAAATTGGAAGTGTGTACGCACCTTTAGGCTATCCTCTAGGAATACATGACCTGTGTACAGACAACAGTAGATCAGAAATAGACATTTTAGGTTTTAGCTGTCACTGGAAAGAACTACAGACATTAGTAAAAACATAGCTAAAGGTGAAAACCTGCCTCAACTCTCCCACAGTAAAAATTAAAAAAAATAGAAAGAGTTTTACTTTAATGGGTTAAAAGTTAGTAGTTCTTTTTTATTCAAAGTTACTGCTGAACATTCCCAGTGAATGCTTCACCAAAAAGGCTTTTTAGATAATGATTAGTAAAGATTTGCAATCCCCAGAAGAGAACTTGAACAAAGGAGAGATTAAAGTGCTATTCGAATGAGTATTAAACATTGTTTGTTGATATCTAATTTGGGATTTTCTCAAGTAGATAGGACAATGTTAATTTCTTCATTAGTAAGAGCATAAAGCCAATGAATGCTTTGCACTGCAACCTGTGGAATGCATCGCCCTGATATCCTCTGATCAGTGTCTGCGTATAAGGTGTAGGTTCTCTGTTATGACTTCTAGTAAATATTGTATATTTGTTAACTGGTTTTCAATTCAAATTTTCCATAAATAGGTAAGACCATAACTTGCCATTGGGTTAAATAAAACTTACACGCTCTGTGTGTGATACACAGAGTGGAGGGTCAAAAATATGTAACATACTAATTTCAGGAGTCAGATGCATTTTCCATACATAGTAATGGGGTTAGGTGTATGTACCTAAGCTACAGGGCTCAAGAGTATGTGATGTATGTAGTGCAGGGGTCAGTTATAAATAAAAGACATTAAAAAAGGGTCAGAAACGATGGAGTCCATTGCACTGCACCCTCTGTAATTCAGGTAAGTAATATCCTATACTCACACATTGGGCCTGATTTATGAAAGCTCTTCGAGGCTGGAGAGGATACATTTTCACCAGTGAAGCTGGGTGATCCAGCAAACCTGGAATGGATTTCTTTAAAGTAATTTGCTATATTTTTGCAAATGTTTTGAGTCCTGGGATAGATCCATTTCAGGTTTAATGGAATTCCAGCCTTGGAGAGCTTTAATAAATCAGGCTCATACTCTCTAAATACTCCCACATGTATATACACAATCACTTAGTTCCCTCCCTAGTTCCCCCTGTGAACCTGCTTGTGCTGACGTGAATATTGACATGCACGCCATAGACTTTACAATGACCCACCCAGAATGCCATAGCATTTGTAGTGTTTGTGAATATACTTCTATATACAGTGGATATACAAGAGATTCACCCCCTTCAAAATATTCACATTTTGTTGATTTGCATCCTGAATTGAACACATCAACAAAAAGTACTTCCAGCTGCAGTTACTAAATGCAACTTTTAAATTTCAAGTAAAGATATGGGGCCTGATTTATTAAGGATCTCCAAGGCCGGAGAGGATACACTTTTATCAGGGAAGCTGGGTGATCCAGCAAACCTTGGATAGATTTCCTAAAACGAATTTGCTATTTGTTAGCAAATGTTTTCAATCCTGGACCAAATCTATTCCAGGTTTGCTGGATCACCCAGCTTCACTGATGAAAGTGTATCCTCTCTGGCCTTGGATAACTTTATTAAATCAGGCCCATACTAGCAACAGATCAGAAAAAAATACAGAATCACTGGGATGGGTAAAGGTTCATCCCTTCCAAAAAAATACTTGTAACATCAGACATCAGGTGTAACTAAAGCTGCGTACACACGGCAAATTTTTCTCGCCCGATAATCGGTATCGGCCAATTATCGGGCGAAAATCTGCCGTGTGTACAGTCGGTCGTCGTCCATCGTCCGACGACCGTCCTGGCGGATCCATGGACGATGGACGACGACCGATCCTAATGAAAGGGAAGGGGAGAGCGCGCAGCAGGGTGCCGCTCCGTCGCTCTCCCCCTCCCCTCTCCATAGAGCATGAACGGTGCTGTATGTACAGCATCGTTCATGCATCGTGCAGTCTTTTCTCGTTGGAAAGGATCGTGAAAGATCCTTTCCAACGAGAAAAATTGCAGGTGTGTACGCAGCTTTACTTAACTATTGTCCACAACACTATGTAATTGGTTTTCACTTGTGATCAGTTGTAATAATCATTGATTAGCTTAGCATACAAACAGCTTTTCCTGGAACATTCCAGTCCTTGGTAGTGTAACTTAAAGCAAACAATCAACTGTAGGTGACATGGTATTGTCAAAAGATCTCAGGGATAAAGTTGTGGGCAGACACAAGTTAGGAAATAGATAATAAACAAAACAATCCCTAAATGAATTGAAGAGCAAGGAGGAAACTGGACAGAGAGGCATTTCTAATAAATAATTACACAGAAAGTGTGCATAAGCCTTGAAGAGATTTTTCTATAAACATTAGACTACATTTAACATTTGACATTCTTTTAGATGTGTTTAGGTGTTTGCCAATGTATGCGCATGTCTAACTGCACATCAAGACTATGAAATGATGTGAGGGCGCCTAACACTGAACGTCTGCTAAACATATGAGCTCATTTGATTTGCAAAATAATACCATTTTTTGTTTTACACAATACTAAGTATTAGAAAACATTTCTAAAATAATGAACCAATAATGTAATATTAGTGCATTTCCAAATGGATGGTGGTTTCTTCATGTTTTTTTTGAGCATGTGCATGTTCTCATGAATTATTCACACTGATCACATGATTATCACCTGAAATAAAAAGGTGTCTGTGCAATGCATCTTATGTGACATCAAGTTATTCCTTCATCTAGGACAAAACATACATTTTTTAGAATACAGGCTAAAGTAGAAGTTATATGAATCCAACCATTTACCTGTCCAAGTCATTATCTGTTCTCAGGAGGTAGGTTGGCTCTCTCTGCCTCAGTATCAGTTGATTGTCAACAACAAAAAAAATAATAACATAAAAGCCTCATGTGCAGAAGATTCATGGACAATCTGTTACAATGCAGCCCAGGGACACCTCTAAGGTACCACATTTTGTGTACATTAAAACTTTAGTTTTTACTTACTTTATTTTTTTTTTACTTTTTGTATTGCAACTTGTTGATGGTCTTCTTTAAAATGCAGAAAGGAAAATCCCTGGATCATCATGCTGATCTTCAAACGCCTGTTGAAATCTGTTGTCACCAAGCGTTTTAAAAGCTTATCAACAGCATTACATTTGTGGTTGTAGTACCCAGTACAATGCAGTGCAGTATTCCATTTACTATTGCACAGTTAAGTTTGTCCGCACACCTAAACATTGCTGTTAAATTAGGGTTACCTAAACAGAATGCATCAAGAAGTCCTAGACTCGTCAATATAGTCGGCTCGGTGGCCAGCACTCTAGCCTTTTCAGCACTAGCTCACAGGTTCGAATCATGGCCAGGACACTATCTGCAAGGATTATTTATGTTCTTCCTGTGTTTGTATGGAGAATTTATTATTAATTAATAAAATGATTTTAAATAATAAAAAGGGAATGATTGCACATATTCTGTCAGGTGTGTTGTTTGCCATTCTAGTTAATAATTCCACCCTAGTACAGATGCAGAATGATGAGAAGTTGACAACTGTGGTGAATTTCTGGGAAGGCCCTAGTTTTTGAAGACATGTAGAAAATCACAAGAAGTGATTCTGTTGACTGGTTCTGAATGGCAAATTTGCAGAACTTTTTTAGTGGGATCCTTAGATACCACCATTTGTGGTATGGGAAGTGGCAAATACAAATACCTGATTACATAGGATTATGGTGATGCTGAGACAAACACTTGTCCACAGACATTACGGTAAAGTTTCCATACCACGGCAGAGGAGAACCTTTGGCAGGCTATTGTGTACCACAGCAAAGACATGCTGGAATAGTGGAATTGTTTATATCTGTAAATGTACTACAGAGTGGTAGGTCTTATACCATTCCAACAAAAGGCGATGCTGTCTAAATATTTGCTCCACTGTGTTTAAGGGCCGCTTTAGACTTAGCTGTGGAGAGCCACAATTAGCATATCAATCATTTCGTTTAGCATACAAATTTCTCTGTTGGCTGTTACATCTGTTGAATGCCTGGGCAGTGATGGGCATATAATCTGCATCATGGGATAGTCAGCAGTAAAACACAAAAATCTGTATTTTTAAAACTTCTATCCTATAGGGAATATCTAGAAACGGTGCCTAAGCGGTTTTTTCTTTACTTCCCACTGAAAACAGCAGTGTACTTCCCAAGTCTTCTGGGTCTTGAGTTTTATACTTTATCTGCATTCTGAGATCTTTTAAGACACTGCTGTCTCTGACTGCTAGTTATATACAATTTAGAGTGAGATTTGGTAGTGTCCATACTTTGTTGCTCATTATTCTGAGAGCTTGCAGGAGGAGAATAGAAGTTGTTCTTGTGGCATCCAGTACAAAAGTATGCCTTACACAGACACACAATGCAGAATTAAGCTGATAAATCAGTAATGGAGCAATGATTCTGCCAAAGCTTCCACAGTAGGTATCAACCCTTCTTTTTTTTCATTTACAGAAATAAATTAAAATTAAATACTTTTCATTTTGTCTTCCACAAATAAGCTTTTTTAAGTAGACATTGGTAAGTAGAAATACTTGTTGGATATTATATCGCTTAAGAATTTAACTGATAAAATCTGATTGTTGGAAAAAAACTGTTTTTATCCCTTACATTTTCCTGATATGGAGTGTCATCAAGTTGATCATTGCTCTGTATGGCCAACAGTGGTTCAATCTAGAAACTGACATTTGTAGGCACAGTACAGCTTCTGCAGACATTTCCAACTGACCAAGCTCAGGAATTAGTCATGCAGAATGAGTTCAGATAGGTTGTCTACACATTTCCTTGAACATATATGTGGAGAGATCATGCAGTGATTGTGGCTAGCTGTACACAAAGTCAAAATTTCGCTCATGGTTGTTTAGTATTGCATATTGAATGAAAGATCAATTGGAAGATCAACACAGTGGCGTATAAGTAGACACAGTTGCACAGAATTCATTGCTTGAGTGGTTGAATCATCCCACAGGCTCCTACTCAAAATGGAAATTTCTGAGTAATGTCAATTTTTCAGTTTTGCACATTTAAAAAAATTATTTTGTATATTTAAACAAATCAATTTATTGCTTTTTTGTTGGCTGACATAGTTCCATTCCTTAGACATAAAAGACTACTGACATGAGTGGAGACTGTCTTTCACTTCTTCTCAAGGGCAGCTGACCTTCTCATCGCCAAAAAGGGGAGCCCCTTGCCAGCACATATGACTACAGACTATTACATTAATCTGTTTAGCCGCTGTACCAGCTGCTTGCATGTTTTTAATTATCTTATTAGATGAAATAACGTTGACCTATCAAATAAAAATCAAGGTGAGTTATTTTTTAACTTTCCGTTTTGCATGTTATTTTCCTAAATACTTTGTAATGGCTTGTCTACTATTATTGTAAAGAAAGCCATTGAAGTTGACATTTTATTTTGGCTCATAAAAGGAGCTGAATTTCTGAAGGGCAATTGCAATTTGCCAGAGATTAAAGTTTAATGCTATGTTTAAAACTATACTGTCCTCCAATTTAATACAGAAGATCTCCCCATGTGGAGTTATTAGGAGCTAAAGATAAAAGCAGCTGTTTCTGGTGTTGCCACTTTTGTATGTAGGTGTTGCTTTATCTAATGCTGTGTTTATATGGGGGATTGCAGAGAACTTGTATTTCTTTACCTGCTAGACTAAATGTATTAGTGGGTTAAAATCAGGAGGCCAAATGAATTCTCAGGTATACCAGAAGAAACATATATTATATTATATAATATATTCACAAGAAACATATACTCTGTATGCAAATAAGAAAAAACATTTTCAAACTTTTATAATGGCTAATGACTCCCAGTATATTCATTCCATGCCATTTTTTAATTTTCTTAATTGAAATCTTATTTCACCTATTTGTTTGACCTTTTAATTCTGCCATCTGTAATATGCATCTTTCCTATTCTTGTGTATGAATTAGTGCACCAGTTTCATCTGCAGAAAAGATGCTAAGGTGCCCTGAGCTTCAGTCACAGGTTCTGATGTCACCCACTACAGTACAGGTCCATCTACAATCTTGAGCGAGAGATAAGGTAGGTACAGCCCTTTTGCTTGTGCTTCCGTCTGTGACCGGTTAGTTGGGGTCCACAGGCACACAGGCAACAGGGGTGCCTGCGGCCCCTCCTATCACTGCTCTGCAGCTAGTGACAGTGTGATGACAGGTGGTGGAGCTGCTGAGAATGACGGAGTGAGGCTGCCAAAAGCCCACCTACAATCTTGAGTGAGAGATAAGGTAAGTACAGTCTCTTTGCTTGTGTTTCCATCTGTGACCAGTTAGTCGCAGACGGAAGCACAAGCACTAATCTGCAGCTAGTGACAGTGTGATGACAGGTGGTAGAGCTGCTGAGAATGACAGAGCAGTGTAGTTATTTTATTTTAATGTTACAGGGATTAACACGGCAGGGTACAGGCAAGGCCCATGCTAGGGAGAGTCCTAAACTCTTAAGTACCTGGTGCAAAGTCACAACCTGAAGCACTAGCACAGCAGGGGTTGGCCCTGCCTCCTGTGATGACACTGCTGTGTGCACTCCTGCCATGCTTGTCCAGGCATACCAAGGAACGCACACAGTGCTGAGTGCGGGAGAGACCAGTGTAAGACATATAGACAGGATGCAGGGAACCAAAATAGGATCCTTCAGGTAAGGTGACAGTTATTCCTGGAGTGTCAATAAGAATGCTAGTAGATCAAAGCCTGATTCATAAGGTTATTATAGTAAGTAAAAATACTAAAATCAGCTATTAACTACACATCCAGATGATCATTGTAATGCACCTGTCCTGAATTTTTGCCTTTTTCTCAGTGATCCATGTCATCTGCCTTCCCAGACCTTTTGCCACTAAGACAAAAACCTTATCTGGTGATTTGGTACACCGCCTAGTTCCTGCCTGGGGTCATCTGTTGTCACTCCTGCACACTGTTCAGAAACAAAGACCATTACCCCTTTTAGGGGTGCTCTGTTGAGCATTGGATGGTTCCTCATACATGGTGCAATGGAACCTCTATGACTACATTTACCTGGTGACTGGGATGGTTCACTTTAGCTTTAATGTGTAGCTAAAAAGTAATTCAACCTCAAATATTGCAACAGAGAATCTATATTTGGGGTTTAAAAATGATTTTCATGAAAATGTGATTCACACTTAAAGTGTACCTGAGCTCAGAAACACTTTTGAAAAGAAAAACTATGGTTGATCTCGCCTTTCAAAGACATTTTACACATGAATTTTGTTTGCATATGTCAATTTGTTTTCATAATTAAAGGCTGTTTTTCTTACTGACCTCAGTGGACAGTGCTGCCACCATATTTCATGAGAAGGGCACTAAAAATATTGTTAGCGAAAATTTTTATTGCCGAGGAGTTTTGGGAAAAATAGCAACCTTTTAGATTCTGTACAAATTGTCACCTTCACAAGCTGTACAGGAAACTAGGAAACTCTTTGGGCCTAAAAGGCCTGGTTAACACCAGGAAGGAGGGACTTTATGAAAAATTGCCCAATTGCTTTGTCCTGGACACCTGGAAGATACCTACATCTATAGTTGTACGACGTTCTCAGTTAATCCCATGTTTTTTGTTTTGTTTTATAACACAAAGCCAGACAAATGCTATCTGTGGCAGCTAACCTGAACTCTCTCATTGCATTCCGATTTCAGGCATTGGCTGGTGGCTCAGCTGTCTAGAAAAAGCCCATTTTAATCCCTAGCATGAACAAGGCTTAACAGGTAATATTATTATCATTAATAAAAATAATTATTATTGAAGTGTTCAACCCAGAAATGTTTTTAAGGATGGGTGGGAAGAAATTGTAGGTGAGTGGTGACCCTTGTATTGTGACTCTACAGCAACCACCCAAAAACAGCCGGGTGGTTACTAAGAAGTGCCGGGTGGGTGCCGACTTAAAAGGGCTGGGGCGAACACTGAATAAACAGTATTTACATAGCACCAACATAATATGCAGGGCTTTAAACTAAATAGGGGCATCAAATTACAGATACAAACAAGACACAGGAGGAGGAAAGAACCCTGCCCAGAAGAGCTTACAATCTAAGAGGTGGGGGATGTGGGACAGAATAGAAGGGGGGTATGGAATGGTGAGTAAGTAGGGTTAAGGAGACAGAAGAAGACAGGTAGAAGAGTTTGAAAAGATGGGTTTTAAGAACTCTTTAAATGAGCAGTAGGAGCAAGCGAAATAGGAAGAGGAGGAGAGTTCCAGGGAGTGGGGGAAGCCTGGAAAAATTTTGGAGCCGTACGTTTGACAAAGTTATGAGTGATGTCATTGGTAGGTCATTGGAGTAGCAAAAAGCGGCTAGGGGGGTATTTTTCTACTAGGTCAGAAAGGTAAGTGGTACAAGAGCTGTGAATGGGTTTGATCCCAAAGCACAGAAGCTTGAATTTGATTCAATGGTGAAATGGAAGCCAATAGGGAGAACTACAAATAGAGGCAACAGAAGAAGAGTAATGAGAAAAATGGATAAGTCTGGCTGCAGCATTCATAATAGATTGCAGAGGAGACAGTAAGGTTAGTGGAATACCAGGGAGGAGGATGTTACAGCAGGTGAAAATGGCAGGGCCTTGAGATATTCCGAATGTGGGGGTGAAGAAGAGGGCAGAATCAAGGTGACACCAAGACAATGTGCCTGAGAGGAGGGCCGAATAACAGTTATTAACAGTTAGAAATATGTCCATGAGAGATTTAGAATTTGAGGGGGTGATGAGTTCTGTTTTATCTAGGTTTAGTTTCAGAAACTTGTCAGCCATCCATGATAAGATGGCTAACAGACAGCATGAATCCATATCCAGGACTGAATGAGACAAGCCGGGATGGTAGGAAAAGAAAACTGAGCTGAAAGAAACTTAAAAGGAGCAGTCAAACAGGTAGAAAGAGAAAGAGAGAACTGAGAGAGAGCAGTGTTACTGATACTAATGGAGCTCATAATTGGTATTAGAAGGGGGTGATCAATAGTGTCAAAAGCAGAGGAAAGATCTAAGGAAAGGAGGAGAGAAAAGGTGGCTGTGATTTGGCCCTGATGAGGTCATTGGCCACTTTAGTAAGGGCTGTTTCGGTGGAATGGGCAGCTCCAAAGCCAGACTGGACCGGGTTGAGTAGAAAGTTGGTGTTCAGATAGTAGTTGGTGAGTTTTTTTTATAGAAAGGTAATAGGATGGTTGCTAGAAAGTAAGGAGGGATCTAGTGAGAGTTTCTTCAGGATAGGAAGAATAATGGCATGTTTGGGTAGATACCAGTAGCAAGAGAGAGGTTGAATAGTTTGGTTAGTATGCAGGCCAGGGTGGAGGAGTGTGCAGGATGTGGATCAGAGGGGATTGGGTCAAGCAGGCAGTAGATTGAGATGAAGAGAGGAGACTTCATTCAGAGTGACAGGATTGAGGGAGGTTAGTGATGATTTATAGGTGGGAGGGGAGGAAATGGTTGGAGTGGCAACAGTTTGAGGCACCTGGTGTTTGTTGGGAAAGCTGCCAAGATTGTGCTATCCATATAAAACAACATTGAACTTTGAATATTATTTCTCCACAAGCTTGAGGTCATGAAGGGCTAGTTTTAAAGTACCGTACTTTTACTACTTTTTCCAAATATGTAAAGATGTTGTATAGTCTAGGCACAGGATTACTGTACCAGAATATAAGAAAACAGGATTGGCACTTACTTATATTGTTTAAAACCTCTAAAAAAATGCGATTCCCTTTGATAATTGTGATGGAATAACTCATAGAGAAGGTGACTGAACATTTAAAGTTATCACAAGGCACTGTTCCTTTTTTCACTGTAACAGCAGGGAAGTATATAGCTCCAATTTGGAAGAGTTAATAGTACTCCCTCTGAAAATATTCCTGCAAATTATCTCAACAATCACTTCATTCTGTTTCTAAACTGCTTCATTCCTTCTCATTTATCATCAGCTTAAGATATATATTAAAGGGCATTACACTTCAAGTATTTAGAGACAATTTAATAGCTCCAGACTGACTTAGATTACATTAAAGCTCAGACTTGGAGAACACTTAGCAATTCTTCAGATCAAATATTCTTTGCTTAATAAACAGTCATTCCCTGCTGGTGATCATTGTACCCTGTGGCTCTTCCCTATCAACAGTGCCCTTTGCTCATTAAAGATGCATACATTAGAAAAAAATGGTGCTTGTTCTTAGTAAAAATCCTACTTTGTATTTGAAAATAAAATAATGAACTTTGTGAAGTAATTTTTGTAATAATGTAAAGATAACAGAGTTTGATTTTTCACCCCATGTAATAAGTTGTAGTTAAGCTCTGCTGAAGATGTAGGATGTAATTAAAAAAAAAAAAAAACGTGTACTTTGCACTGCTTTGTTCTCATTCTGATTGATGCAGTTGAAGACTTTCACTCCAGGGATTGGGATTTCTGCAATATAAAAAAAAATTATAAAGAGACAAAGATTCTGTCCAAGAGGAACTAGTTAAGTTGGAAATCCAAGGGAATGGACCTAGCTGTCAGGATCCTCTTATGATGAGCCCTTACTCTTAGAGTGATACGCATACACAGAGTGTGCTGCACCTGATACACCAGCAAAGCTTTGGTGAATAGGTATGTATTAAAGGGGAATGAACATATTCTGAAATCTAGCCTCTTTTTAGCTGTTGCATACTGCTTTTACACGATTTGCACTATACATAAATGTCTGCCAAGGTACACATTTTTCCATAACGAAGAGATGTTTGGTAACCATAACCACAGAGCTATATAAAAAGCCGGAAAATTCACCAACTTGTGACCTTATCAGAACAGGCAAAAAAGCTCTCCTTACAATCTTTAACAAAATCTAATACTCAGATGCTTGTTACTGGTACTGTAAGATTCTTTCTGTAATGGGATACTTGAAAAAGGATCAGGAAACAAACTGTGATACCAAGAGCACAGAGCGGGAATGATGACTCATTTCTTGTTCACTCTAATAAAAAAAATAAATACCCAACACTGGTATTGAAATGTGAACAAATGTTGCTTGATAAAGATTGGATTTGTATGCACGTAGGTGGGAAGTAAATAATATGCTTTAATGATGAGAACAAACTGGTGCATGTTACAAGACGACAACCAGAATTTCAAGTTACAGATGTTTCCATATTGACCATTGAGAACGTAAAAATGAAATGTTTCATATAAAAGTGTCTGTGTTTTATTTTGTTTATTGTTCTGTTTTTTTTTAAATGAACTTCAAGATCAATTATCTTTTTTTACCTGGTAATTATTGCCACCTAAACAGAAAGTGATGGAAAATCCCAACTTTTACATATGTGTATCTAGAAGAAAGGTGAGGATTAATACCAATATTTTGTAGTGATATCTACAAAGATTTCCCCTGACGTTTTGTTGTGCCTCTGGAACAGAAAGTGAAGGAAAATCTTTACAATAGGACTGCAAATATTGAACCCTTCCCAAATCAATGTGAAACAAACAAAAAATGGTCTGGCATTGGACTATTCACCAGTATTTTCTGGTATCCCTGTATCTGTATTTTTTACTGGCTTTTCCACACTTTTTTGTTGTATGAAGCATCCATCTTAGTCAAGGCAGAGTTTAGCTTCCATGTGTCAGGGCTATCAGCAAGGAGAACAGTGAGCAGAAGAGTAATGACATTACCACCTCTCAAACCAAATGCCCTGAGGGGATCAAACACCTCAGAAATACAGTTATGAGTCTGTAGATAAAGAAGTGTCTAGGTACCCACACATACCAAGTTGAACAGTGCTATTGTAGAAATTTAGGACAAAAAGTGCATTTTTAGTGTCCTATTTGGGCACAATTAACATTTCTAGATGTACCCTGTAACATAGCAAACCTTAATTTTTTCATTTTACTTTGAGAATAGACACTATTATAAGATTTTTTTTTTCTAATGTTGGTATGTCCCCGATGCATTAGGATTCTATGTAAATTGCTCTTTTATAATTCCCTAGTTCAATGATTTCAACTAATTTATATGTTAAAACAGGTGAGAACAAAAGTTTCCTTTTTAAAGTTTGTTTAACATTTATAAGGACACATTACGTTCTTCCATGGATTAGCAGCTTTCATAATTTCCTAAATTAGGACATTTAAACTCTGCTTTTTTCATTTTTAAATTTTAAATTGCCCTTCTAACCATCCCCTGTGTTTTATATTTAGGTTGAGAAAAAGTCTCTCAAGTTCAACCACTATGAAACTAAACATACTGCAAGGCAGCATATCCCAAATAAAACCATATATGCGCAGTTGATCCAGCGACATTTAATGGGTTGATTTACTGGAACCATTTTTAAACATAATAGAAATGTATACTAGTATAGAGAGGACCAGATTTCTGTATAGCCAATATCATGGCCTAGGGTAGCAAAGCTGTCTGGAGCGTCACACCACCAACTTCACATTGTCAGTAACATATGTATGTAGTAGTATGTATGCATATTAAAAATTCCAGATAGAAACCCTGTCTGCTACAGCATTTCGAGTGGCTATCAATTCTGTCACTACTGTTCATGCATTTATGTTGCTGGAATAATGGTACTATGTACTTAAAGTTCATCTTCTGTGAGTTTTTACTTCTGAATTAGAACTACTAGCAGAGAAGAACAAGAATTTTACTTAGTGAGTCCAGTTGTATGTTCAATATGCCTTCTCTTGATACAATGTTTGATTCTGTTAGTGTGAAATTAAAACTTATTGATTGAGGTAAGAAGAGGTTGGCACAAGCCAGCAACAGAGCCTGATTGGTTGACACTAATAGCCTAAGCTTCTGTAACCTTCTCTCTACAGTATAGGTTGTCCCCGGGTTAAGGACATCCGACACACAGATGCCTCCTAGCTACGATTGAGGCTTCCCTGCTCACTGTGTGCAGAATGGATGCTTGGAGGGGGGCAGTTTGCATTACTTGCAGATGAAATCTGTTGTTGAGGTTGTCGTGATCTTAAGACAGAAGTTTCCAAACTTTTTGCAAAGGGCCAGATTTAGTGAGATGAAAATGTGTGGGGGCCGACCACTAACCAGGGTTAGTGTGGACGTGGTCTGCCCGTGTTCCACACAGCACACGCCTACCAGGGTGACATGAGGGATGCCCTGTGCACGGAGTGCAGAGCACGTTCTTGCAATCAGAGTGGGTGTGGTCCCTGCAGGTCCCACACAGCACACGCCCACCATAATGACGTAGGGGATTCCCTGTGATGACAGAGGCTACGGGCCGGTGGAAATCTAAACATGGGACGCAATTGGCCCCCAGGCCAGACTTTGGACATGCCTGTCTTAGGGGGATGAGCTCTTTCTGCAACCTTTTGTACCTCTTTATTGAGCAAGACAACTCTGCAGTTGTTGCACTTTTTGCATATCAAAGCACAGCTTGCTCCAGAAGGTAATGCATGTCTAGGCTCCATAAAGATTTTTTTTCTTTTTGCTTTGTTTCTGATTAACTGATTTTATACAGAAACTGACACCATGCTGCCTAATAATATGTTGAGACAAACTTGCATTTATTAAAATAATGTACCTTTTCCGACTTACATACCAATTAAACTTAAGAACAAATCTACAGTCCCTATCTGGACTGTGACCTGGGGACTACCTGTAGTGAAAATCTAATAAGATAACTAGAGCAAGTGCAAGCATAAAGATACAGCTAACACCTTTAGCCATGTGCACACACCATGTAACACCATCTAGTTTTTAAGGATTAGTAACTTAAAAGATTGTTCAAAAAAGTGACACATGTATTGTATACTTATAGAATATTAAAGGCTAGGGGAAAATGTTGGTATGTAAAACTTTTTGTATACTTTTTGAACCTTGGTTTAAAACTTGTTTTAGGTTTAATTGCTTTCTGTGTCCTAGGTAGGGAGAATTACTTTCTCCAACTTTTGTCCTGATTACCAATAAAAATAAAAGTGAAGATAAATGCAAACCTTCGTTGTTTCCAGAACAAGAATGAAGGGGAAATTTCCTAATAGGAATACTTGTTCTGTGACAACTGTCTCACATTAGAAAGATATCCTCTCCCCTCCTGTAGAGTGTACAGGACAGGAAATTGAGGGAAAATGTACCCAATAAAACACAGATGGCAAGAAAACTGATGGCAGTTTTAACTTTCCCCTACTCTTTACAAAATAGAAAGAAAAGTTCAGGAAAAGCCTAAAGTTACAGAACAGCTAAAATAATTTCTATTTGTAAAAGAAAGGAAACAAGTCTGGCCACATAAGTAAAAGCCTAAACACTTAGACACGTAATCGCCATAAAACATCAAGGAATCTGTCAACTGTATATCACACCTTTTCTTATCTCTGACAGTGGGTATTTTTGTGGCAGCTGTGACCAATGACAGGAGAATACTGGTGATATAAACATAGTGAATTGGGGGAATGGGGGAGTATATGTGACTGCCCTGGTTGAGAGAGAGGTGATAGTTCTCTTTAACTACTGTAAATTGAATAACTTTCTTACTTAAGCAGTTCACCATATTATTTACTTATTTATATATATTATTTAAAAGAGAAATGGTTAAATACTCATCCTCTAATTCTCATATAGATTTCACAGATATAAAAGGAAATATATTAAAATTGCTGGGTGAATATATAACTGCCTGCTGTTGCATGTTAGTTTTGTAGTCTTGACCTAGCTTTCCATCTGCTGCCCAGAGAGAGGGAACTGTCCTACACTGCTGGAAATAATCATTCTATTATCAATATTTTAGCTATCTGATGCTCCAGGATTTTAAGGAGCAGATGTCTAAGCTGTTGATGGGGATAGATAATTCTGAATTTATCATAGATATGTTTGTCTTTTGGTCTTGCGTTCATGTTATCTGATCAAAATAAAATCATGTTACATATACACAAGTACCGGGGCTGCTTTAATCATATAAAGCAAGGTACAGGGATGTATAGTATTTTTTATGAATATTCCTTTTTTATTATGGACAGTAGTAAAAAATAAAATTGATAAATATATATTTGTTTATATTTTAGGTAATTTATTATGGAATATTGCCTATGAATAATATGTATTGGCATACCCAGCCAGCTTGTTGGGTTCTAGTTTCCCTTTTCATGTTTCCAGTCTCATTTATGTCTTTATTTTTTAAACAAATTGTTGTATACGGAGCTCAAATTTCAATTTGAAGCTAAACCAGGGAAGAATTTTTCAACACAAAAATGGCCCAGAGCGCTTCAGCACATCCACAATTAGGCTCAAAAAGAAAAAGATGGAGGGTTTTGTATTGGTCCAATCAAAGCCTTTATTTGTACCCATTGAAATGTTTTATGGTGTTAAAAATGGGCAATTTGGGTGTACTTACTTTTTCCACCACACATCAATAAATGTATTGACATTTATGTTGAATAAATGAATGAAGAGACATTTTTCCCCCAGGTTTTATTCAAGTATGTCACCTGTATCTTTAGGCACAGTTTCAATAAAGATCTATGGTTTGCTTCTTTAAAGTCAATGCCAATCATTTCTATGGGGTGTACATAGGTTTTTTTGCATGACAACCTATTAGAGGTTGGAAGAGCTGGAACTCATAGAAACCAAATCAAACTGACAGTCTAAAAGACTTCTACGATTTTACTTCAAAAGCAGGAACATTTTTTTTTTTATAGGAACCTGACCCCTGTTTGTTCGATCTAATTGTACATACACAAGTTACAAGCATCAGCTAGTCAGGTCATTGCGTACTATTCTCCAGCTGATGATGTGTCATTCATGGCATGCATGTCACAGAGACACAGAAAAGAAGCCAAGTCAAGTTCTTTTGTTCAAACTCTGTAAATGGTTTGGGACAATTAATTTCCAATCATTTCCCAGTAGAGCAGATTTACTTGTATATTAATGAGGCACAGGTGTTAGGCCCCTTGTGTCTGTAAGCCTGGGAGGCATATTTAGGTTGTTTATCTAGTCAGCCATAGGTATTGCAAGGTGCTCAAGCTTGCCTTTTTTTTAACAGTTTATACAGTGAGGTTTTTTTTTCATTTTTGATGCTTTTTTATTTAAATTTGCCTGCACCTGTTAAAAATTTAAACCTGCTCATGTAGAAATAAGTATGAGCCGTTCCGGTGGTAAATAGCGCTAACGGTTAAATAATGCCATCCTCTGTTATGTTTAACAGCCCGTCTGCTGTTAAGATAAAAAAGGAGGAGGGGGGTTTAATTTAAGCAAATATTTTATCGAGAAGCTAATAGTTATTAGCTGGAGTTGCTCTCAATAATTCTGCCCGTTGCGGCTCTCTACAGTGTGCGAACGGAAATATGATCATGCCCGTATTAATATTCATTTTTCTTGTTTATTCACTGAACTGCAGTACCAACATTTTCGAGAAAATGGAATGGCCTCCATAGGCATTATGAATTTCAGTAGCTGGCATAATTATAGCGATCTACATATTCATTAAATCCTGAGAAGAAATGTGTCCAAAAAAGACAACCATGCGTTTTAAAACGGAGCTTGAATAAAATCAGTGTTAAAAAAAAAAATGCCACAATGTTTTTTTGTAATATACCCGCTTGCGAAATACCGCATGTTGCTATCATATGTTACTTAAATATAATATATCCACTTTTTTTTCTTTTCCTTTGCAGCAAAGAGTGGGAAGAACTTTTTGTAAACAGCAATTATTTGGCAACGATACGTCTGAAAGGGATTAATGGGCAGCTGAGAAGCAGCAGGTTCCGGAGTGTTTGCTGGAAGGTAAGGAGAAAATATTTATTTATAGTTTGTGGTTGCAGTGTATCAACATTTTACCTGATGTGCTTGAAGATTACTGGTGCAGTCATAGGATTTTCCAGGCGACTAAATCTACTGTTTGAGAATCCTTTATTATTATTTGCAGGATATTTTGGTTACCACAGAGCTGGTTTTTATTGTGATTTTTAGGCAATGAAAAGTTCATTTTTTATTTAAATAGTATATATTACTATATATATTTATATAATCATTTAACAAAAAGTAAGTTTTTTGTTTTTTTTTTAACCTGGTTTTTGTGTACATTAAAGTTGTTAATATGGCTTCCCATTATATCACAGGTGGCCACCTGCAGCCCGGGGGGCTACAAGCGGCCCTTTGGCATTCATTTTGCATACTGTAGTCTAAATTGTATTTTTATAGTTGCTATCTCAATTCAGTGAAGAGAAATATTTTAGAGTGGCTTCTAGTTGTAAAGGAGTTGTATGGTGTAAAATGTTTATTTTGCATAAACAATACTAGATTGCCTGATTCTACAACTGTCGCTCTTTGAGAGGTAGTATTTCTTACCAGTGTCGGAGTCTCCTCATATCTTTGCAAATGTAGTGCAGAAGGATACAAATGCTCTTACAAATTCTTCTTTGAATGGTATTTATAGACAAATACCACTCCACAATATAAATGCATGATAAGGAGTTAAAAGAAGGCTAATTGTAGGTGTTTTGGTAAACTACAGCGTGCATTATTTTTGTGCATGCTTTTGCACATAGTTGCAGGGGTTTACATTAAAGTTCCTAGACCTGTAGCCTTTTAGTCTCACTTGCATGACCAGCTGCTTCCCTTGAATTAAATGGGGTCACATTCCAACTGCAGCTTTGCTGGAGGACTGAAGATGGCCAAAAATGCCTTACTGTGCTCTGAACCACACTCAACTGCACATCAAAGCATTCATCAAACTTCAGTATATTATTAAAACTGCTTCCAGGTGCAAATGGTGTGCCCAGGAGTGACTAACCATGTCTGAGGAAGGACTTAAGCTACGTACACACTTCCAATTATTATCGTTGGAAAACGAACGACGAACGTTCATGCACGATATATACGAACGATCGTATAGCAACGATTCTGCACATAGAGTTAACGACACGATCGTTCGTAGATATTGTACACACAATAGATACGATCGTTTGAGCGATAGAGGAACTATGTGCACGACAGGAAAGTGAACGGACGTTCGTTCATCACGCATGCTCTGACCATGGACGATCAACGAACGACCGTACACACGAACGATGTTCAACGATCGTCGTCCAATCCGATCCGTCGGTCCGGTCGTTCGTTTCCAGCGACTTTCCTCGTTCGTCGGCGTCGTTGGTTACTTTTTTACGAACGATTTTTTTGCCCAATCGATCGTTCGTCGTTCGATTGGAACGATAAAAATTGGAAGTGTGTACGCACCTTTAGGCTTTCCTAAGAAAATTAAGCCTGCCGTCCCTGACTTCTTTCTAAAAATGTTTGTAACCTTGCTGCTATGCCACCCCTCTTTCTTCAGTAATTTGTTGTTCATTGAAGGCAGTGCTTATTTCCATACTTTTTTGTTAGTTTAATGATGGTTTAAGTAGAATGTAAGTGTTAGAGCAGAATAAAGAAGTAAATTAAAGAATTAAAAGTTACATTGATCTGGCACAAAGGATTAGTGTTTAGGTGTTAGGGAAGTAAGTGTTATGGTGCTGTGGTAAAGGTTGTCACATCTTTATTTTAAGTCTGCTATTCAAGAAATCAGTAAAATATAGCTTTAGAATAGATCATAGATCAAAACCCCTCCTTGCAAAAGCTACCAGGTGCAACAAGTTCGTCCTCTTCTGTATGTTTTCCCTGGCTCTGTGTGAGGCACTGACTTGTTGCTCATGCAGAAACCACCAATCAGTGAGAATAAGAATCCATGATCAAGCAGGTCATTATTGCAGAAAAGGACAGGCAATGTCCCTTCTACGATATTCGCTCTTAGTTTCTGGCACAAAAAGCTGAGGTGTTTAGAGTAATGTGGGTTTAGTTTTACTTTAATGCACCAAGATCTTCCTTTTTCATTAGATCACATTTGAACAGCCAGTATAAGAAATGATTGGGAAGCATGGTGGCACAGAGGTTAGCCTTTGCAGTATTAGGTCCCAGGTTCGGCCAGGAAACTATCTGCAAGGTTGTTTGTAGATTCTCCCCGCATTTGTGTGAATTTCCTCCGGGTACTCCGGTTTCCTCCCACATTTCTAAAAACAGGAATATTGGCTTCTTCCCTAAACTGACCTTAAATTGTAATAATGACATATGACTATGAGAGGAACATTAGATTGTGAGCCCCTTAGAGCTAGTGACATGAATATGGACCTTGTAAAGAGCTGCGTATTATGTCAGCGCTATATAAATACTGTGTAATAATATTAATTGTTTGTGACTTTTTCATGCATTAAACACCCAAGTTTATACAGGTCCCTAAAAGTTGTATGATTGCTCAAGAGACATCCTGCTCGAATTTCATGCACTGAGGTGCATTGCAGCCCATTCCTTTTAAAAGGTGTGCTTTGTGAGGTACTGGGTTAGATTTATTAAAGCTCTGCAAGCTTGCATGGGACGGTCCTGGGAGAACCTGTTTGGTCCAGCAAACCTGGAATGGATTTCTTAACATTTTTTTGCTAATATTTGACAAATGTTTTTAAGCATGGATTAGAGTCTTTCCAGGTTTGATGGGTTCACCAAGGTTCTCCCATGATAGTCTATCTTCTCCATACTTTAAGAGAGAGATTTAGTAAATCAGGCCCATTGTGTCATCATGTAAACTGGCCCCTAAAATGTATATTAACTCTGAACTTTTTCTTTTCAATTTGGTAAGGACTTCTGTTTTTAATCAATTTATTACTCACTACTTAACTTAAAAAATAATTACTTTTCATACACTTTAACAAAATGTAAAAATTTTAATGTTTTGTTCTACTGTGGGAATGTTTGCCTAATAAATAAGGCTGGCTTTGTATTTCAGGGTTTACTGGTTCTTAACATGTTGATGCCAAAACACATTAAAACCTTCCTAAGCCGAGCCACTTTGTGTCATACTTAATAACACTTGTGAATATCCTGCATCCCAGACATGCTGACAAGGGACAGTTCGTGTCTCCTCATTATGATCATCATCTTAAATAAATGATCTTGTAAACACACAATTATTTTCCATTCCTTATATCTTTATATCTTTTTTCCAAGTGCTACAAAGCTGTATTTAAGATACATGATATGCCTTTGTTTGGGCATAAATGTTTATTGTCTCATTAATTTACATTTAATGATTTATTTATGTTTTAGATTTGTACTTTAATACAGTTTTCAGTAGAAGTACGTTGCTGCATTGTTTTCATCCATCAGATTGCACCTTGATGTACACTGTCAGGGTACACTTTGCGACAAGTACACTTGACTTTACAACTGCTATTTGCATTGGCAGTCCTTCTTTTGAAACCAAACTTAACATGCCTTCATCTTCCTTAAATGCTTCCTTTTAGCTCTGGAATAAGGATTTATATAAATAAAAATGCTATATATATTATATAAGTACAATATATTGAGTATTCTCCCCAGGGATTTTTTTAAGCTGGGTGGGAAAAAGCTGTAGGCTGGGGCCCGTGTATTGTGACCCAACATATCAGTAACCACCCAAAAACAGTCGGGCAGTTACTGAAAAGTACCGAGTGGTGCGCTCAGCTAAAACGGACTGGGGAGAACATTTATATAATATAAATAGTATATGTTATATCTTTTATTAGATATGAATATAGTTTACATATTTATAATTATATGTATTTATTTTTTTTTACATTTATAATTCATTTTATATTATATATGTATTTTATATTGTACTAAAATGTAAACCTATTTTTTTAGATTACCACATTAGTTACTGTATCCTAAAGTGATATAAGGTCAGAGGGAGGAAAGAGCTGTGGGGGATCCAGGAGATTGACACTACAAGAGGTGTCGATTTCCCATTAGAGCAACGTTCAACACTACCAGCAGCAGCATTAGTACATTTTTATCTTCCTCTTTAACGTATGTGGCTTTTACAGAACTGCATTATAATGAATGGCAGGGTCATTTTTGTGTGTAATTGTTCATGGCATACTTGCTTATGATGGATGTCCCTCTGGTCCAGTCTTTTCAACTTTTTTACCTCAGACTAATTCTTTAAATAATTTTTAGGTCTCGGGTAAACTTCTGGTAAAAATCATATCTTTAGCTCATATCTATAGCTTACAGTATATCATTACCTTTAATGAGTTACAGGTAAAATAATAAACAAGCAATGAGGGATATGGCCTTCCCCTTCTTGTGGATCATTTTAACACTCTAAATTAAAAAAATATTTTAGTTATAACCACCAAGTTATCAGTGTTTTTCACAAAATTAAAATGAAAGGGTATAATGAGCCAAAAAAGACAAACTACTTTACTTTGGTGCTTATGAAAATGTTTACCCCCTCCTGAAAACATTGCAAGGTTTATTTGTGGCATGCCACTGATTGCGCCAGGAATTGGTACGCAGAACTAGGCAGGGAAATATCTGAGGGTCAGTTAGCCATTTTCTCAAATTCAAGATAGCTGGCAGCTTCTAATTCCTTCTTTTATCCTTAGATGGCCAGGGTTATTTATGCTACAGCACCTACATATCTTCACAAAATGGGACTTTTATTTAACATTTGTGTCTAATAACCTGTTCATGGTGTTCCTACCCCAAAATCTGCCCTGCGATTACTGCCTATTAAAGGGTTAGTGGAAAGAATACTAAATTATCTATTTCAACACCCCCCTCCATGCCCTGGAGGAATGCTTGTTTGGTTCATTGGATGGGCAGTACTTACTTTGCTACTCTATGATATTTAATCAAATTTCAAAAACTTTTTTTTCAGTTTGTAAGCCTTTAACTCTCCGATGGACAAATCTCTCTAATCCAAGTTTCCCCATGGTATTCTCCAGTTAACCAATTTTTTCATATAAAAACATTATATACATGAATAGGGGCTGACCACTGTTAACCTTGAAGAGCCTACCATACCTGGCATTGGCAGTTATAGTAATTTTGGATGTTCAAGTTCCAAACTGAGATCAGAATAGCTCTGACCCAATCTGGAATAGACTCTTCGGAACTATCCGACCACCACTAATAAGAGCCTTAGTGGCTGGATCGCTAAGTATTGTTTTATTGAGTGATGCAGATTTAGGAATGTTATAAAATTACTTTACTAATTACTTTACTATTACGTCACTAAAATTTACATGTTAAAGCTTATATTCGATTTTAGTAATTGGGTTTACATTTACATTTTGGTACTTCTTCATTTAATAACCCAAAGTGGGCAAAAACGCCTTAAAATATCCTTTGCTGAGTGGGCTAATTCTTAAAAAAACTCTCTATTATTCAGCTAAATCTTTATTTATAAAGGAATGAATTTGACATTCACTAAATTTCCACTGCAGGTGAGTCTGGTGCATGTGTTTTTCAATGAAGTGATTGATTTACCTGCAGTGAAAATCACATTTGCTGATTTAGAAATATTCTCCATAATGCCTATCATAATTATTTTATCTTTGCTGCATAATGATTAGCTATTGTGGCAAGACATGTGGCTCCTATGGAAGAATTAGCTCATTTAATAAGAGAAGCAAAACACAGCACAGCAAAGGCCATAAATAATACATAGTCCTTTAGCTAGATGAAAAAATGGATTAATCACCCTATTCTCTGAACACTAATATTTCTCTATGTTAAATTTATTATTAAAAAATACCAAACCCTGCAAAACAGACAAGAAGTGAGCAGTAAAACATTCTGCCTTCCATCATTGGCTTTTGGAAATGTGTAATGAAGGGTTAATGAAGGGAACTGTTATAATAGAAAGTGGTCCTCAACTATATCTCCTATGACTACATACAATATACCATCGACGATATACAATGTACTATTATTCATATAAGCTGAATAAGTCGACAAGCCCAGTACAAACTTCATTCATCTACTATAATCCAGGACTGAACTATTTGTACTCTCACAACAAATCTGATAATCTTCCTGTACACTTGATGTGATAACAGTAGAGTTTTTACTTCATATATGAGTTCTGATATGCTTTGTTATGTGACATTCATGAACCTGGATACAGTTGATCAGATTCTTCTACTTACAACTCTAGCTTGTGTTTCTGCTTTATATATGTGCAAAGCGCGTTATCTTTCATAGGCAGCCATGCATACCATTTTTTGTCAACAGATGGTATAGCAAACTGCAGAGGTTAATACCTCTGTAATTTATACCAAAAGGGACATAATCATTGCGTAAAATTAATCTAAATCAGCCATAGAGGATAGTACAGTCAGATGTCGGCCTGAAAACATATTTTCCTTTCTAAAATAATGACTTAAATACCACAATAGCTGTGACAGATTTTTATTTGTTTATTTGTGTATAGTACTTCTGGGTAAAGTGGTATTATAGAGGAGGATGTGACTTATTGGTATTTTTATGTGATATGGCATCAAATATAATTTTTAACAATGATTAGCCAGGATAGAATAATACCTGCCAAAGTTTAATTGTAAAAAACAGGTGGATTAGCACTCTACCACATCTATGTACCTAGTAAAATCATATTTGAGCTTTTCACCGCCCCCCCCAGGTTGATGTACCTGAACTCAAAAACAAAATGAAATGTATTGCAGATTACCAGTCGGCATATAGTGAGTACATTCATTTTATTTTCCGGACATTTTTTTTTTATTTTTACATAGGGTGTTACTAGCAGCATTACTATCTTGGGGTGACTAAGCTTATAGACTGTACCATCTCAGTGGAGTAGCCTTGTTACCCCAGGACAAGACTACCAAACTTCTTCCCTTCCCATCATCATAACAAGAGTAATGTGTTCTCTAGTCCTCAGAGAGAACTGAATACCATGCTGATGACAGGAGCAGAAGAAAACACACCACATTTTTGTTGGGATCCACAGCATTTTTTGCACTTGTTGAGGTTTTCTAATGTTTAAATATACCTCAACTATTTAAATGTATTAAAAGGAAAACTTCTGCATAAGAGCTGGCACTACATGTTGTTGGATAGTACCTATGTCAAGCAAATCAGCTTTGTTTTTTTCCCCTGTTACTGTGGTTCTATTCTTTCATTGTAGGAAAGAATTTAAAACTTTGTAACACATTAGTTTCAGGTACAGTAGTTTTGATACTAGTAGGGGATAACTAGTAATTATATAGTGCCAACAATTTACTTTACAAAGTAATTTACAAAGTCTGTAGTCATATCACTAACTGTCCTACAAAGGGGCTCACAATCTAACATCTCTACCATAGACATAAGTCATTAACACAGTCTAAAGCTGCGTACACACTTGCAATTTTTGTCGTTGGAAAGGATCTTTCACGATCCTTTCCAACAACAAGGGAGTGCACGATGCATGAACGGTGCTGTACATACAGCACCGTTCATGCTCTATGGAGAGGGGAGGGGGAGAGCGACGGAGCGGCACCCTGCTGCGCGCTCTCCCCTTCCCTTTCATTAGGATCGGCTGTCGTCCATCGTCCGTGGATCCGGCAGGTCGGTCGTCCGGACGATGGACGACACCGACTGTACACACGGCAGATTTTCGCCCGATAGTTGGCCGATGCCGATTATCGGACGATAAAAATCTGACGTGTGTACGTAGCTTAAGACCAATTTTTGAGGTAAACCTATTTAACTTGATTTAGCATGTTTTTTGGGGGATATGGGAGAAAACTGGAGTGCCCAGAGGAAACCCTTGCAGACATGGGGAGAACATATAATTTCTTGCAGATAGTATCCTGGCTGATATTCGTACCTATGACCTGGTGCTGCATAGGTGAGAGTGCTAACCACTAAGCCAACCGTGCTCCCCGTTCTTCTTTAGAGATTTACTGTTGGTTTGACGTGCAAGAGTTAGAAATGACATACTAGGTACTTTTTAGAATTTGGGGTTACCGAGGTTCCCATCAGAAAAACCTAAGCTTCCCAAAGGTGCATATCAAAGCCACTTCACTGATCTTTGGGTAACATCAAGTTCATAAAACCTAAAAAGTTTACTTGAAAAGTGTTAGACTTATATACAAAACCTTCCCAATCTAGTACTTCTGCAGGCCAGCAATTGAGAATAGAAATCGTATTTGACTTTTCGGTGTTTTAGGGATACACTTGCCCTATTTTAATAAGGTATCATAAAATGCTATGTCAAGCTCCAAGCTCAGTCAAGTATAAAGTATAAAAAGATTTTCTTTGTTGTTGCTGATCTACAGATGTTCAGCTGGGAAGTTTTTTTACAGGACACAGTACATCATTCCACCATATGTCTAAGATTTCCTTGTAGATGGGAAGACTGCAAAGCAGGACACATAGGGCAAAAAGTGAGGCAAGCCTGCAATTCTGAATATGTGCAAACTAGGGAACAGGAATAAGTATAATTAACTCCATTACACCGGATACTAGTGTTGAAGAACAAATTATGCTAGAGTGCCACCTATCAAACATATCATCTGTGTCATTCATCTCTCTGCTGCAATATTCTTCCTCTATTCTTTTCTCTGTACCGTATTGTTTCCCTTGGTAATTTATGTCCTTTCCTAAGCTTGTTTGTAACACATTTCCATTTTTTATTGGCAGCTGTTTCTAAATGTTTTACCCCAAGACAGAAGCCAATGGATAACTAAAACGGAAGAATTAAGAACAGGGTATAAAAAGATTAAGGAAATAGTAAGTGATATTTCTGCTATTATTAAGTGCTAAGTAGAAACATTGTTTATTTAATGAATATGTGGATGATGTCCTGTTTGTCTTATTTTAGCATATCACAAATCCTCGAAATGCTGCTGGCCAGCAGGACCTAATGATAAACAATCCACTGTCACAGGATGAGGGGGTAAGTAGTCTTTGTTTTGATATTTAAAGTGGATCTCTGAGTAACTTGGAAGTTCATGAATTAAGCCATTCCATGTCATTATATACTTCAACACAGGGGAGTAAAGGGAAACTTAAGGGGCTACAGAGAGATTCGGTAAAACATTTTTGCAAACCTGACCACACAGATTTCATGATTAAAATATGGTCAGTTAAAATGACTGGAGTGTTTTTTTTCTGTTGGATATGAGATTTAATAGATGGAGAAAGTTTGGTATAAAAGAGTAAACGATTTGGTTAAAAAAGCATGTTGGGGTAAAGCATGTTTTATTCTACATAATCAAACTTGACCCATAATCATAATCTAAATAATCAAACTTCTTTTCATATTACTACATCCTCAGAACTATATACCTGAAGTTGGTCCTTTTTGATCTCCAAAGGGCATTAGTCTCTGAAGCAACAATCTACAATGTTATCTCTTGTTATCTCCTAACAGAATTGACAAATTTTGCATTTAAAAACACACCCATCCATTTAAATATATCTATCCAAGCAAGGGGGCTAGAACCTGCTCCTTTTGAAGATTTTCCATACTTTACTGTAAAGAACCCCTTCATATAGAAATACCATAATTTGTTGTCCTCTTGCTAGAGGCGTCAGGGTATCTGCACATATGCTGCCATTATACCTGTAAGTATGGGACTACCTAAGACCTAGTTTTCTCACTGCATTATATTAAGCATCCAATTAGTAGGGGGCTTAGTTAGAATCGTTTTTGAAATATCAAAGGCAAAGCTGAAAAGGCACCCTTTTAAACCTGGTGTTTGCCCCTGAAAGGCATGTGACTAAATAACGCTATCAATAAAAAAAAGCTAAACACAAGGGCAAGCAGGTAAAATTTAACCTTTTTTAAGACAACTGAAAATCTTCCAGGTCTATGTGTCTTAATGGCAGTATTTGATTCCCACAAGGGATTTTTTGAAGGAATGTCTGATTCCCTGTTTTAAAGAGAACCCTTTAAACTTTGGTTTTTGTGGCGCCCTAATAACTAAACCCACTGTAAAAACAGTCCTTCCAATTGGAACTTGAAAAACAAATGGAACTTTTAAGTAATTTACACTGTGTGCAATTTATATTTCCAGAGCCTCTGGAATAAATTTTTTCAAGATAAAGAGCTACGAGCAATGGTAGAACAGGATGTTAAAAGAACGTAAGTATCAAATTACTTTTTTTTTTTTTAAATACAACATTATTATTGAAAACACTTACTATAATTCTTATTTCTAAGATGCACATGATATGTTCAGATCCCTCAGTAAAAGTGCCATTAGAATTGATAAGAGTTTTTGCATAACAGGGAATATTATTTCTTCTAAATGTTATAGTTTTTGGTAGGAGTTGATGAGAAGATTATGGTATCACTTATAGTTCAGAATAAAAGCAATCATTGTAATTAGCAACCTTTTGGCAAAACACATTCTTGTACCATAGACAGTCATAGAGCTGTATGCATTATTTTGTTTTTACAGGACCTCCCTGGCAATTAGTGTTTAACTTGGTAGAGGTTAATAAAACTGCATCTTGGCCTTAAACAGCCCTCAGCTGCAGCACTGGAAAACCTTTTTTCTTTTTTTTCCTGTAAGCACTAGCACTTTTTTTAAAAATGTAAGCACTAGCACTAACAAACATAGGATGCCATTCACCTGTTTGCACCCAGTTACTTTAAAAAAAAAAAAAAAAAAGACCCCCTTCATGGCTATAAGAAAACTGATTATGCCAACCGTTGCTGTAAAATAAATCATTGTTTTTTTTAATTATTTATCTAAACTTACATTGTCTTCTAAGTGTGCATGGATGTAAAATAAGCTTTTTAAGCTTTGGGATTAGGTTTATGCCTAAACGAATAAGACGACATTTGCTGCCTTTTTACACAGTTTGTGACCAATCAAAATAGTCAAACATCTTTTTTCCCCCCAAAAGAACAGGGAAAGGTTTTTATGTTTATGTAATATTCTCATATATTTGTATTTTGATCTTAGAAAGAAAATGTACTTTTTGTACACATTTTTACTACAGTATATTCATGTACCCAGAGACTTCACTTAAGGCTTAAGCAAGGTTCACATTTGCAGTAAGTTTGAGATGCATTTACCTCTTCCACTACATGGTGGCATCTCCCTGCGGAAGCTCCATAGGGAATAAATGAGGGCAGCAGTGACCAGTACTGGTACTCCTCAGTGACCCAGCTGTACAATGTTCTTTTAGAGTTGTGGTGTGACTGTTCAAAAGGCAGGCAATGTGCCAGCTGTGGGGAGTACAAGGGATTGTGCAATTCAAAGGAAGATCTGAATTTACTCTTTGTGTCTTAACTATAAGTCTGTAGGTTTATCTTGATCTTTTATTGAAACCTTGTACATATTTACCAAGCAACTCTGTACTGATGCAGTACAGAAACCCTAAAATTAAAAATAAAACAAATTTTTTTTCCAGGATTAAATGTTTTCTTTGTACAGATGCTTCCTTTAGTTAGGACCAGTCACTGCAGCAGAAATACTGGTCTTCTGTCTGCCCACCTGTAAGTCTCTGCAGGCAGCCTGTAGTAGGTAACCTGTTGGGTTCCTTCCACAAGTTATGTGCAGCACAGTAATTATGTCTCTGCTATATTATTATTATCTTGATTTGCAAAGCTATTTAGTGCACTCAAAGTGAATTTTTATCCTTCGTGGTGAATATTAAATGTGTTAAAATAAAAGTTTTTGCACCCAGAGTCCAGCTTTAAGTTTTGCTTGCGTTTAGGTTTAGCCACTTACAGTTATCAATACTTTTTTTGAAAACTCATCTTCCAGCTTTCCAGAAATGCAGTTCTTCCAGCAGGAGAATGTAAGAAATATCCTTACTGATGTACTTTTCTGCTACGCCAGAGAAAATGAACATTTGCTTTATAAGCAGGTAAGATAAATATTATTCATATGCAGATGCAATATAATACAGTGTCTTATTGATTATTGCTGCACTGTGCGTTATATTTAATAGGAAACATCTTGTTTCTTTAATGTGGTCAGTAGGGATCAATAGGAAAAATAATGACTTGCATTTCTAGTCTTCAGGTTTTTTTTAGTTACAAATATTTGTTAAAGCTGAATTTCAACCATAATTATATATATATTCTGATGAAAGTGTATCCTCTCCAGCCTTGGAGAGCTTTATGAAATCAGGCTATATATATATATATATATATATATATATATATATATATATATATATATATATATGAAAAAACAAAAAACTTGCACAGTTCCTCACCAGTCAGCTAACAAAGTGTGCTGTATTGGTTTCTCCAAAAACAGTTATTAAGATTTCTCCTGACTTCCTGCTACTGTGATACAAAGTCATCAGAAGAAGTGAGGAAAACCCCGCTAATAGGGTTGGAGCCAACCAAACCAAACCTGTCTGCCAACCAGAACCTGAGGTTCTGGGCCTGATTTAATAAAGCTCTCCAAGGCTGGAGAAGATACACTTTCATCAGTGAAGCTGTGTGATCCAGCAAACCTGTAATGAATGTGGTCCAGGATTGAAAACATTTGCTAACAAATAGCAAATTACCTGGAAATATATTCCAGGTTTGCTGAATCACCCACCTTCACTGTGGAAAGTGTATCCTCTTCAGCCTTGGAGAGTTTTTAAAAATCAGGCCCCCTGTCCCATCCCAATTGTATCCAAAATAATAAAACATGTTTTGTTAAGAGCTGCTTTAGGGTTAAAGAACCAGTATTCTCAAAACTATATTTTAGTTTTGCATGGCTGATGTATTTTAGACACTACAGAATTATTGTTTCACAGAATTCCAAATTAAAGATTTTACTGTCCCAACTTTTTTGGAAATGGGGTTTGCATGTGGAGGTTACTCTTCTCTATGTATGTACCACTGTTATGAGTTTTTGCATTATAATAAAAATATATGTATAAATATACACACACAAACACACACGTACATATATATAAAAGAGGACGGGCTCACCTGGTTTTGGCAGCAGTATACTATGCAAGACAAGGACACCCAAGATCATTCCAGTAGGTTTGCCCTTCACGTCTCTTCATTATTTAGCATGGCAGCAAACAAACAGTTTTCAGTGTGGAAGCACTTTGTGTGTTGCATAGCAATTTAAAAAAAAACAAAACATCTTCAAACTTGCCCTAATGGGTTCCCCAAAAATAATCAGGCAGCACTTGAACTTTTTTAATGACCTTTCAGCAGTCAGCCTTTTCACCCAACAGCAGTGTCTCAAAGCAGAAAAAAAGAGCCCTGAGCATCAGTAAACCCACATGTATAAAGGACTGTGGACAACTGAAACAAACGAAATGGAAGTTTTATCCCTCCCAAAGTTCTACAAAACTTTTAGGCTTTGGTACCCAGAGCATAAGTTAACAAGATTTTGAGAAAAAAAAAATGATCTCTCCACTTTTCCATATGTAGGTAAGAAACCTAGGTGACACATTCACAGCTTCCTCGATTTGGCCAGTCAGTGCCCTGTGAATGTTTAAATAAATGTTAAAGAAGTAACATGTTAAATCCCCAGTACATTAAAAAGCAAAGGCTGAAAGAAGAATTGTATTCCAATCCGTGTTAGAGAAGAGTCAACAGAACTTTGCTATATTTAACAGCCATCAAAGTTTTGGAGGATCCTAGGGAGCCTGCTAGAAGAGCCTCATTTTAACGTTAATGCCGTTTTTGTATTAGTTTTCGACAGAGAACATTGGGAGAAGACACTAAAGAACTTTCCAAAATCAAATTACGTTAACTAAGCAATAAACAAGTTAGAAAATGCATATTTTCTAGCTATGTTAACTGCGATGCAAAAGCGAATCGTTAAGCCAAATAAAAATTAATGGTGAGCAATTTTTTTTTATTTTCTATTTTTTTTTTCTTTTTATAAATTCACTTGGTCGTAATTATTCAACGGTGTCCATTCCCACAGCGTTAAGTGAATGCACCCCAGGCACGTCAAGCATTGAAGTGGGGAACCGATTATAATTTTAAACAAAGTCTGTCATTTACTGAACTAGAAAGTAATATTATTACTGGGTAAGAATTAAAACAGCTTAATTACCCCCTGCTTGGGTTTGATATCTCAAAGATGCCTTACAGAGAAATAACACCTTTCTGCATAAGGAATGAATATTTAAAGTCGATAACATTTAAAAGAAAAGAAAAACTTAAGTCTCCTCACAAGCTGTTAAAGCCATTATTTTGTAGTAGGTGACACCCCGTTTAACATAGACCATATTGTTAATAGTTATGGGGTTTTATTGAATTAATGAGACTCTTATCATGCAGTAGAGTGTCTTGCTGAGTTAATTGAAACTGCATAGATTACATAAATGGTATTAATGAACTTTGACTGCCTGATGCTCCAGCTTTAATAAAGACTGCTTGGTGGGCTAAATGAACACAGGCATATAAAGAACAGGTTCAATTTTGCGAGCCTACAGGCTGTTGACAAAAAGAAAACTTTACCTCTGCTTTCTTTTTTCTTTTGTTTTTGCTGCAGTCTTAACTCCTATAGTGGTAAAAAAAAACAGACACCTCATGCCTATGTTTATGTTTTTTTCTTTTTTAATATGTATTCTAATATACCTTTGCCACTTAATTAATGCTGATCTTACTGATAAGTAACAGGGATTACCATAATTAGGAAAAAAAACAGTGGTGTTGCTTGATGGTGGTTGTTGATTGGCTATCATCCTATGTAGGGTTTATGTTGTTTATGCTTCTAGGTATTCACTTAACTGTCAAAAAAGATCATATGCTTAATGATGCTGGGACAGGCTGGTTCAAGAGTTTAAAAGTGTGATTTTATTTAACAGTGCTAGTATCACATCAAGAGTAAATAGGTGCAACATGGAAACTTACCAGGAACCTGTTTTTAACAGTTTTTCTACAGCAATGAAGCATTAGTAGAGCATTGAAGGAGGGATAAACCCATAAAGAACAGGATACACATGTAATCTTCATTGCTGCCCTCTTATTGCACTATAAAGTCTTCAATGTCTTTGTAAAATATAGGAAGCTATAAGCTAATGGGGCCCAACAAGTTAAACACATGTGTTAATTATTATTTCACTTTATTTATATAGTGCCAACATATTACCCAGGGCTTTACAAGGTAAAGGTCACTAGCTGTCCCACAAAGGGGCTCACAATCTAATGTCCCTACCATAGTCATATATCTTTAATACAGCAATTATGAGGGGAGGGCAATTAACCTAACTGCATGAAAATAACCCAGTGATTTTTAACCAGGGTTTTTCCAGAGGGCACTAGGGGTTCTTTGAGCAGTGAGCAGTTTGGGCCTCCATTATTAGATTAAGTGACCAATGATTCAATGATCTTTTGAGATATCTCTAGGCTTGACATCTTTCCCAATGGCTTGCAATGTTACTGGCATTCTTCCCACTGACTACAATGCAAATGTACTGTGAGCTGTGAATATAGTCATTGTAGTAGGGGTTCCTTAAGAATGTGAAAGTTAATTCAATGGTTAAAAACATTGAGAAAAGCTGTGTAAACCTTTTCTGTTTACTATTTGGCCTTCATGACCCATTTAGATAATTTTTGGACCTAAACAGGGACTTTGCTCAAACGACTTTGCACAAAAAAACACAGACACAAGGCAAAAGACTAGCCGTTGCCTGCGGTCCCCATGCAGCTGATCTTTTCTCCTTTATTGAATTGTCATGGCTTGTTCTGTGCTGGGCCTCTGTGTGGATAAGGCCATATTGGTAGGAGGCATGTTTTTATTTCCTAATGTTTGAGCCTCTGGTAAAAGGAAGCAAAGTAGTGACATAACCAAGCCCTACTCCAAATGTCACTCCAAAAGTCCATGCCTCATGCTTCAGATATGCAGCTGTAAGGCACCCTCACATACCTAGAAGTTCACTTCTATCTTTTAAGAGGGATCTGGGCAAAATTACCATTTCTAGATGTTTCCTATAGAATATCAATTATTCACTGTGTAAAGCAGACCAAAAATGAAAAAACAAAAAAAAAAAACATCAGAAGGTAGTATTATTTGACAAAAGAGACATGCAGAGACACCTGGCTCCTTGTTTTAGCTCTAAACTGTATGATGCTTTTCGTCACATAGTTAAGAGCTCATCTCTGTGTGCGGCCGCTGGGGATAATATATCTTCTATGCATGCACAGGATTTGCATCATATAATCATCAAATAAATGGGGAGGATAGCCATCTTCACAGAAGTCCGCCATGGAGCAGGTGGTGAAGATGGGCGCCTTCCTTGCGTGCAGCTGTGCATACTTGCTGGTTTTGGCAGAAGCTGACCACCCACCAATTTATTTAGTTACACTTTAAGTTCAGGTCCACTTGTTGATTAATATGTAGCTGCTTTCAGGTGCATTTATGTATTTGCAAACATTGCCCTTGCAAATGTGGTGCAGTTCTTCCTCCAGAAGATGAAAAGCAACTGTGCAGCCTAAAGTGACTTATCAGGAACCGCACTGGGAACAACTGCAACCACATCCAGCTTGCAAACATGTGCACAAAATGGTTCCAAACTGTTCTCATTTAGTTGAATGGGAGAGTTTGGGAGCAAAGTAAAGCCTGCGGTATAATGCTGCAATCAACAGCAAGTCTGAAATGGCTCTTAGATGTGTGTAGGTGCAGCCAGTACCATAAACATTAATATCTAGAATGGAAGACATGAAGGAAACTAAGAGCAGAAACAAAATCAATCAGACATCTTTCTTAGGGGATATTTGCAGATCCTTAATCCCATAACTTGGGCCACCTTTAAATATCACTGCTTACAAATGAGTAGTCATTTATATCAATGTGTTTAGAGCTAAAAGAGATGTGCAGCTAAAACTCATAGACTGCTATTAAGCTCTTGCTGGTGTGAAGTGATAATTTATAAATAGCTTAATAAAGAAAACTGGTTTAATTTTTTATAATTACTTTTCATCTAAAGATTTTTGCAAAGCAAATTATATATTGATTTCAAAACAGCTGAATTTGCATATATTTAAAGTTTAGACATATAAATATATAATGCTGCTTTCTATTAGAGTATTGAGCTGAAAGTGATATCCACACAATAGGCTGAGTCTTTATATATTTATTTTACCTATTTGGCTACTTTTCCAAAATGAAAAGTTGTGCCGTTTTAACAAAATAAACCCTTTGTAACAATGAATCCTAAAATGACATAACCTTTATTGTATATACCTTTTGTTCACTCTTGTAAAAGGCTCCAGGGGAAGTCAAGAGCATTGACAGGAAAACATATTGCTTTGCAGTGCTCAACCTAGAAGTTTTTTTAAGCCGGGTGGGAAGAAATTTTGGGTGGGTGCCAGCCCCTGTATTGTGACCAAACTCTTTGGTAAGCACCCAAAAACAGCCGGGTGGGTGCTGAAAAGTGCCGGGTGGTGCGCCCAGCTAAAAGTGCCTGGGGAGAACCCTGCTGTGTATCATTTTCTGGAGCCTGGCTAGAGGAAAGTAGTTGTGTTTTTTGGCCTTTGCTCTAAAACAGATGTATAAAGGACATTCTATGTCAGTAATGTTTTTTCTTGAAGATCCTCTGTCTAGGGATTTCTGCTCCAGTGTGACCTGGATGACCTCCTTTACAAGTCATGCAGTTGTCACTCATTAATTGTCTTTATGTAACCACCGCTTTCTGCATGTTTTTTTTTAGGGAATGCATGAATTGTTGGCACCTATATTGTTTATACTTCATTGTGATCATCAAGCATTCATGCACGCAAGTGAAGCTGCACAGCCCAGGTAAGATTGCATTCTAACTCCAAGTCCAACTCCAACCAAAATATATTGTTTAGTTTTGCATAGATAGGGAGGGCTTACAGTCTCTGCCAGTTTTTTTTGTCGTGTGTATTGGGAGATTTCACAACAGTTCCTGTAAGAATGTAAGAACAGAAAGTAATGGTAAGTTCCAACATTTTGGATACAGATTGAAACAGACAGTTCCTTTTTTAGGGAAAAGGTTATAACATCTGACAGTATTTTGATTGGTGCCTGTGATTTCCTTTTTCAATGACAACTTACTACTTAATTGTACAGCTGTCACAGGAAGTGGAGAAAACTTTCCCAAACTGTGTCACATGAAATAAAAGCACAAGAAATAAAAACAGGAGGAAAATGTTTGCCATCCACTCTACACTAACAAAAATAGCCATAGTTTGGCAGTAGCATACCTGTATATGCATGTAAAACATATTAACAATTTGATCTGATAATCATACATCGTAAAATAAAAAAAAATGGGGTTACTTTTAGAATCTTAGAACTTAGCTGTAGATATCACAATATTCACATATTCAATACCAAACCAGTTCATTTCTTGCTTTTTCCTGTGCTCATGCTCTGGGCACTGATGATCGCTCTTTGATGGGTTACATGATGTTGGCACCCAACCTTATTCCCAGCAAATGAGTGATGCCAGGGACTCTGTATGTGCCATTCAATTTGCAGAGTTTTTAGGCAGAAGGAGCTGGTAAAAGAAGTATGTTTAAAGTTAGATTCTGCCTTAAATAATGCTTATTTTAACTTTTGTTTGTCAAACTTTAATGTCACCATCTTTTTCTGGATGGTAGTTTTTTTTTTTTTGTAATAATGTCATGTTTATTTTATTTAATCATGAGAAATTTAACCGAAAACACCTTGCTCATTATCATAAGAACTAGTAATTTGTGTTTGGACCAGTTTTCGAGTTGAACTTTATTCAGTGTGCAGTACACATGGCTAAAATATTGCTGAGCTATTTTGTGTTCACCATTGCATGGAAATTATTCAAACATCTTCAGGTATCAGAAAGCCTGCCATAAATTTATGTTTTGTCAACAGCTATACATGGCTATCACACATTGTTTACACAGTGATAATAGGCATGCAAGTTATCAAAGGGATTGTGGAGAAAATATTATTAAAAACGATTTATTTTAAACTGGCCTGCCTGTGGATAGCATAACACCCATAAATGGTTAATATTCTCTCTCTGTGCCATTATATATTTTCATAATAATTCATAAGTTTATATTGTTATTTTTTTTCTTTTGGGAGTAGCATAGTTGACTGGATTCCTTCCTCTCAAGTTCTTTGCTTATCTGGCAGTAATAAATGCCAATGCTTAGGTACCACTGATTAATGTTACTTCATTTATTCTTCACTAATAACAAGAGGATTAATGATTGTCACATGTGCTTGGAGGAAAAAGCTGCTTTTTATTTCTTCTGTTCCAAAACAAGCAGCTGAAAAATAACTATTCTTTTGTAATATAGAAGATACTGGCATTTCTGAATTTTATCTGAAAAAGCTTATTAATATGTATATATCTGAACCAAAGATTTACTTTATGTGCAGGATTATAGAGGATGTTCATTTTTCCTTGTAGTACTGAAAAAAAGATAATGGGTATAGGGAAAGCACTTTTATATTGAGTCACTTATTTCGAAATATTAGAACAGATTTCACTCAGTATTTTCCTAATGAAGATGAGATGAACAGGAAACTGTTACCTGATTAGTACCTTTGCCCAAATACTTTGTTGCTGTGTGCTGAGAATGGCGGTGCCTGTACATGGTTTCACATGGTTTCACATGGTTTCTGCATATCACTGACTGTAGCTTACAATTAGGATGGCCATATGTAGTTGGAATTTTATCATTAGTTCTGTGAAACTCTGGGATTCATCCAAAGTTTTCTAAGAGTTGCTTTTGCCATTTCTGCTTCAGGGGACATTCTTATTACTGAACATTAAAATAAGGAACAATCTTCCCACTGACCAACAAGTTAATGTATTGTAAGTTTTAGAATAATCACTAGCGGGGGTTCCCTAAAACTTGAAGGCTGTTTCCAGGGTTCCTTCCAAAGGTTGAGAAAGTCTGGTTTAGATTACAAAATGTACCACTGTTTTAGATATGACCTTTTAGCCGCAGTATTTTTGTATTATATTTATATATTTTTTTTTCTTTAGTGAAGAAATGAAGGTACTGTTAAATCCTCATTACCTGGAACATGATGCCTAGTAAGTTTGAAAACATTCACACCTTTATTTCCTGCAGGTTCATCAGCAGTTAAAACATAATCAATTTTTCCTGAATATTCTTACTATATTGGTCACTTATGGTCCAGATCTTGGCAGTATAGTAAAGGAAAATAAAGTTATAACCTGTGATAGTTTTTTTGTTTTTGACTAATGAGACCTGCTAGGGGAATATGATCAAAAAAATTATTTTTCACTCGATGAACATGAAGCCATATTTATTTGCTTTACTTGCATGTTCATAAAGTATGTATAAGTATAAAAAAAACATGTTTTTGCAGGTTGTAGTATTGGTTGTTATTGGTGTTTTTCTGTAACACTGTTGGACTTTGTACTGCACAACAAATGAACATTAAGGGGCCATTCAAAATTACAGTGTTACTACACATTGCAATAACCAAATACAACAACACATAGGTGTCAATAAAGCTGTGTAGTACAGTGTTCTCCCCAGCGCCTTTTAGCTGGGTGCACCACCCAGCTTTTTTCAGTAACCAGTTTTTGGGTGTTAACTGAGGAGTTGGGTCACAGGGGCTGCTACCCACCTACAGTTTCTTCCCACCCGGATTAAAAAAAATTCTGCATCATTATTCATTATAATAACTTGTACTATAAATATTTGTACATAATCTCATCCAGAGCATGCCTAAATTTGCCTTTAGTAATCTAGATATTTTTGTTGTAGTGCCTTGTTTTCAAACCTGATGGGAAGTGCAGAGCCTTGGTTCTCCACATACGAGCATGATTCTCGTAAGGTAAGAAACAAACCTCCATCCGCTAAATGTCACATTTATATTTCAGCATAATTTTTATTTGCTTGCATTGATTTTTTTTCTTTCAAACTGCTTAATAGCAGCTTCGTACAGTTCAGTCTTTGTGGTAAACCACAAGCAGAAAAAAGTAGCCAATATAAATGTGAGGTTTTCTTAATACCATTTTTTGTCATCAAATGAACAAAGAGCAATTGAAAAACAAGCATACACACTCTACCTTGTAAATAAAAATTGCAATAATGTTGGTTTTACATACAACAAAACTGTGCACCAAAACATGAGCCTCTTATTGGAATAATCACTTCTACTACTTGCAGTGTTCATTACTATTTTACCTATTCATAACCATAAATAGCCCTAATTTTCTCCTTCCACCCTTCTGCCCTCAGGTTTTATTTTTCTGCCATTTTTTCTTTTCTTTTTTATATTCTTATTATTTACATAATTTTTCATTTTCATATTTTTTGTTTGTCATTTATTTTGTCAGAATTAACATTTAATAAACTATACGTTATTCTGCAATGTTTTGTACCAGAAACTTTTAAATTTGTAATGTTACATTTTATAGAATAGAATATATACTATTTATTTACAGTAAAACAACTTTTTTACGCTAACACTCATTAATATTTTTAGGAGAAACATTTTAAGAAGAAAAATGGTTTATACTCGAGCATTTGATTTTTAATTGAAAGTAACCTCTGCTTTGACTTTATTGTCATGTACCTGAATTTTGTGTAAATTATTTTACCTTAAAGTTACTTTTTTGCCAAAGCAGCTACTTCAAGTAAACACCTAAAAACAGTAAATATAAATTTCACAAACCAGCAATAATTAGTATTATAATTAATAATTACAAGCCCTTTCAATGTAAATCGTACGCTGCTCCTGCAGTTTCCCTGAACACTTATACAAATATAGGACCAGCACAGTGGACATCACAGTTATTCTCTTGGTATTCAGTACTGAAGTCAGCACTGTGCATCCTGATAAGGTGCCTAGATCCTAGATATCCTGACAAGGTGCCTAGAACGTCTCAGCCCAGATCTGGAGGTTGACCCCTGCCACAAACCCCAAGTCAAAATCAAACTCAAAATTTTTTTATTTGCATTTCAGGATAAAGATGCAATGATCTCAACCCCACCATTTGCAAGACCTCAGGACATTGGGCCTTCTATTGCTATTGTGGCAAAGGTCAACAATATTCAAGACCAGCTGCTAAAGAAACATGACATAGAACTTTATATGCACCTCAACAGACTGGAAATTGCCCCTCAGATTTATGGATTGTGAGTACATACAAAATGCATGCTGTGGTTGTACAAAACTGTTTTTATTTTTTTATTTTTTTGTTTTTTTTACCTGAATGTCTAAGTTAAAAAAAAAATCAATAGGTCTTAAAATGAACCTAACCCTAATATGCGTCCTGCTCTCTATACCAGTGGTTGATTGCTTTTCCCATACTTGCCTGTATGGCCAGGGGCTCTGTGGGGCAAAGGCACTGATTGGCTGCTCGGGAACAGACTACCAGTCCCTCTGTTAACAGTGATTGGTTGTCCAATATCAGTCCATTAAGATGCTCATGTCTCACTGGCAAATTTCACCAGCTTACTGGATATGACATGTGGGGTTATAACTGGCTGTCCTGATAATACTGATATGTCTTCTTTTTGAATGTTATTTATTACTAACTAAAAGGGCCCAAACCAGACAGGAACCACACAGTTAAGATATCCCTTAAGAATAGTGCCTGTTCCAATCTTTATATATGTGGTCATTACAATAATAATTATATTTTATGTTCTTTTATATTTGTAATAGTACATTACAGCATAATTGTTTTCTAAACAATAATTTCAAGATAACATAAATGAGCGTCTCGTAGGAGTCAAGTTCTGATGGGCCTAGGTAATGCCCCTCCTTGAATGCGAATTCTAATGATAAAATACAATACTTATACATTGTTCTGATGTGTGTCTGCTTGATAATTAGAAAACATTAGGAAATCATGCATCAGTGATTTCTAGTGAAATCTTTATGTCATGGTCTATACAAATCTCCTTACATAATAGTTGGTACATAGTTAATAACATACCACTGACATACTAAGTCTAAACAACGTCAATTCACAGCTGTTTCTCTAAGAACTGATTCTCAAGTAATGGTCATGTTTTAATGAACCTGACTTCAGTAGCATTGTAGCCTTTTTGGTATCCTGTATTGGCAGAATACTGAGAAGTATTCTGCTAGTAAGAAGAAAAATAATGGACTTACTAAATTTTACAACACAGGGCACTTTGGCTTTATTTTCAAGCTGATGTTATATAACGTATGCAAATACTAAGCTAGAACTCTAAGAAGAGTTGCATCTAACCCTGAAACCTAAAAAAATAAAAAAAATCAAGTTAAGATCGACCTGACCTTAAACAGTGAATATGTACTATGTTAAAGGGAACATCTAGAATGTTAATTGTTCCTTAGAAGTTCCTTGGAAAATATACTTCTTGTCTTCAGTTCCTCCTGAAACACTAGCAGAGTACCTTTTCTTCCTTCCTTGCGGGTTCTTCTTTCTATATCACCTGATCTCACAGAGTCATGCTCTTCTTCTTACACATGTACAATGGTCCCCCAACATTATCCAATCATTAGCCATGGTGGATTGATTAACAACCAATTAGGAATGACCTCAGTGCACCCCTATGAGCACAGCACGCTGCTGTTCTTCCTTTGTCCCTTTGTCATTGTTTCCCATGACAGATGAACAAATAAACATCTAATGCCCATCTGACATCTGTCTAGGGCTTAAGTTTAGGAACAGAAAATTGCTCTATGCTACAGGAAGAAAAAAAGGTAGTAAATATTAGGAAGCATTACACCTACACCTACATAGCATGCATGCATACAATTACTATTAAAAATCTATCTACTTCTTTAAAGCAGGGTCAAATAGGTAATACATTTGCTTGTGTATCTGATTTAGGGGTCTGATTTGCATATTATCTCCCATATTATCTTCTAAACTTTACAATCAGACAGTTTTGCCATTAGTAGCACAGAAAACTTTTCTGCAGAATTATGTATAGAGTCCTATTTTGTGATTGACTATTCATACACTAATAATAGGAAAATGTAAAGCAGGATGTTTGGCATGCCTCTAATAGTCATAGATATTCCGAATGTAAAACAATCCACCCTGCCCAAGGTATATGCCAGTATGATTTATTACTGGGTCCTCAGTGCTCCTTAATAGATTTTATTGGAAAGAATATTAAGTCTGCTATTAATGGTGTGGACCTAATGCAAATTATATAAGAGATTGCAGAAACCTTATGGAAGTTTTACATTCTGTTTCTCAGTAGGTCATATTGATATTCTACTTGCATTTGATTGATGTTGCAAGCCGGGATGCTCACATATTTTTGGTGAACATAATCTGTGCTATTCCTTAAGTCAGTGGAAATCACAGTGCCAATTAAAGTCAGTTGAATCTACAGGCACCATAAAAGTAATTCAAACTTTTTTCGCTTGGTTACTTTAGTTTTGCACCATTGTATAGAACTTTTTGAATCACAACTTTTTGGGCCCTCCCACAGCCACAATCTTTCTGAATTGTATAAAGAAACTCACAGTAGTGATAACCTCTTTCACTGTGTCGAAGAAAGGTATGTAATTAAAATGGAATGTTTTTATTCAAAAATGTCCATGTTAATGTGGGGGGCAAAGGAGAATGAGAAAGGCCAACATATAAGCAGATATAACTTTAGATTTAAAGAACCATGTAACCATACTAAGAAATGCTTGGTTTTTAATCTGTGAAATAATTGTTGGTCATTTTAAATTCACTTTCAATTTAAAAATCAAAATCGAAGGTATTCCAGGGCACAGCTTTTCCAGCAAATCAGCCAAATGCAATAGAGATAAAAGCCACGTTTACTTCAAGTCAGACGTTGGCACTGCTAGACCCCCAAAGTTAGTTAAGCCAGATTGGAATTCTTAGAAGAAGAACAGCACTTGAAGTTAGATGGCCCTGTGTACTGTGTGTGTGGGTCTGTGTAAAGATTTACATGGGTTTAATAACCAATTCCTCCTGCACCTATGTGAAAGTGCTCAGATCTGATGATCACAAAAAATCCTGGGAGAAAATGGTGGTGGTCACATTCCTCCCTATACCTACACATATGGTAGGTAGGTCCAAATGCACATGGATGCAGCAAGGGGACATAAATCTTCTGGCCATGCAGTTGCTTTTCTTTCTTTGGAGCAAAAACAACACTGCAAACACAAGGGCAATTTGTGAAAATTCATTACCCTGCAGTGTTGTTTCCTGCTTCTAGGTGCATAGCAGCAGTTGGCTATGCCCCTGGCAACAGCTTACTGTGCGGTTTTCAGCCACAAATTTGAAAGTGCCCTAAAGCCACGTAAACACATTCAATAATTGTTGTTGGAAAAGATCTTTCACAATCTTTTTCAATGACAAAAGACTGAACGAGCGCTGTACATGCTCTATGGGGAGGGTAAGGGGAGAACGACGGAGCAGCACACTGCTGCGCTCTCCCCCTTTACTTGTGTTACGATCAATTGCTGTTCGTCATTCATGGATCGGCCAGGACGGATCAATGAGTGACGTCAGGGGAGCGCTGTACACATGCCAGATTCTCGTCCAATACTAGCCCTGAGGCGAATATTGGACAAGAATCATCTGACGTGTGTACCTAGCCTAAAGCTATGTACACACGTTCAATTTTTCTCGCCCGGCTCAGGGCTTATATCGGGCGAGAATCTGGCGTGTGTACAGCCCGCGTCATTCATTATCCGTGGATCCGTCCTGGGGGATCCACGGGCGATGAACGTCAAGCAATACTAATGCAAGGGAAGGGGGAGAACGCGCAGCAGGGTGCCACTCTGTCGCTCTCCCCCTCCCCTCTCTATAGAGCAGCACGGTGCTGTATGTACAGCACTCGTTCACGCATTGTGCGGTTCTTGTCGTTGAAAAAGACCGTGAAAGATCCTTTCCAACTACAAGAATTGCACGTGTGTATGCGGCTTTAGGGAACTTTAGCTAGGTCGAACCTTGGTGGGTTGAGTCAGCACCCAGCTAAATATTTGTCTTTGGTCTCTGGGTCTACAAATGACCTATTAGTTCCAGATGGTTCGATTGGGATAGTGTTATTTCTTGTATTGTATTGAAATTTTGAAATTTTCCAGATAAATTAATGAAATAAATAACAAAGAAGGGGTTAACCTAAAATGATGTATTTGCTGTTACAGCTATTTTGAGTTGTTTTCCTAAGAAGTCAGCTCTCGGGCTTTTTTTTTACCTTTTTAATAAAATAAACAGTGGTTACCTGTAAGTACAATATGTATAGGATAGACACATTTTTTCCCTGGTATGCAAATAAACCTCATTTTAATTATAATCTCTTTGCTCTAGGCAGAGTGCACTCTACAATTTAAATAATTTACAAAATATGAACTTACAAAAAATACATGTAATTATCCAAAAAGAATAGTATATAATTCTGCACTAATTTGTGTATTTTACAGACTACTCCTGATTTAATGCTTCAATCAAATTAATAGCCAATCTTGAATTTGATTGGAATCAGCGATAGTTTACCATCTCTTGTTATATGACTCTGCTGTATGCCTGGAATGTACAATGAGTTATTAGAGAGAGTGCCTGATTTCTTTCTTTTAAATTAGAGGTTGCAGAAAATTTACTTTGGCCACATAAGCAAGTGTAGAGAAGCATCCCTTTCTTTTCGCTATTGATAATTACAATTCATAGAGATTTTTTTTTCACACACTGTTACATCTAACTGGTTTGGCAAAGCATTTCATAAAAATCAAGATATTTAGGAATGTTTTTGCTGTTCCATGGTTTACAAACTAGTATTTTTTTATTTTATTTTTTTATTTTTTGTAGTTATATTGTCATAAATATGATTCGTGCTATTACAAAGAGATGTATACAGTTTATCATCTACATCAAATGCTCCTGTAAAGACAGCACTAATGTTAGAAAAAAAACTATAAACTGCATTTATCAGAACACTCCATATATACATCAGTACAAGAGTAAAATAATGTGCTGTGTTGCAAAGTATATCAAACACTAAAACATGCTGAGTACCATTATATACTGAGATTATACAGGCATTTTTTATTCATGATCACAGGTGCATCACTTGTGTAAGGCGTGCAAGTGCAAAGCGCCACTGCATAAGTAGAGCGGATAGATGGTACTGGAACCTTGAAGCTTTTTTTATTGCCTAATGATGACGGTGTGTGTTGGGGAGAGAGAGGGGGTTATTGCGAATGATGTCTTTGATGAGTTTGCAACATCCATATACTAAAGGGATTCCGTATCAACCTTGGACTGCGACTGGAAAGAATGAAGCAATATACTATGTTTTTGTGGTCCAGATAAAGATTTATGCCTATATAAAATACAACAAGAACTGTACATATAGCCAACACTTTCCAGAGGCTAAGCTTGCCATCTTTGTCAGGGCCTAAAGTGTATTGGTAATGAATGGTTATTATCAGATCAAATGGTGAGGTTAGGCAAACGCGTATCTGTAGCTGGTTGTTGCAGCACTGGTAATGTTTGTAAAGGACAAATGTAACCATAAAAGCCATATATGTTAAAGGTGAAGCTGAATCTACTTTTATTGTATCTTCCCCGGTCCTCCGCTACCATAAACATACTAAGGCCATTTTTATTACAATTTTTATTTAATTAAGTATAACAAATATATATTAATAGCACAACTAATAGACAATTGAAAATATACAACCCCCGTCTGAAAATTAGGATTTTAATAAACCTTTCTGTTTTCATTTATACCTTATATTTTCGAACCAGTGACATCATCACTCCTTCTTTTTCCTTCTTTTTTCTTCCCAATGGCTTATGGAAGGGACCTTTAAGGTGTTGTACTTCTTGAGCTTCTTGAAACTTCTTGAGCTTCTTGAAAACACCCTTTCTCATGATGTTTCCTAATTATTCTGACATACTATCAGTATTTTGCAAGCATTACATCTATACGAGTTAAAAAAAAAGCTATTACTTCTTTAAAAAAATTCCATTGATCATCTGATTTTATTAATGAGCTTTGTTCTGAAGAATAATGCTTCCTGTGACCAGGCGACCTCCAGTCTGAATTGTTAGACAGCAAATAACTTTAATGTGTTTGAATATATTCTTTGGATCATGGCCTGAAAACGATTGACCTCAAATTTAATAATGATGTATCAGCCCCAGTAAAAGAATCATTGTCTGGCACTTTCCAGCAGTATAATTAGGAACTTAAAGAAAATTTCTGGACAAGTTAAAGGGTCAATCCACCCAAAATGGATATATATTATATATTTTTTTTTCTTGTATTTGTATTGATTCTGTAGATGTGATTACCTGATGTTCTTTATATGTCTGCCAGGTGTTCTAGTAGTCAAGTATTTGTGTAGGATTTGCCTAGTTCAAGCATTTGCTTCTCCTACATGGTTCCCACCCATGTTGGATTTTTCTTTTAGGTAATCAAGGAAGATTGGGGCTATCTGGGAAAACCAATTTTGTATGGGTTTTCCTATGTACACCAAAAACAATACATGCACACTTGTAAACATGGAAACCGTTGTAGATAGATAGGTTGATGACCCCAAGATGGCACTTTTTATGACACCAAGAGATAAATCAGGAGTTTAATTATAAGTAAGTATACACTGGATACACGGTGGCTTGGAGGTAAGTGTCTGGCTTTCGCAGCACTAGGTCCCAGGTTCAAATCTCAGCCAGGACTCTATCTGCATGGAGTTTGTACTCCGGTTTCCTCCCACATCCCAAAAACATGCAGTTAGGTAATTGGCTTCCCCCCATATTGACCTTGGAATGTTTAAAAGACATATGACTATGAAAGGGACATTAGATTTGGGAGCCCCTTTGAGGGACAGCTAGTGACATGACTATGGGTTTGTACAGTGTTGCGTAATATGATGGTGCTATATAAATACTGTGTAATAATAATATACCAACAATGAGTGGCATGCTCTGTTTACCATCCAAAAATATCATTACAGTTACGGAGGAATGGTATAAGCAAAATAGGATAGTATACTAAATAAACATTTAGTAGTAAGTACATGGAGAAGTATCCCTAAACAATAAAGCCCAATCGAGCAGGGAATGCTTAATACAATAAGATGATCAGGGAAATATCAGAGCCTAATCTCACTCATCAAACTCCACATATAGCTTCTATATCATTTTAGATCAGGGGTCCTCAAACTACGGCCCGCGGGACGAATACGGCCCGCTGAGTTTCTCCATCCGGCCCACTGGCCGCCCAGGCTGCTTCTCCTGCTTGAGCTCTGGCTGCCTGCCATCTGCACTCCAGGGAACCCGGTCACGTGACACCACTGTTGCTGGGGTAACGCTGGAGCTGTCGGGCTGAAGCCATCAGGCAGAGAAGGTATGAGCAGAGCAGAGACTCACTGCTGCCTTCATTACCTGCTCACTGCAGCACAAATGTACATGATCAATGTACATTTGTAAATAGTATAAACATACTATGCACATTGATCATGTACACATGTGCTGCAGTGTGATCCAGCCGATGTATGAAGGCAGCAGTGAGTGACAGGTAGCAGACACTGACAAAGTTTTTTTAGCAGCCCTTTTTTACTTAATAAAAAGTGTGGGGTAGTGTTGGGTGTAGGGTAGGGTGTATAAAAAGAAGCAAATTAATGAATTGCTTGGGATTATTCATTTGCATGGAAAATGCAAGATAAATTTGCATTTTCAATACACACAGTGAAAATTCAAATTTATCTGTGCATTTTCCATGCAAAGGAATAATCTCAAGCAATTTTAAAGCCAAAGTAAACGCCACTTTTTTTTTTAATGATCGGCAAGTGTGCTGTGCATATAGTATTGTTCTTTCATGTTTTTTATCCAATAAATACATTGTGTGCAGTGTGCATAAGAATGTTCTCCTGTTTTTTTTCAAACTATAGTACGGCCCCCCCGACAGTCTGAGGGACCGTGAACCGGCCCCCTGTTTAAAAAGTTTGAGGACCCCTGTTTTAGATAGTATAACCCTAAGAAATATGATATTGTTTTAAAAAGTGCCATGACATGTTCTAATGCATTGTATATATTACTGAAAAATCACTCTAGTTCTGTTGTTGCTATTGTATGATTTGTAGATGTGTGGGTGTGTGTTTAAAATAAATGTAATTTTATTATTAATGGCACTGCTATGCACCAAACCACGCTCGTTTTTTCAGTCTGCATTGCAGAAACAAGGACTTAGGGCAGCCAGCAAAACCCGGCCGTTGTTAGTGGTTCTGAACAACTTCAAGCACTTCCATGTGCATAGCCACGCAGAGCCAAGCTGCTTAGTACACAAGTGGGTGACTAGAGGGTGCTTTGTGGTATTTCAACCAGTACATTATATGCAACTCTCAGGCCATGACTGCCTATAGATTTGTACGTTTCTCATAGTAGGAGGAGTTGTGTTCAACCACAAAATCTGTAAAAAAAACATGGGATAAGTGGTATTTTCTTCATAATCCCTACCTCACTAGTCATCATTGTTGTAAATTATTCCGTGTCGTTCATCTTACCTCTATACAAAACTTAAAAGTCATCTCTAGGTGATGTGCCCTTTAAGAAGAGAAAAAAGTCCTTAAAGGTTTAGAAATCCCTAGTGCAAATATAAATGACCCATTTGTAATTATGTGAGCTGCGCCAGTATAATCATGGCTTGTAACACCATGTTTAAACTTCTAAGTACTTTTCATAGGACAATAATCCTGATAACAGAGAGATTAAGTGTTATACTGGAATAGAAAAAATATGATTTCCGTTTATTTGTAGAAGTGAAGTAGTCGGTTCATGGCCCCCACTTTCTTTACTGGCTAAACAGAAGGTATTATTCAAGTAAGTCTCCCCTGTTTCCAGTTTCCTCTTGTAGTAAAATATTACAGTGATTACACATCATAAAGCCTATCTGTAATAAAACGCATCAGCTGGCCAAGGTTTTCATCGCTCACTCAATAATCCATTAATACAGCAACGCTGCCCAGGCGTCTTTATAATACCAACTCAGAGGTAATTTTAATCAGCTGCACCAGCTGGTATTTAACAACAGCTGCTGGAGTCGCCACAAATATACTCAGTAGCTGGCATCTTTATTTGCAGTATTTCAAGGGGAGAAGAGATCCCCATGTGGTTACTACTTGTGTGTCTATATGTGTGTGTGTGTGTGTGTGTGTATGTATATGTATATATATATATAATGTAAAATTTCAACTTTACAAGTCTAAGGGGTCTACTATGAAAAACAGTTACCCATTTTACAAGCAAGTATCGTTTTTCTTTTATACTCTATTTATTACAGTGATTTCCACTTATTTTCAAACAATAATCAACTGGCAAAAAACAGGATTGGGCAAACTTTTGCTCATGTGCAAATTTCAATAAACAGGATTTGCCTGGAAATATATAACTGTGTAAATCCCCTTTCCAGGCATTTGTCTTGTCCCAACTGTGAAGGAGACCACTAGTCGGGAAAGGTGGCCTGATTTCTGTAACTCCAAATGGTTCCATCCCTTCCCTTTGGGAAATGAGTACAAGGATACATTAAGCCGTTAGCCATGAGTTTGTATTCCTTAATTTCCATATTCTGTTCTTCTTTAAAGTTCACATTAAAGGCATTGAAAGCACCCATGTTTTCTGTGGATCAGAAATGTAGCAGTCCAAGCACCTTGTAACATAATTAGACAGCAGAAGCTGTAAAATGGTAGAAACCATCCGAAACCTGACATCAGAGTCTCTCTTGTGATTTAGGATGAATAACTGCACAGTACTTGCTTAATAAATCAGTAAGGGCTTGTTTCAAAGCCCTTTAACTGTTGTTAGGAATGTGCAAAAACGTTTATGTCCATAGTCTAGGCACCAGTCCACTTTAAAGTGGAACTTCATCTTAAAAAGTAAAAATATGCAAAGAGTCATGCCTGGTGGACAAAGAGTAAAGCATCAAACTAGTTATGTAGAGCCCAGGAGCTGTTTTTATTAGAAGTTACATTTACAAGTGACATTAGTGTTAAGCAAATAGACCTACTTCAAGTGCCGATTTCAGCAGCCTTAATCAGCACTTATAGCAAGAAACATGCTCACCTACAGTTGCGTTAATAATAATGGGGATGTGTTTAAAAAAATAAATATAGCTCCAAATCCTTATACAGGCAGTCCCCAGGTTACATACAAGATAGGGACTGTAGGTTTGTTCTTAAGCTAAATTTTTAAGTAAGTCGGAACAGGTACATTATTTTAATAAATGCAATTAGGACAGATGTTTGTCTCGACATATTATTAGGCAGCATGGTGTCAGTTACTGTATAAATTATCACTGAGTTAATCACAAACAAAAAAAAAAAACTTTGAGCCTAGACATTAATTTATTTACTTCAGGAGCAAGATGTGCTTTGATTTGCAAAAAAAACAACTGCAGAGTTTGTCTTAGCCTTTAAAAAGTTTTCTTCTGCAAGTCATACAAACCGCCCCCCCTCGAGCCTCGGTCCTGCACACAAGCAAGGAGGGAAGCCCCGTTCTTATCCAGGAGTCGTCCATATATCGGATGTCTTTAACTTGGGGACTACCTGTAATAGCTTTAATTTCCATACACAAATTCATTGGGATTACTGAACATTTTATTCCAATCAAAACATGAGGAAAATGTATCACATTTGTATTATCCCTTTACAGAAAGTGAATAAAAGGGAATATTGGGCTGTTCAAATTTATAGCAGTGTAGGGTTTAATTAGTGAGGTCATTCATTCTGGTAAAAACAGATGTCAATTATGGGCCCTTATTTAGGGAAGGAAGCCAGTAAACACTGTACACTATGATTATGAGTAAAATGGTTTGTTCCTGACATTGCTCAGAAGAACAGCCACCAACTTTTTTAGACCCACTGACCACTAAATTTACCGGCTCCGAAATGCGCATGCACAGGGGATCCGGGTGTCACTCAAAGGGTAAGAAACTTCCCCCATGGTGGGGTCATAATGCCAGAACCCGCCCACTCTCAAACCTGCGATAGGGAAGTGGGCGGGTGGTATCCAGTACAGGGGACATGGTCCGCAACTCTGGCTGGTGTGTCTTCCCAGCAGGGTCCTTCTCCTGACCCGCTGGTGAGTGTGCCTGCCAGAGCCCCAGACCACCAAAATTTTCTTACGGACCACCAGTTGGCGACCGCTGGTGTACTTTGATTGAAAGGTTGATTGGAGACAGGAAACATAAAAAAGTGCAGAAAATGATAGGCTGCTCAGCTAAATTTATCTCAAATGCTTTAAAATGGCAAGAAAAACTTGAAAGACGTGGAAGAAAATGGAAAACTACCATTGGAATGGATAGAAGAATAGCAAAAATGGCAAAGACGTAGTCTGAAGGCAACTATAGGTTCATTAGTCCTTAGAGAGCTGCTTTAAATGAAATCATGCCAGGCCCAATACTGATTTTAAATATTTAATAAAACAAATGTACCTAAACCTCTGTATGAGGTTTCACACAAGCAGATCCAAGGAGCAGGCAGCTGATGGTGTGCGTTCTCTTTAGGTAATATAGTGCTCTGGGTATCATAAAAATATAGATAACAAAAAAGATGCAACATCTTAGTTTTACAGTTTTTTCTTAATGTAGTTGCAATCTGCAAGTACAGATTATTAAGATAAATCCTGTAAACTACAGTTCATAGGTTAAGAAAACATATTTTTGTGTATTATTTTGTTAGGCTTATCTTTTAAATACAGAATTTTTTTTTTATCTTCAACTCAAACTTGTATTCAGACAATTCAATTGCTAAGAGAGTCATCTTATGTAATGCCTATTCCCCTTTACAAACGTTATGTCTTTCTTCTTTTCTCTTTCTTCAATTCTTTAATACAGTGTCAAAAAACATTTTAGTTCCCGTGCAGAACACATTGCTAATTCATCTAAAAGTTACAGTATAACCAGTTGTTTTGAGCGAGTTCATTTATCAGTACAAGCGATTTTCAAAGCCTCAGCCAAATATGGATCTGTCTGCTTTGGACTATGATTGAGTACATACAGTTAAATCTTGCAACAAAATGAATTACTGGAATAGCAATTTGAATACAAAAAATACATGGCAAGCACTTTCTCTGTTATTTCTAGTGAAAACAGGCTGTTAAAGTTTGTTTAGTGTGTTTGACAACAGACAGTATGATGTATTGCCGGGCACAGCGGTAGGTTGGACTTGAGTGGTATTAACTCCCTCTTTTGATTAATGGTAATTGTTTCAACGAAAAAAGCATGTTTTACATACAACTCATAGTGGTGGAAAGCAGAAGTTGACTTGTGAGATCCATAATTAGCGTTTCGAGTTAGCATATAAAAAGATCATGAGGAACATGCAGACATAATATGCTTAAGCTTCTATTGTTTTGCATTGTGCTGCTTATAAACTATTCTTTATACAAAATAAACCTGGTTGTTTATCTTTTGTTCTCTGTTACAATGTGATTTATGAGCTATAGTAAAAGCCTACAGTACTTAAAGAAAAAAAATGAAATTGTACCTGTTCATGATGAGAAAGGTAATCAGATACTGCAGTATGTCTAATTACTCCTGAAAAAATGTTTAGCAACTGAATCTAGAAAAAAAACATACATTCTGCATGGTATATTAGAATTGTAAGAAGCTAAAATGTAAATATATGTAAATATTGCTCAGTTGTGCTTTTAAGGCAACTCATATTTATATATGTATTCATTTATTGTTTTATCTTTAGTTATTTCCTCATGTGTAATGATTTGTAAAATAATAAAAATCAGGCTTTATCCTGATTGTCAACAATCAAGATTTATGTCCTGCATTAACGTCATACAAAGAAAAGCTTTTAAATAGAAAAAAAGTTTTTAATTATAAGTTTGAGTAAACACAGTTTAAATAAAAGAAGAATAGGTAACAAATGTATTTTACGAAATGAAAGTGCTCAGCGATATATTAATACATTTTTATCAATTCTCCGGTACAGGTAGATTAATAGTTTTTTACTTTTGTTTTTTTTTATATATCTTAAGCCAACAATTCTGTTTTGTTTGTTGGGGTTTAAAAAAAGATTAACAAATATGAAACTAAATTAGGTATTTCTTTGCATTGTATTCCTTGATGTGGGAAATATTTTTTTTTTAATTTAAGTATTGCATTTTTTATGTTTTAGGAGTGTATATTCATATCTATTATATATATTTAATTAGTTAGGATAAGTAGCCACTCACGCCCATCTTTAGGGCTTTTGTTTTGTTGATGGATTCTGGCTTTTGTCAAGTTTTGATGCTTTTAAGCTCATAAAATAATTTTTGCCTGCAGTTAACCTCCTTCTGACCCGCATTTGACCAGTTGCAATTGGGTTTTTCATTTCCATAGACTTGTATGAGATCAGTATTTTATACAATATTGATCAGTTTTATATTTCTACAAAATGATTATGGGCCTGATTTATTAAAGCTCTCCAAGACTAGAGAGGATAACCTTTTTATCAGTGGAGCTGGGTGATCCAAAAAGTTTGGAATGGATCCGGTCCAGGATTGAAAATATTTGCCACAAAATAGCAATATAATTAGCAATATCTGTGATAGTCTTCACAGATTAATAATTGTCTCTTCTCCAAAAAATATCAGCCTTTGTTATGTTAAAATAATTCCATAACTGCCATGGCCCATAAGGATAAAGATCCAGCAACCTCATCAAATGTATTCTGCCTGCCTGAAAGCCAGTGTCCCTGGAAGGTGTATTTCAATTTGTCAACTGAAAATACACAGGAGCTAATCTCTCACTGTAACAAGAGCCCTTCACCTAATTAAATATGTTATTCCTAAGAAGTCTGAACAGCATTAATTTGTTAATAACGCACATTCCTCACCTCAGGTTCTTTAGCCATCCCCAGAGATTCCCAATTAAGGCCATACAACTGATGAGATTGAGCATTAGGAGCTAAGGAATGTGAAAGGCTTCTCCTGTTTGTTGTAGTTCAGATGCATCTGTAAAGCTTCATCACATTTTTAAAAGTGACCTTATTTAAATAAATTAGTAAGACATCAGTAAAATTAATCTACCAGAATGTTTTAAATTTTGACTTTTAATCATCCAATTTTTCAACAACTTTAATTGTTTTTATAGGTAATCTTTTTAATTACAAATGAAAGCCGAATGTCAAGTCAAAGTCTGACCTCATTAGTTACGCCTGCCTTCTAACTTAGTGGTAATGGCATTCAGGCTCAAAAATTCTAATTTGGTGTTCTCTTTAAACCCTTCCTTTACCTTATTAAAGTGAAACTAAATGTTATTATTAAAAATTGTAAAAAATTGTAAAAATTGTAAAAAAATATTTTATTGTAGAAAGGTCAGGCTGTGTCTCAAAAAACAAAACTTAAGTGGAACTAAACTAAAAAAAACACAACTCACCTTTACTTCTACAGATCCCTGAGGAGCTTTTCTGGGATTGGGCTCCACACCACCCTGTAATCCTTCTTCATCCTGGCACACATTAAGCTCCAGGCGCCGCCATTTTCCTTCTTTCTTATTTTGGCTATGTCACTCGATCTGGCACTGCTCAGTCATGAGATCGGGTGACGTAGCCTGCTGTAAATTAGGAAAAAAAGAGTGCTGATCTTACTTCTCATGGGTGAGATCGGCATTTCCCTGCCCCATGTAGGGGTAAACCCCTTCTGGACATGCCCAATCCCTCAGCCAGAGGCTAATTTTTACCTTACATAAAAGGGTTGTCTACCCTTTTATGAAAAGTAAAACTTTTGGTGATAGGTCTTTAATTGCCTCTTTGTCTAATTCTTGTAGAAGTGTGCATGTGCAGCCCCGTGTACAATCCCAGCATACCTAAGTCCGGAGAATGAATTAACTACTGTACTCATGCTCTGGAATTACATCATTCCGGTCTGGGCAATTAAGGGGAGCAAAGATCCCAAACCCAGGGATAGGATGTTGGCTCCAGCTTTAATGGCGCTTTATAGAGTCAGAACATCAACCAGGCAAGCTGTATTTTTAGAACTGGGTCAGAAATGGCACCTTTCATAATCTCCCAGTGTACTGTTTTTCTATCAAAATTGGTATTACTGAAAACTGTTTATAACATCATGTTCATGAATAAAATAATGCTTTACATATATACAGTACATACATGGTGTTTTTCAAAACACCCTTTCTTGATGTTCAGACTGAGTACAAAGCAGTCTAGGTTTTTTTTATTATTACAGAAATAGAAGAGAAAGCAGAGTGTACTTTTAACTTTTTTAGTATGCTGTAGTGTTTCACTGTGGCATCTTTTATGGAAGGGAACTTTGTTTAAGTAGCATAAACTTGTTAGATTAGCTTCAATTAAGTGATGATTTGTTAATGCAAATGTGTAGAGAATGCCTAGTGGTACATCTGTCTCTTCATCAATAGGCCATTACTGAGCCACATTAGTACATGATTGTAAAGAAACTGGAAATCATTAGCTGTAGATAGCACAAATTCACTCACATCTGACCTTATGCCTCAAAAGCTAAAGGCAAGAATAAGTCTGAAATGGTGATATGAAGCCAAGCTATAAATGTATATTTCTCCTTCCTTTATGATCAATAATTATACATTATAAGTGACACGGCCGAAACTTTCAGATTGATTGTCATTACATGTGTCTATAGAAAGGCACGTATAATGTGTGACCTACAGAATGTATTTAAAAGAAACCTGTCACCTCACTTACAGCACCGTGTTAAACTGCCATTTAAAAGTTTTGCTGCTCTGTAGTTTCTGCTTGTACATTAAAATAGGTTAAAAATATCTGAGTCTGTATCCAATAGGGAACATTTTTACATGTCAACAAAACATGTGTTCACTACCTCTCTGGATTAGTAAATAAATAAATTAAATGAAAGATACAGTCTGTTCAAACATGAGTTTTTTTACATTAAACTAACACAAGGGATAATGCCTTACTTGTTAGTAATTTTAATTATTATCTGATACCCATCTCCTGCATCTGGATGTTTTAGATAAATCCCTTTGGTTGTTTGTACTCGTGGCATTTGAAAGGTTCTGAGTTTAATATTGCGACAATGCAGGGCCATGTGTCCCTAGGTTCCTGCAATACCCTTTTTGTAGTACTTTTAACACAGTTATCTTTTTAAAAGTTCCAAATATGGTGGTGAGTATGCACAAAGTAATTTGAAATCTAGGTGGAAAAGTTTAATGGCTGTGGTTGGGTGGCTCTCATAATCGAGGGCCTTTTGTGTATACTGAAGAAGAAAGCAAAAATAGCACCACACCACACCAATAATAGAGGTCACAATCCTAAAGTCCAGCACTCCATATACATGCAGTAATGCAAACCTTGGTTAAGGTAGATCACTTTTAACCACCTCGCCATGCATTGGATGTTTTATTATGTCATGGTTATGAGCCAAGGGACTTTCATTTGGAGGACAAGTGATTTGGCACTATTATTGCTTTCTTCACCCCAAAACTTTTACAGTATAACTTAACCAAGTGTACAATTATCAATGAAAGGACACTATTTCCTAAAATTTAAAGTATACAACATTATAGCTTCTTAGGGAGCTACTGTATGTGATACCACTTGCCAAATCTTAGGCCCCGCAGATACAATAAAAAACATTTTACAAGCTCTCATTCAGTTACATGATAGCAAACCCCCACACTAAGCTCCATGATTGTTTACTATAAATGTCAAGGTACAAACGTTCAAATTATGAGATTTAACATGTTCCACACTAAAATGCATTTAATTATAGAATAACTTTTCTGAGATAGATAATTATCATCTATAATTAAGCATTTTCAGTGTGAACTGTGCCGGTTCTGAGACTTAGTTATAAGTTTCCACCTAGAAATTTATTATAAAGCACCTTAAAATACAGCTTGCAGGGTGGAGGTTTTCTATCACACTGTTGAATATTCAGTAGGCAGGTATTATGGAAAAATACAGCAGCTGATTTCTAAACACAATGCATAAATAAACAGCATTAACCAATCCTCTAAGGTATTCTTGGAATGTATATGTATGATCCTGTAAAGTAAAGTTAAAAAAACAACTGTTCTATGCTGAAATAAAAAACACTGACTATGACAACTTAACTGAGAAGTGAATACACAAAGGAATTATGTGTTTGCTTCCACAAGAGTTATACATTCTTTTGTTAACAACAATGAGCCACAATTATCAAGCACCTAGGGAAAACTGTTTCAGACCACCTGTGTTGCCCAAAACAACCCGATTCTTACTTCTTTTTTATTGACTGTGCTGTAGCGGGAACATACAAGAGATATCTGGTCAACATAGGTATATCTGGAGTTCCTCAAGGTAGGTAATGTGTATATAGCATCATTAAAATAACATTTTACTGCAGATAAGACTTGAATGAGTATATCCTACTTTTCCATACAATGTTTCTAGTATCTTAGGATTCATTTCTACCAATTTTGATGCACCATTCTCTTTCTGAGATATGCTTTGTGGGCTTAGTCCATCAGACTATTTTTTCAGCAATACATTAGTTTTGGTATTTATATTCTTTAACTACAAATTAGTTATAAGTACAGGATAAAGTTTTGGATCAATTCAGAGACTAAATTAAAATATGAGGGGCCTTGTTGATTTTTTTATAAATGTAAATGCAACTTTGTCTGACCATCCTGATCACATCCATGTTCAAAAGATTCAGCAAAGGTTACATTAAAGTTTTTTGCTTATTTAAACACCCTTTTCTGTTTAATTTCACAATGGACATGTGAACAAAATCCCCGAATTCCTCTGAACAGCAAGGACTGGGTGTGTACCTCCTTATGCTACAGTAACGTTTTATTACTGGAACCAGTAATTGCATGTCAAAGAGGAGAAACAGTCAGAGAAGATGATATTACTTCAAAAGATAAGGAGAGAGGAGAGCAGAGCTCAGACTGACCAGTGTCGGAGTTATCTTTGTACTGTGCAATCAAATGCACATACAGGAAAAAAACATAATAATATAGTGATGTGATGTGTTCTTACTTTCCCCGCATATTTTTAGTATTTCCATAAGAGTCAGCTGTAAATTTTGTAAGGCATGGTTTACAAAGAGTCAAAAAATCTTTAGAAGTGAAGTTGGACATCTCTTTGTTTTATGCACCTATGTTTGCAAAAGAATATATTGTGTTTATATGTATTTTGTATGTACTTGCCACAGTACTACAAGTGGTGGGGAACACATTTTACTAGAATCAACACATTCAGTCAAGATGACTTGTCTCTATGCATAATAACGTTTTTAATGATAGCTACATAAAAGACTAGAATGAGTTAAATACGGATAATAACGAAAGAGGTTAATGAGCTCATTAGGGGTGATTTACATAGTGTCTGGTTCTTTCAGACTCTCTAAGATAGAAGAAAAAAATGTGTGAGTCTGTTTAATGTTAAACATGTAGCCTGTGACCAATGTCATTGATCTTTCAATAAGGATAGATTTTTTTTTTTTTTAATATGTCCACATGTTACCCATACCCACTTAGAGGAATGTGCCTGCATTATATGTCAGTGAAAGACAAATCATTACTAATAATTTAAACCTAATATAATCCATTAAGTAGAATTATCAAAGGTAGCATGAAAGGGTCAGCATATCAGGATGGGTATCATTATTTTTAAAATAGTAAAAGTTATTAATAATATAGTAAAAGTGAGAGTTGTAATAATTCATGGGCTAGTATAAATGAAAGTTGAAAATTCATGGGCAAAATAAAACCGTGCCTGTTGTCATCTGTTGTCACATACCAATATTTATGCTTCACTCACATAACTATAGGTAGGAAAATATCCTCCCCTTTACTCTGTTGAAAATTTGTCACAATTCTACTGCAAGATGCGCTTGTGTAATTTACCAGCCATGAGAGGAGATATTATTTTGCAGCGTGGTAGCAGTTTATAAAGGAGCAAAAGTCTGTTTATGAAAGAGGTTTAACAGTTCCATTGTAGCATTTACCTATGGATAAAAACAAATGTTCTGGTTTAAAATTAAAAGGTTATCTATGTTTTTTATATCAAATTTAATTTAATTTTATATTAATTTAAATAAAGTTCTTACACTTCTAATATTTGTAACAAATATATCTCCTTTGACTTTCAATGGTTCACGCGGTCAGCTTGATGGTGAACCGAGATCCAGCTAAGTAGAAAAGAGCTGGACATTTTAATTTGATTGCATGTGATGTGCAGTTAGTTCTATGAATATTTGGACAGACAACTTTTTTCCAATTTTGGTTCTGTACATTACCACAATGAAATTTAAATGAAGCAACTCAGATGCAGTTGAACTGCAGACTTTCAGCTTTAATTCAGTGGGTTGAACAAAAAGGTTGCATGAAAATGTGAGGAACTAAAACCTTTTTTGTTACACATTCACTTAATTTCAGGTGCTCAAAAGTAATTGGACAATTGACTCAAATGCTATTTTATGGGCTGGTGTGGGCAATTCCTTTGTTATGTCATTATCAATTAAGCAGATAAAAGGCCTGGAGTTGATTGAGGGGGAGGGTGTGCGCTTGTATGTGAAGATTTTGCTGTGAACAGACAACATGCGGTTAAAGGAGCTCTCCATGCAGGTGAAACAAGCAATCCCTAGGCTGCAAACAGAAAAAAACCATCCGAGAAATTGCTACAATATTAGGAGTGGCAAAATCTACAGTTTGGTACATCATGGGAAAGAAACAAAGCACTGGTGAACTCAGCAATGCCAAAAGACCTGGACGTCCACGGAAGTCAACAGTGGTGGATGAGGGCAGAATAATTTCCATGGTGAAGAGAAACCCCTTCACAACAGCCAACCAAGTGAACAACACTCTCCAGGATGTAGGTGTATCGATATCCAAGTCTACCATAAAGAGAAGACTGCATGAAAGTAAATACAGAGGGTGCACTGCAAGGTGCAAGCCACTCATAAGCCTCAAGAATAGAAAAGGCTAATTTGGACTTTGCTCAAAAACAGCCAGCTAGCACAGTTCTGGAAAAACATTCTTTGGACAGATGAAACCAAGATCAATCTTTACCAGAATGATGGCAAGAAAAAAGTATGGAGAAGGCGTGGAACAGCTCAAGATCCAAAGCATAGCACATCATCTGTAAAACATGGCGGAGGCAGTGTGATGGCTTGGGCGTGCATGGCTGCCAGTGGCACTGGGACACTAGTGTTTATCCATGATGTGACACAGGACAGAAGCAGCCAAATGAATTCTCAGGTGTTTAGAGACATACTGTCTGCTCAAATCCAGCTATATGCAGTCACATTGATTGGGAGGCGTTTCATAATACAGATGGACAATGACCCAAAACATACAGCCAAAGCGACCCAGGAGTTTATTAAAGCAAAAAAGTGGAATATTCTTGAATGGCCAAGTCAGTCACCTTATCTGAACCCAATTGAGCATGCATTTCACTTGTTGAAGACTAAACTTGGGACAGAAAGGCCCACAAACAAACAGCAACTGAAAGCCGCTGCAGTAAAGGCCTGGCAGAGCAATAAAAAGGAGGAAACCCAGCATCCGGTGATGTCCATGAGTTCAAGACTACAAGCTGTCATTGCCAGCAAAGGGTTTTCAACCAAGTATTAGAAATGAACATTTTCATTTATTTTCAGCTTTTTAATTTGTCCAATTAATTTTGAGCCCCTTAAATGAAGTGATTGTGTTAAAAAAAAGGCTTTAGTTTCTCACATTTGTATGCAATCTTTTTTGTTCAACCAACAGAATTAAAGCTGAAAGTTTGCATCTGCAAAGTTTTTATTTAAATTATTGTGGTAATGTACAAAACCAAAATTAGAGAAAAGTTGTCTCTGTCCAAATATTTATGAACCTAACTGTAACAAATTGGAGTTACTTTCTGCAATACTGTGTTGGTGATACCTCAAATTGTACTGCAAGCTCTGTGCAGGCTTTTAGAAAAAGAAGTGAACCGATCACAAAAGAAGTGAATGTGTGGACCCTTCCCTTTTATCTCTACCCCCCCCCCCCCCCCCCCCCCCCCCTCTCCCCCACCTCTCCCCCACACTTCCCACCTGTGTATTACAGGCTATTACTTCCCTTTAAGCTCCTTTGCAGCAGCTTTTTAGCTATTTTCAAAAACCTTTACTTGAACAGGGGAAGGAGGAGGGACTAGTGAACTTTAGTTTTTCCCAATAACTTCACTAGGCACTCACTGTATAGGGGATGCAATATTAGAAATGTGACCACCTTTCTTAAGGCAGCCTAAGAACAATATTGGAAGAATTAGAATAAAAAACAAAAATGGTTTTGGCATGATAGGTTGCAAAGGGATAAAGTCTGAAAGTTTTAATTTTACCTTTCGAATTACTGCGCATTGATAGACACTTTACCAACTACTTTGTAAGGAACTCTGGTTTGATGGGTAATCACATACGCTACTTGACATTTGTCCCCAATCAGACCGGATGCTACATGAAAAATTTACTCAGGCAAAAGGGCTCGCAGGAATACAGCATTCTCTAGTGTCGCTCACTGGGGACTCTGCAAGGTGAGCGGAACTTCAGCTTGTCACGGATGCACTGCTCTGACAAACATAAGTAGATGCTAATGGCTAAATCGTGACAGAATAAAGTCCCACCACCATATGGCTAATTGCCACAACAATATCTTCAGTGTTATTAATCAAGTTTTCATAGTGTGCCATGATAATTGGAATAATTAGAAACAGCATTGACTCCTTGCCTGTGCCACACATCGTGTAAACAGGGACCTGGAGGAACTGCAATCACACTTTCAGGACTACGTTGTTTTAATGCCTTCTTTCCTAGCAAATAGCGAGGTTAATTAATATATTAACCGCTTGCTGCCAAATTCAAAACAAGCACATAGTTGTATCAAGCCTGCACGTATCACATGCAGCTCTTCATTTATAGACAGTCTGCTAACTTTGAAAAAAGTCCATAGAGGAAATTTTAAACATTACAGCAGATCTGTATTCCAGAGAGTAGTGTGTATTCCATGGCTGTAGCAACAAATTAACAGAATATGAAGGCCAAGTTGATTATAGAATGTGAGATTTCAGTCTTGAGGTTTATTACACCTCCATTTTCTTAACATCTACTGCTAGTATTAAGAAGTGTATTGCTAGATTTTGGTTTCAGTATGTATATATTTTCAAAGTGACTCCAACACTTTACACACAAGCTGAGTATTCCATCTGTGTGTAAGCACTTTATTAGGTAGACTCTGTGGTTGTCTTTGGGGGAGTAAGGGAGTAAGTCATCTGATGTACACTTGGTGTACCCTGCAAGTTTCTGTGGGCATTAGAGGAGCCTAAATGCTTTTTGAGGGTAATCTTTTCCACAGTAGTTTAAATAACATTCTATTAGCACCTCACCACTCAAACACTGAACATGTGTGTAGTCCCTTTATTTGTACTTTACTCTATCTGTAAATTACCAATTGGCTAGGAGACTTTTACATTTTGTGGCTGTGTCCCCCTAGACCAGTGTTTCTCAACCATTTTTTTACCATGGGGAACCTTTTAAATTAACTTTCAGGTCTTAAAGGAACCCCTACTAAAAATGCTGTACCCACAGCTCACAGTATATTAGTGTTGTGGTCAGTGGTAAGAATGTCACCCTTACAGATAGTCAAATAGATCATAGGTGTCATTTAAGCTGGCCTGAAGGTCACTAAATGCTCATTGCTTAAGGAACCCTTAGCAACCTCTTGAGGAACCCTGGTTGAGCATTGCCTTTGGCACATTACTAATCAAAAGCCTTTAGATCTAGAAAATCTCCTAAAATCCCCAAACTGTAATCATGCAAGCTAGTATTCCTGAACTTTATAATGTTGTACAGCCACTACATCCTCTAACATTAGTAATTTCCGTACTTTGCTATGGTCACTGAGGTATCATTTGTAGTGGTTAACCAGTGGTGAACAATGAGGTGTTATCAGGCTGGAGTTGAACATCAAGAGTTGATAGCAATGTATTTCTAAATACTGGCTAAATCCCAAATTTAGAGCCTTTGTTGTAAACTTTGATTATCATTAAGAATAATTATTTCACATTCCAAGCAGCTAGGGAGGTAGCAGGAGTTTTGCTTTTTTACTGCTTGCTTATTAAAAAAAAATATTAATAATTATTAGAAAAAAATTACATGTCCAGTGTTGACAACCTTAAAGCCCTCTCGTTATCTATGAAACCAGTGAGATGGGTTATAGAGGCTTTTTTGTAGGCATGTTGCAGTTATTGCATTTTTGTCTTAGTCATGAGACTTGTAGTGTCTCTTAAGGTGCGTACACACTTCCAATTTTTATCGTTCCAATCGAACGACGAACGATCGATTGGGTATCTATTGTGTGTACAATATCTACGAACGATCGTGTCGTTAACTCTATGTGCAGGATCGGTGCTATACGATCGTTCGTATATATCGTGCAGGATCGTTCGTCGTTCGTTTTCCAACGATAATAATTGGAAGTGTGTACGTAGCTTTAGTCAGTCTGTTTGTCAAACACTTCAGTACATTTGAATGGGAACACTCATTAAACTCCTGCTATGACATTGGCAAGCAGGTAAGATTTTAAATGCCTTTTTTTTAGCTTTAGATGTATAATAGAACAAACAAGTGAAATATTTAATTTCCAATATCCCTTCAATTTCTGTGTAGGACAACCACAATCTGCTATGTGTAGCTTTCTTCTATAAGCACCTTCATAGCATCTTCACCATTTTTTGGGCTGTTTGTGTCATAAGGAGATCTACTTTTACTTTATGTTCCAGAAATACAAGAAGTGAGAGGAAATCTTTGTACAGTAAGGAAAATCCCCAAGAACTATTGTCCACGTGTAATTTTGTTCCTTCTATACCTCTAGTTCTTGCACTGAAAAAATGGATTTCACTTCACTTTTTTCTTGATTGCAGTGGTCACCAGTACACATAGAGAGAAACAATTTAGCTAGGAAGTGAGACAGCCATACAATTTTTGCAGGGAATTCTAATTCATTCCTGTTCTTTCTAAAACAAAAATGGCTGTACATAGATATTAGCTAGAGTTAGCTGTTTTGGCAATCACATGTTGTTTTGCTTTGTAGATGGGCAGGCTGTACCTTGGCATTACTAGTTTTCAGCTGATGCAACCTGTATTTACTGGAAATTAGATGCAGCAGTTATACAAACAAGTAGAAAGCTTCTATTGTCTCTAGCACTTTACATGTCATACTTATTTATCAGGTCAGGTGAGAGTCTCTGGCACAATACAGCTAATGCTGTTGTCATTAGGATAATATTTATGGGAATCTTGGTCGGCTTGCTAGGAAACACATCTGATGGTCTTTTTCTTTATTTGCAGAATATAATTGCCAAGAAAGACTGGTAAAATATGAATTATTGTATTATTGCTAGTGATAAAACGCAGCGTTATGAACATTTCATTGTGCAGGTGTAACAGATGCAAAACAAGATTAATAGGACAGAGTAATAATTAAACCACAGCCAGCTGTCTCAAAAAGAATGGGTTTCTCTTGTCCCTTTCTATCATTCCGGGGATACCTAATATTTTTAAATGTCAGTGAGATTACAAGATTTCCTTGGTTGTGCTAGAAGAAATACCCTTAGAATGTAAAATGTTGACTTAATTACAATAGATCAAATCCATCTGCACTGCTTTTGTACGAGCCCTGCAGACTATAATATGACTGGATGAGCTTTAAATTACATTGTTCAGAAGATGGAATTAGAAGGTAATAGTGCACCACTAACTAGATGACCTGCCATATTAAAGTCTAATAGTTTTAGTGTTAACCTGTTTCTGTTTGAAGGACATTTAGTTGTACTATATTGTGGTGTAAAACCTTTTAAACAGACTTTACATTATTAATAATATTATTATTACACAGCGTTTATATAGCAGCGACATCTCATGCATCACTTTATAGTCGTTCATAGTCCACAGTCATGTCACTAGCTGTCCCAACCATAGTCACATGTCTTTAATACAGTCTATAGGTCAATTTTTGGTGGAAGCTATCTAACCTATCTGCATGTTTTTGGAATGTGGGAGGAAACCGGAGTACCCAGAGGAAACCCATGCAAACACAGTGAGAACCTTCAAACTCCATGCAGATAGTGTCCTGGCCAAGATTCAAACCCGGGACCTAGCGCTACAAAGGCTAGATTTCTAACCTCTGAGCCATCGTGCCATTTGGTACATTAAAAATAAAGTTCAGATAATAGTTACATCTTTTTTTTCTTGGAATTCTGCACAGAGCTTTTTATAGTGCCAAGGTTGCCATCATATTGGTGAGTAATTAGATATTCTTCAACACCCAATTCTCCTAGGTCCAGTTCCCTTGATTCCTCTTAATGGAATCACCGCCTGTAGCAAGGTGACCTATTTGTTCTAGTGGCAACCTCCTTTTGTGACAGCTTTCACTTTGTATGTGCCAGCAGCTCAGAAAAAGTAACGGTTTTCCAGTTATCAGTGCTATTGCTGCTACTGGTTCGCATTTAGGAGCCAGCACTGCAAGGGCGAGAGTTCTAGCCTAGGAGCTAACTGTGCCAATGGCATATGACTAAGGTAGGGATAAAAGTGAGCCTCTTTGAGGGACAGTGACATGACTCTGGACTTTGTAAAGCGCTGCTTAATATGTTGATACTATATAAATACTGGATAATATTAATACAGGTAGTCCCCGAGTTACATACAAGATAGGGACTGTAGGTTTGTTCCTATGTTGAATTTGTATGTAAGTCGGAACAGATACATTATATTAATAAATGCAATTAGGACAGATGTTTGTCTGTATAACTAGGAAGCATGGTGTCAGTTACTGTATAAATTCCTCACTGTAAGTTATTCTCAAACAAAGCAAAAAAAAAAAATCTTTATGGAGCCTAAACATTCATTAACTTCTGGAGCAAGCTGTGATTTGATATGCAATAAGAAACAACTGCAGAGTTTGTCTTGGTCATTAAAGAGTTACAAGATGCTACAGGTCAGCTCAGATCACCCACAACCTCAAGTCATGCAGAACATGAGCGAGCAGGGAAGCCCCCTTCGTATCTAGGAGTCGTCCCTATGTCGGATGTCATTTAGTTTAGTGATACCCTAAAAACGCAGAGTAAGTGGCGTTCACTGATGCCAACCACCACAGTCAATTGTTGGTGATATTTAGTGCATTTTCAAATTTAAAGGTGTTAATTTCCCTTTAAACATTGTTGCCATCAGGAAAAGAAAAACAAAGCTTGGGGGGGTTCACCATGTAACTGCTAAAAAAAGGGAACTGTTCGACATCTATTTAGGATAGTTATACAATATACAGTATGTTCATAGATAGTGATCTGTTACATTGGAACTTACATTTAAATAAGGTAGATTGCAAAAAACAGAAAAAAAATTACCAAAAGTGGAATTGTCCATAGCAATCTTAAAACTGCAAATATTTTTTTAAAGAATCAGCCCTATTATCCGTATATTATTAGGTAAAATATGGAGTGACTGAGGACCCATCTGTAGAAGTATGTTACTATGTTAAAACGAGCAGCAAAACTTGGCAGGGACAAACCTGTATTTACATCCTTCCTTCATCTGTTATTCAAAATTCCGAGAGTGTAAGCATTTTAAGGCTCTTCCTATGATTAACACCTTTTTTGTTTGTTATATAACACGTGTAAAGGTTAATTGTGGTAGCATAAGATAGAAAAAAAAGGCCCAAAAGAGCTGCGCAGTCAACAATACTGTACACAGTCAGGTTTTTTTTTTGTTTTTTTTTTAAACGAGATCTGTTTAAAAGAAAAAACGACAGATTTTTTGTCTAATGCCTGAAAATGATAAAATTTAGGTAATTTGTAACAAAATTGTACTTTGGGCTCCTCATAATGACCTCTGCAGCCAACTCAGGTTTTTTTGTTTCAGTAACTTCAGAAATGTTTATTTCTGATTTTGCATGCTAAATGAATCATCTCTATATAGAAGACTATAAAATCCTCCAAATACCTGTGTCTATGATAAATATCTGATTTCAGATATTTATAAATAGTTCAGTTCCACATCTCTGACATAATTGTCCTGAATGTCTACTTTAGTAACAAATTTTAATAGACTAGGAACAATGACCTTATCAAAAATGATTGTCAAGTCATCTCTTGGTGGAGGTCTTTCTTTTAATACTAGTCACTAATTCAAAAGGGTTTTTAAAGTCAGTAATCCATTCACTGACCATCTGCTGTACAAATACAAAGCCTTAAACAATCCTTGAAATAAAAAAAGTGAATGTACTGAGATTAAGCAACCATGCTTTGCTTGAACCACAAATGGCTGAATCTAGTGGGTTCCTGGTGATCCTCTATGAAGCTAAGTGTTCTCATTTAGTAGATTGCACAGAATTTGAAAATGCTTTTGGGATCTTTCCCAAATCCACTCTTAATTGCTGCTCAAACTCCACAGCCTTGCTAAGTTGTCTCCATTGAATCATACTGTATATATCAACTACAAGGTTCTTATACCTAAGCTCCAAACATATCTAGGCGTTCTGCATCACTGTATTACACATTTCTATTTTTTCTTTCTGTTAGTTTGTGTGTTTGGGCCTTCTATTAGGTCACGTACAGGTCACGTTCTATTAGGTTATGTACACACGTCCAATGGCTCAGGGCCGATATCGGACGAGAATCTGGCGTGTGTACAGCGCCCATTGTCCGAACAGCCGTCCTGGGGGGTCCACGGTCGATGAATGACGAACGATCCTAATGCCAAGGAAGGGAGAGAGCGAACAGCAGGGTGCCGTTCCGTCGTTCTCCCCCTCCCCTCTCCATAGAGCAGAACGGTGCTGTATGTACAGCACTCATTCTTGCATCGTGCAGAACTTAGTCGTTGCATCGCGCAGTGCTTAGTCGTTAGAAAGGATCATGAAAGATCCTTTCCAATGGCTATAATTGCAGCTTTAGTTGCATAGAAGTTGCTTGTAATTGTGGAGTCATAACTTAAAACTGCCACGTTTGGAGCCTTCTAGTGGATTATTGTTTTTTGTGTCCAATGGAGAGATGTCCAAGACAGAAATTGGCAGCAGCAGATGCTTGATCCCTTTCTTACTCTATCCAACAGAAAATGAAAAGTTTAGGCTGGAGTTGGACCTTAATCCTGACACTTTGATGCAGTCTGCGCTTGGTGGCAAATCCCTTGATTTGTTCTGTATTCTGGTGACAACGTCTTCATTTGACAGCTTTGGCTTTGAGTGTGCCAGCCTCTCAGCAAGGGATAAGTTTTTCCAGGTATCACTGGTATTATTCTTAGCAAATGTTGATAGAAATGGGAAAATTGTGTTAAGTTTACTACAGAGCCAAAAACATTTTTTTCAATCAAAAATATGTAATGTCATACACTTCATATTGCCTTAGTCATTTAGGAACTCAGTCATGACTCTAAGTTGTAACAGATCATCACTTGTCAGAAATTCTGAAATCCCAAGTTTGTGAATTCTTTGTATGTATCTGCAAATCAAAGAATAGAAACTCCTTGTAATGAATCAGATATTGTTTTATTGTATTGATATTGTTTTTCAAACTACTGTGTTTTATTGCTCATTGTCACTTTTTGAACATCATGACTTTTTTCCCCAAAATGTATTTGTTGTTTCTATCTTTAGGCTTTTTATGTATTCATGTTATTATATAAGCCCATGAAAATGCAATGCTCACAAAGACACCTCTGGTATTGGGAAATTTGATATAAAAAAGCCTGTTTTGCTCTGGCTGTTGCAAAGCACTTTCATCAGTAAGAGTCACGGCTGACAAAGGACAACACTTGTCAACTTCAATGATCCAATCTACATCCTCCCTTCTACTTAAAAAATAATTTTTATGTCACATACCCAACCGACAGGTGTTTCAGACATAATTTAAAGCTTATTTGACTTGTTTTTTTCTAATTTTGGATTGCTACCACATCACATTCTGATGATTTGATATAACACATGTGCACGCAGGTGGAAATTCACCCATGTAGTGTGATATTCTTTCCTTCAGTTATTTGTGGTGGCGCTTGCTTAGGCATATAACATGATAATTGCTAGCACAGAGGGATTTGTTCATTGGCTGGATATTTCTTCTGTCTGAAGATTAAACTGTACATTGAAACTTTATTATGTACATTGCTTTCCTTCTACTTCACCATGTAAACTTCATGTCCAGAGGGGTGATTTCCAGGAACACAGATATCCATGTATGATTTAACTCGACCCTGTAACAATATCGAGTAATCTCTCTCAGCTCTCTTGCAAACAGCAGGGGAACTTCCACCCTACTTATGTAAAGGTATATTGGGAAAGTATGAACAATACCAAGTGACAGTTCCAGTACTCCCTTGTTTGCTCAGTCTCCCCCGGCCTTGGTCAGACTAATCCAAGTAATGTTTATGTCTAGTCTGTTAAAAGTTAAAAAAGATATTCTCTACATGCACATATATGCGATATTTTAGCTTTTTATGTTGATTTATCTGAAATCCATTGTATGCCAACTCAATGCAATAGTTGCACTAAAACACCAAGTAGTTGTGTCAGCCCTGCCAGGTTTTTCCTTTTGGACTAGAGAACAATTTACCCTCTCATTATCTTCTTATCAGGGAGGTGATATGTATCCCTCTAAGTATACCTCTGATAGAACCATGTCCATGACTCCTCAAGGGCAATCATTGTATTTTTTTTATAAAATGCAATGACTGAACATGTCAGCTATCATGAACTATGTCTAGTAAATGTGCACAGAAGGTAACATTTACCCCTTTCTCTAAATATTATAGTAAAAACCTTTTAGCATACAAACACTTGTGTTGCCAAATGTCAGTGGACGTGTTTTTCAGCAGACAAATGTTGGGTGCATTAAACTACTTTATGAAAAGAGTAAAATTTGGAAGGTTTTGGAGTGTGGCAAATGTCATGCAGAATCATTCATAAAGTTTAGACCCCATAGTTTAGCTTTTTATAATTTCCAATTTTAAATATACTCTAAAAGTTAAATTAATTTGCAGAAAAAAGTTTAGAAGGGGATTTACAGCTCAGCTTGATGTACTGCAGAGCAATCATTTTGGTGTACTGACTTGGGCTGTATTAGCCAAACCTATTAAAATAAAAGATTTAAAAAATAAAAAAACAGAGCTTTCTACAATTTTGTGCGGTACAAAACATATTGTGCATTGTGCTAGACTGCAGTGGATGTGCAGTTTAGACGTGAATTGGCTTACCCTTCACAATAAATGCCACCACCGTTCACCAATGCACATAACACACACATTACCAGCATGGTGTAAACTTGCCTAAAGTATAGGTTTAAAAAAACTAAGCTTGTTGTGGCTTTTCATTTCTAGAAGTCAATGAAAACATTTAGATGCAGCCTTTCCAGATTTGCTGCTGGATGTTACATCATTGGCATGAGTCCGATTTACTGCACTTGAGCCAGAGAACTTATTGCTATGAATGTCTAAAACAAAGCTTTGTAAAATGGGAGGGATTGTATAGTAGACAAAATCATTCTTGCCATTGCTGGTAGAAAGTGAAATAGATTATGTACAAGCTAGCTTGTTTGGTTTCAGATATTACACAAAGTTATAGCAAGGATTTATCACCTTGTAGAATTGTATGGCATGCTTGACAGAGAACTGGAATCAACCTGCACGACAGGTGTACAAACATGCTTGAATCAAGTGCTGTAACTGTGTATTGTAACCTTTGAATGTCTTGATGTAGTGCCATTCAATGCTAAGTGTACTTTAGGTACTTATCCTTTATTCTTTACAACCTGCCTAAATAACTAAATTGCAAGGGGTACCTGCTTTGCTGATAAGTAGGCTTTTCAAAGGACGTTTGTCCCCTATACAAGGTCTCTTTTTTCCCTCAGCTCCCTTTAGTGGTGCCTGGTAGCAGAGATGTGGGAAGAGAAGATGTGAACACAATGCTTCCTAGCTGGACACCTCCTGTCTAAGGTGCTTGCTAGATAGTATAACAGGTATTGCAAGAGACTAATTTCTAGGAGAATAACATTTATTCTTTAACTTCTTGTTTGAGCTTACCTTGTATGCACTGTGACAGCCTGGAGCAGTGCCCTCTATTTATAGACATCGTACCTGACCTAATACACCTATTTACAGCTCACAGCAATGATATTTCATATTTCAGGGATGACCTGGGATGCAACTTGTGAAACCACAGTGAGTTACAGTTGCAATGCAAAAATCATTGTGCTTGTGATAGTGAGATACACAATGTAATTTTACTTACAGCAATAATCTTTTCTGTAAGAGAGAACACCTTCACTGAATGTTCTTGTCCCATGAAGTCAGATTTGCAAGCTTCAATGTGGTTGGTGATTGTCAGGAATTCCTCTACTTCATGCAATATGTGGTTATTAGGTCATTCCATATGTACTCAAATTCATAACATAAGTTCTTACATAGATTGACTCCTACATTGATTGCATTATTAATAATCAGTCCAGCTAAAAGTAATGTTTTAGGCAAAAATCAAGTCTGGTGTGATGTTTCCTATTGGCATCCTAGTTGAGAGACCTTTTTGAGTGTTTCCATCCATCCTGATTTTTAACTGTCCATTCAAATATTTCAGTTCCATTCTCCTAAAATAAATTAATATTCTAAAAATGCAATATTGGGAATGTGACAAACCACTGATGGCTATTGCAGACATGTGATGTTGGGAATAAGAGACCTCCATTTAAAAATATCTAGTATACCAAAAAAGATCTACCATCTACCAAAACCTCAATTACAAATTTTACAGGACTGGCCCTGCATCATAATTTCATGGTATTTTATTACTGGTATAAGAAATGTTCTCAGGTAAAGTACAATCCACAAAAGCCTTCCCAAAGCTATAGTTTACAGAGGTAATTAATTCAGTTTTGTATACATGTTCATGTGTACTTTTTTAGTACATGCATTATGTATTGTCTGGCATTAAATGTACAGCACTATTAGAATGTCATGTACTATAATGAATCTCCAATGACATTAATGACAGTTTGTCACATGAATTACTGCATTTCTAAGTTTAGCATCATGACTTTACTTTTACTTGGATTTTATTTTGAGTCCTGCATTTCACAAGACAGCCTATCATTAATTATGCATAATAAAGACAGCTGTGGAAGTATGGACCAAGATAAATGGTGGTCTGGGTTTCCTAGATTTTAAAAAATATGGTAACAGTACAATGTTAACCCACTCCTTTGACTGGGCCTTCAAAATAGGTTCAGTTATGTGAATATTTGTTTTAGCCCTCTATCCTTTGGGTTCCAAGGCAATGGTTATCTAGTCTGCAAGGTCATTTCATCAACATATAATCTGCATATGAAACTCCCTGGGAAAGTGACGCTTCTGGCCTTTTATTCCCACTTTAATTCTCTCAATGTCAATGTTACAAGTAAATTATGTAATTCTCCAATAAGATGCTGATGTTAATCATCAGCTACATCCCATAGTATTTTCCATAGAGAGTAAGGCAAGGTTAAAAACACAGTTTTTTTGAGGAGGGGTCTTATTGGGAAGATTTTCTTCCACTTTCTACCTTATAGACTCAACAGGAAGTCTGCAGTGATTAAAGTTCCTTCTCCATTTATCTTGGTGCCAACCCAGAGCTGTGTATTTACACGTATGTTTGTTCCCTGTAATACTGTTTTGCGTTTAGGTATACTTTTTTTGAACTCCATTGGGTAAACCTCATACCTTTCATTGTTAAAAATCGATAAGGATCAGTAAAAAAGTAAATTCTTGAACACATCCAACCCGAAATAAATGTTAGTAGCAACAAGTTTAAATAGCTTACTTTACCTCCATCATGGGTAAGGGCAACCCTAAAGTCCATATCTTCAACACTCAGCTTGAAGCCTGCAGGTGTGGAATGTTGACACTGAAAACATAATTTTACCTTTGGTGCCCCTCCTGGAGTTTACAAGGACCAGACTTTTGTTTGAGCCATAGACAAATCATTGACTCGCTAAATATATTAAGGTCCTTGATTCATATATATCAAAAATAACTTTGCATGAAGCACAAGGTTTTCTTTAATGGACAATCAATTCTAATATTTCAGTGCTACCCTGGTCCTGGTGCCTTTAGGTATCTATTAGCCTTGTATGTTCCTTGAAATACAGTAGTAAACTATTTTATGGTTGAGGCCATTATGAGAGATTTTATAAGGAAGCATTGCAATTTCTGAAAGCTCAATATTTTTTTTTTTAATTTTTAATTTACACTATAAAAAATATTTAGAGATTTAAGTTTTAGATGGACTAATATAAATTCTCTCTTTGCACATAGGGCATAAAACAAACCGTAAATAAACATTGTAAGATACTAAATTAAAATAACAATACATTTTTAGTATGTAATAATAATATTTTTTATTTCAGACGATGGGTACGGCTTTTGTTTGGTCGGGAATTCCCTCTGCAGGACCTGCTTGTCATTTGGGATGCTTTATTTGCTGACAGCATTACGTTAGAGCTGGTGGACTATGTGTTTGTAGCCATGCTTCTGTATATTAGGGATGCATGTAAGTATCACACAACTTTGTGTTTACAATCATATAGATTTAATTGCACAAAATTAGTATAAAATTTTTCTGTCAACTTTAGGACAGGCTCATCAGGTAAGGGCCCCATGACAAATGTGTATATAAGAGTTATATTTCTATATACTATACGAGACCTAAAGCTCTTTAAGTCAGCTTATATGGAGATGTTCTTCATCCTAATACCATATGACCTGCAGTAGTATATTATAGCATTTAATTCCTGCCATTCTAACCAGTAGGTTTTTCTGTTAAAATCTACCAAAATACAGCATGAGTTTTATGTTTTTACTATACCAATCATGTCTTTATGATAAATTACTGCTTGTGTTTTCTGCTGTTTAAACAGCATATATATTTGTTCTATGTTAGACCTGCAGAAATCCTTTCTAAATTAAATATACCTTTTTCTCTATACCTCATTATTCATGTATTTTTATTTCAACGTCATCCCTACAAGCAGGAAATATCTCAGAAATGGGATATCACAGGGAGAAAGTAATCATGTTTCAGAGAAGAACAGATACCATTATCTGGAGTTCAGGTTCACTTTAAAGGACATCTTTAACCAAAGTTGTAGTGAGAAATCAATACATTTTACATTTTTTCAGTAAAATCATTAAAGAATACCTTTTAATTGGAATTTTCCAGTGAACGGTTTCAAATGGCACTTCTTGTTGTGTCTCTGGGTCTGATTTATGAAAGCTCTCCAAAACTGAAGAGAATACAATTGCATCAGTGAAGCTCGGTGACACAGCAAACCTGGAATGGACCTGGTCCAGGATTGAAAACATTTGCTAACAAATAGAACATTAGTTTTAAGAAATCCATTCCAGGTTTGCGTGATCATCCAGCTTCACTGATAAAAGTGTATCCTCTTCAGTTTTGGAGAGCTTTGATAAATCAGGCTCTCTGTGACAAAATAATAAAGGAATTTCTCGTCTCAGGGACACAGAGGTGGACAATCAAGTAGTGACACCGTGAGATGCAAATCAAGCTGCCTCTGACTTTCTTTGGAGTGTTTTTCCTGCGTATGTAATCATGGGCAGCAAACCAAGACAGATGTGCAAAGTTCTAAACAAATTGATCACTAAAGATGAGACACAACTTTACTGAACAGATGTACAGATAAGAAGTGGTCAGAGGCACGTTTTTTATCTTGCACAAAAGCTTAATTATTTTCACTTTATAGATATGTTTTGTGTGAGAGTTTCAGGAATGATCCCTGTGCAGACTGCTCAGCAATCTTCTATAGAGAGGGGAGGATAAGTTGGAGATGCCCCACTGGGGGGAATAAAGCAGTCCTCATTAGTGGTCGCTTTTTTAGTAATATGGCACCGCAGATCGCTAAACGATGTTGTGGGACACCTGTACTGAAGCTAGATTCATTTTGTCACAGAGCTACTTAAGAGCAGGAATGAATTTATGACTCGGGCTTTAACTGTGTAGTAAATCTGTCACACAATCTGTCTCTCTGCTGCTGCTTAGCATTTCCTTGCATGCAACAAAATTAATAAATATCTCCCACAGTGAGGATAAATCAAAAATCTGCAGAAATAGAGGGGAATCTTTTGATGCTTGTTCCCTATAAAACTATCTAAAAGGGAATGTTTACCACATTGGAAAGATATCCTCTCACTTCCTGTTGAGTCTACAGAACAGGAAATGCCTCTAATTGACACAGATGACAAAAAAATATGCTGACCATGCCTCTGACCCTCCCATACTCTATCCAAAATGTACAAAATGGTTTTGGATATAGATTTGGAAATTTCCTAATTTGATTTATTTATATACTTTACTATATAATTTGGTCTGGGATGACAGGTGATAAAATCAGCAAGCAAGTATTGTTTAGATTATAAATACAATATTCCAGCTGCCATATTTTCAGGTTAGCGAATTAAAATAATGTCATTTTTTGACATATGTAACAGAATAGGCTAAAGTTGCCCATATCAGATCTGTGGAATTTTCCAAATTATAAGGGTAAGTATTTTAGCACTGTTTTTGGAGCGGTGATACTTTTTTGTGGTTGTTCATGACAACAGTAGAACAGCCATTAGTAATGAGCACCACCTGCTGGACATCAGGGAAAACACATCCAGCATAAAATTACCTGCTCACATCTTTCTTCTGGTTTAGCCGAAATTTTAGTTTTCATATAATGATGTAGTGGTTTACCATGATGTGAAGCACTATGAGCCCATTTCCTAAACCCACAAATCAGATCATAGATAGGACTGCTTGGAGATTGCCGTTACCTCCTAAAGATGCTGCAGTCCTTGTTTGATGAATCGCTGTACACTTACATTTAAATAGGGATATACAATTGTGGCATTGATGAAAACAGGTTTTTGTAAGTAATGGCACCTTGATGGATCACAGGGAATACTCAAGGTTTTATACATAAAAGTTTAAAAATACACCACAGTGCATTTAAATAAACATTAATATAGAATTATGTTTAGCACACATTCTGCCTTTTCTCTTGCTGTCCACTTTGTACCTGTGCAAGGAACTGATCACTGCATTCGATAGAACGCAATCTGAGTCAGATTCATTTCTAAGGATAGTTCTATCGATCAAAATCAATCTTTGGCCAACACTGTATATCAGACTAATGTCATATTTTAGTTTTAAAGGAGGTTACTCTTAAATACCAATGTTGAGGCGTCATAGTTAGGAACAGATTGGTTTTCATTGCTCCCAAGATTTAATTCATGAGGCCTGATTTAAAAAGCTCTCCAAGGCTAGAGAGGATACACTTTCATCAGTGAAGCTGGGTGACCCAGCAAACTTGGAATGGATGCTAGCAATTATTTTGAATGATAGACTAGGTCCATTCCAGGTTTTCCGGATCACCCAGCTTCACTGATGAAAGTGGATCCTCTCCAGCCTTGAAGAGATTTTATAAATCGGCCCAATCTCATGATTTCAGGTGATCATGGTGAAAACCTGGTGATCTAATTGTGGATTTCATGTTTCCTGATTCTAGGCTAGTTCTAGGCTACTATCCTTTCGTAAGGCTGAAGGTTTAAAATTTCTTTTCTCAAAAAGATAGAGGCCTAAACTATAGAGAAACATATAGCGCCCTATTTTACCTCTTGATTAAAATGGCATGGTTTCTTAGTTTAAAACTATATTATCCGTAATGACTTAGTCTTCTCCTTAAACTTAACAATCATTGGGCTAAATTTTTAAAGCTCTCCAAAGTTGGAGTGGATACACTTTCACCAGTGAACCTGGGTGATCCAGCAAACCTTGAATGGATTTTGTTAATTTGTTAGCAAATGTTTTCAATCCTGGACCAGATCCATTTCAAGTTTTTGTTTCACCCAGGTTAACTGAGTGTATCCTCCCCAGCCTTGGAAAGCTTTGATAAGTCATGCCCATTGTCTTGTCCTGCTATATCTCAAGGTACTGGACAGCATACATTTATTGGCTCATTTAATATAGGTACTGGATACTTCTATCTATTCTTTGTTATGCCATGCACACCAGGGCCTATCCTAATCATTAACATCAGCCAATGTGTATAGCCATCAAAGTCACTATAAGCAAAAAGAGCTTTGTGATTGGAGGACTTTGACGGGTCACATGACCAGTGCCTACTACTTTGCAGCTTTGTGTTGTTCCGCGCCAGGTCCTAAAGCTGGTATAGTACAGAGCACATTTGTAAAAACTCTTTTATTTATTTTGGGTTCAACTATCCATAGCGCTGCTTTTAGTACATTATGTTTTTCAAAGCAAGTAATAAGTAACTTTTCTTCAGCTTTAAAAGACAAAGCACTATCAGAAAGTAAGCTTGTTTTCAGTATGCTAGCAGATAGTATTGTTGCAGGCAGTCAATATGGTATACTAAACAAGCATCATTAATAGACTTTGCTTTGACAGCCACAGCAGATGGATTGCTTGCATTTCGATTGGAGAAAAAAAATGCAGTTTTCATAGACCTGCCTTGAATGATGGGTTTAGTAATTGCCCTTGTAAAATGTATGAATTTGGAAAAGAAAATAAGAATAGGGAAAAAAAGCTGTGCTTAAGACAAAAGTAACAAATTAAATACAGGTATTGTTTTTTTGTCAAACGGGAAATAAATTACTTTGAAAAGGTTAGTTAGACTCTGACAGTGTTTGTTTTTTTGTTTTTTTAATTTTGCAATGTTTAGTGCAATGTTCAATAGTATAGGAGTTTAATGAAACAATACAGGGCAAGTCAAGCAATTCTTATAATTGTTTTAAAACCACGTACTAGTAACCTAAGTTGAATTGTGTATATATTTATTATAAAAGTATAAGATTTGTACATTTGATTTACAATTTGCTCTTTCCAGCTCTTTCTTTATACTTTAAAGGGCCCTACTTTGAATTTTTAACCCACTATATCCATTGATTTCAGTCTGTCTTCCAACATTTACCCCCTTACAGTTATCCTGAAAATGTTACACCACCTCTGCTTTTTTTTAGCCTGATCACCACTTAATTTGTAAGACTAGGTTAGAATATAGGTATCTAGATATAGAATCTCTGTTACCACTTCTTTGGTGACTAAGACCACCTTGATTGTAATTTAATGAGAGGTAAATATATCTTCCATTCGGTCTCAAAAGGATACAGGTAAAGCATAAAGTAAAACAGTTTATACTGATAGTTGGTATATTCTCTACTAAGATCATCTAGATCCATCCATGAAAGTAATCACTTATTTTAATTAGACCTGTGAGTAAAGAAATGTAAGGAAAGGGGGTGGTAAACTAGATATCTCTAAAAAGATATTGATTAAAAGAAAATAAAAATGATGATTTAAAAAGAGTTATACTTTAATTATAAATAATAAACTATCATAGCCAATATGAAAAGCCAACTCTTAGATGACTTGTGATGAGATGGAAAAAATAATTCACCAGAAAATTTATAAGGGAAATCCCAGAAAGGCATGGGGACAACGAAAGAAGAAATGCAGTAATGTTGAGAAAGAAGGCTCAGGATAGGTAGGGGCCAGGGCTTTAAATGGCTGTGGGAGAAATTTTGTTGGACTTTTGCTTGGTGATAACATTACTCTTTTATGCCTAAAGAAAATGCTTTGCTCTTCTTCCAAATGGTTGTTTTGTTATAAGTTGGTATCATTTCTTTACTTCTAGTAATCTCCAGCAACTATCAGACGTGTCTGGGCCTTCTGATGCATTACCCACCTATCGGTGACGTACATTCCCTTATTCTCAAGGCTCTTTTTCTCAGAGACCCAAAGGTACGTTAATTCTACAAGCCTGTTTTCTTCAATGCCTAATGCACATCCACAATTATACTATCAAAGTGTGCAAATGTGTTTTAGACGGAAAGCTTACTTGGCAGCTAGCAATAGACATTAGCATAAAGTTTTGGGACCTCATGGAGAGATTACGTCTGGAGGCTGTCATCTACTATCTGTAATGACAGTGGTACATATCATTAATCACAGAGGGTGCATTTAGAAGGGGGGAAACTTAAAGGATGTTTTAGATCTGTATTATTTGTGCACTGTACAGCAACAAGTACACCAGAAGTTTCTAATGCAAGCAATAAATCTGGGGTAAATGATTGTTCACATAGTGATGATTAGAAATTTTGAAGTTTTTCTTTTGGAGCAACTTAAAAATTTATGACAATCTGCCATTCCTGTTGTCAGTAACATACATAAACAATCATGAACTAGGTCTTTTAAATTCGTCCTTAATATCAAGTAGCAATCATGTAGACGTCAGCGAATCCCATTCTTGTCTGAAGATGAATTATCAAATGACCAATCTCTCCAAATTGTATGACTGTGCTTTTGGCTAATTTTAAGCATAGACACAAATGGATTAATTTGCTATGAATGAGTTATTTTAATTCCACTTGTTGTTTTTATTTCAGAATAATTTTAACCTAAAATGTTTAGTTCACACCAGAAATATTCCAAAATATCACACTGGAGTGGTATTTTGTCACAAGCTATGGGTATTTACTGTAAAGCTCAAATCATCTAAACTAAAATTTCAGTGGCTTCCCCTACTACTCAACAATGATATATATAGATAGCACTATTATTTTTCAATATTGTTTTGCGTAACTGATGGAACATATCTCTCATATGAACTCATAAGCTGTCACATGAAAATTACTGTTGTACGTTTTGATTGTTTTCTCACTGTTCTTGTGTTATCTACACCTTAAAAATCTAAAATAAAATGGGTCTAAGTGTAGCACAAATTAAAACCATGTTATGACTGGACTTGTACTTTAAGCATTGAAAGTTCTATTTTCTTGTTGTTATCCTGCTTTATGAAGTAGTATTTTTTCGCGTCTTGGAGTGCTCTTTTTTCTATCCTCCCCAAAAGATCATTTAGTAAACAGATTTTATTGGGAACTGTTGAAAGGTTAGTCTACGGTGTCTTAAGTCCTGACGCGTTTTTCCTTAATGGCTTTTTCGGGGGAGGTAAAGATGCAAGCTATTGCTATAATAATAATTGCGACAAGTGAATTCTGTCTAGCGTTTTTGGGCATCCGGTTTTCTCTTGATTCTCCCATTAACCAATTGCTCACGTCTCCACCCATATATGGACCTTTTTGTAATTATATCTATGCTTTGTAATAGGTGATTTATGTCTAGCAACTGAAAAAATTAAATTAAATTTGCCAAAAAACCCTCTACCTATTTTTACTCTTCCATTGTTGACACTAGGGGTTCACAACTAAAAACAGAAGACTGAACCACCTATGGGGCTCCCTCAACAATAATAGTCTACCCATTACTCAAGTTTCAGGGTTTTTTTTTTTTTGGAGATGCTGCAGATTTTAACCCCTTGACAATCAGTTTAGTGAGATCTTAGGGTCTGCACATTTATGAGGGGGTTTCACTATCCTCCTTGTGGTTTAAGTTTATTTTACATCATTATGAATAAGTAACTAAGGCATACTTAGCTGAGCCTAAACACTCAAAATACCCAAGTGGAAAGTAACAGTCATTGTGAAGAAAATATCTTGTTGTTGTACCCAATACCTATATAAGGCAGAGCCTGACCCAACACACCATACCACACCCATAATCATTGCATTTTGGATCCAATTTAGGTGCATTTAAATGTTTCCATCAATGACCACTCATCTCTGCTCTTAGAACACCAAGGATAAATGAGTGCAAAGGCACAGGGAGGTCAGGGAAAGACTCAATAATTAATATTACCTTTGTTTATCTATAAAAATGGTTCCCTCACATTATATTAGTGGACAGTTTTAGATTAATGAGCACAAAACATTATTTGTTATGGATAAAACCACTTCAGCCAAAAAGATGCACTGTGTCTTATGCAGGTTCCTCCACCCCATTTTAGTTATTATACCACAAAAATAAAAGATTACATGCCACATAATCCTGCTGTACATTGTCTGTTCATTGTGCTGGTCAATTTAGTTCTTCCCCATTACTTGTACAAGCCACAAATACAAGCTCTATACAGGTAAAATGGAAGACCTGACGGGTCTGTAGACCATGCTTCATCTAAGATCTGATTTTTAGTATAATGTCTAAAGAAGTGGAAGGGTATGCAAGTGAGCTTTAGGGATTTTTTATAAAACTGTACACTTGAACTTTTCTTATTACCAAGAAATGAAATACTATATTTGAATGTTTGCAATATACAACAATTCTACTTTTTTTTTTTTTTCTTCTGTTATGAATTATCTCCCCCATATATATGTGTGCTCTAGTATACTATGTTTGAGTAAAGTGCAGTGTAGTGTATATCCCAAGGCTAATTTTAATTTCCAGTATGGCCATGCCTGTGAAAAATTGTATTAAGATGACGGTAAGGGGTTAATATTTTTTATTTTCCACACCATGTACATTTTCTTGATTTTTATCTGCTGTGGCCAAGCTGTCCAGTGAAAGTGACATTGATAGGGGTTTGGATGCACTATAACACTGCCAGGGGTGCTTACAAGGGTTACCTTTTGTTCACATGTTTTAAACTTGTTTTGTGGCAACAGTGACATTTATGAATGAAGACAGGTAAAAAAATTAATAGCACAATAACTGTGACTGCAACTAGTCAATCACCCCAGGCTGTGCTTAGTCTGTCACAACCCCTGTCACTTTGGTTGGACAGCTTGGTCTGCTGTAAATGTGGAAAAAAACAGCAAAGCATGTAAAAAAAAGAAAAGACTAATAATATTGAATACTATAAATATTTGTATTCGCAATCTACAGTTTTTGGTTATACTATAAGTTTCATGATGGTGGTCCAATAGGTGTATACAAGGACATTAGGAGACATCTATAGATGTTTAGATGCTTTCCACTCTCCATAGTTTAGTATTGTGATCTTTATATGACCTCCTTGGTGTTTACTAGCTTACTTCGTTACAAGAGAAAAACTTAAAACCCAATTAGAAACAAAAAGTCATAGAGGATGTGAACATATTGTTTTCTCTAAATAGCCAGATGTTCCTTTGAGTCCTGGAGGCAGTAAGGCCTAAGAAATAAAAGGTTTGAAACTATTGTTTTAAGTTAACGGTGAATTTTGAAAATCTGCCTGTTCCCTTTAGCAAATAAAATTCTAATACAGCACCATAAGCATAGTAATATTTTGTTGCTGCACATCCATATCCCGCTTTCATTGATTTTAAAAGTGTTAACCTTATCACAATGAGTAATACCTACTGCATTGCTAAATTTGTGTAACAAGCATTAACATTTTAAATTAGCAACTAAGAACAAAACAAGTGCTTTCCTTTAATTTTATGACCATTTATGTCTATAAAGATAGCCAGAAGTGAGTTTAGCAGTAAATGTTTCTATCATAAATTGTGTTCACTGATGGTTTCAATGTAACCCTTTAAGTTCCATGTTTTTGATGCTATAGAATTAGATATCCTTGCTTTTGTTTTCAGGAATTCATGAAGCCTATCCATCGTATTCAACAGTGTTCCACTTTCTAAATTCATTGCTTGGACAAAAATATTAGTAAATTAATGTTCAAAGTGGTCATACAGATGATTTGTGACTAGTTAATAACAATCGTAAGGAAGCTATTATAACACACACAGTTGACTTGGGCACATCTTGCGCTCAACTACAAAGTTATTGAGTGAAAATACAATCTATCAGTTAAAATGTGGGCGATCTATTAAAAATGATTACTTAATCTGAATTTCCACAGATATTAATATGCCTATTTTAGTTGATCAGAAGGGATTAACAAATCATTTGAGAGCTCACTAAATTGATCAAATGCAGGATCTTCATTATAAATCATTTTTTTTTCTACTTGATCATTTTAGTCATGTTAAATGATTGATTGTATGACCATATCTTGTGACCAATTTAAGGGCAGGTTCACACCTGACTTGGGATTAAGCAATCCCAGGTGGCCTCCCATGGCTGGCACCTTGCCAGCCACTGGAACAATTTCACCGCAGCGCTGGTTCTTAAAGAACCAACATCTGAACATTTGACAGCTGGCGGCAGTGAGCAGTTCTAGTAGACTTTTGAAGGACCTCAACATGATCCATCACCTGTCAATATAATTGGACAGCATGCAAATATGGAAAATAATTTATTTACCAAAAAAAAGGATTAATATATTGAATATTAAAATTATATGTAATAACCACATATAAAAGTCAGAATAAAAATATTTTTTACAATAGTGTTTAAAGTGTAAGGGCAAAATTTAAAAAAAAAATTCAATATGCTTCTGCCATATATGTACATTTCCTATTTTGTATCCATTTAATGGCATGGAAGTATAGAAAAACTGTACAGCATTTATGTAGATTGAATGGTGTCAGCCCTGCTCAGTTTTTCTTGTTAAGGAAATCGCATCTATCCTCTCTCAGATTTCCACAATTTAAGGATAATTATTTTGTAGTCCCAAATTAAGGACTGCAGGGTTTAGTTTATTCTCATTGATAGAACCTTGGAAGTGAACACTTGTCACAGGTCAGCTGTGAATTTATGACATGATCAACGGGTACGTTTTAGCTCAGCAAACAGATTTAACAAGAGTTTTATATTTAACAGAGCAAAACATAACAGTCAAATAGAATAAACGTGAAGCTGCTTTGGTCTCTGGGGTATAATGTACGCACAGATGTGGGGGCATTAAATATTTTTTTCTTCCTCAACTGGCAGGTCCCAAGCCTATTCTTAGTACACCCTCACAGTGTTACCATGTCACTTGTTTATATTGACTGATTCAATGCATTAGGCTGCCCCTGCATACCTTTTATTTTATTGCAGGCATCAATATAAGGGGCGACAGTGCCACTGTATGCAAATACAAGGAACATAGATGCTTAAATGGTGGTGGCAAAAGCAGAAGTGAAAGAAAGTTCTCCAGATGTACAGAAAATGAGGAAGCTGAAACAATAATTAGAAAAGGAAAACTAACATTACACAACAGGAGATGTTAAATGTGACATTTTAAGGTCACATAAAAATATAAATTGCTAAACAAGCTAAAAAATAAAGGCTGAACTACACGGAAGAAAAACATACTTAATACATCTTTGGAATACATGTACATTTTCCATGTTCCCCTGAAACATTTTACAACAAGTACAGAAAATAAATGTTGAGTGAAATATAGTATACTTTGACATTACAACACAGCTTAAAATCATAAGGTACATGGTATCAGCCCTGCCTACTTGATTCCTGATGTATTACAAAGAATTTAGACATCTCTTAGAGCCCTCCCCTCCTCCTTACTCCATAACTCCTCCATGTGTACTGGCAAAGAGAGCACTGAAAGTTCAAAATATTTCTGACTTAACCAATAGGTATTTTTTGCACTTTTAATAAGAAAAAATAAAGTTTTATTGTGTGTATATGCTGAACAATTTAAATTAGAACTGCCTCCCATAACACATATTTAACTAGTTAATACAAATATAACATTTTTATTACTCCTGTTTAAATAAAAAAAAATCAACCATTAATGTCAGTTTACTTCCAAATGTACAAGACTTAGTTCTTTACTTTTACTTTTATTTTAATAGACATTAAAGTGGACTTAAAGGTTTTAAGTAAGGTTTTACTGCCTTTCCGCCATTATATCCCCTGTAGCAGACAGAAAAACAGGATGCCAAATTCAGGGGGTATTTGGCATCATGAACCTCAAAATTCCCTGGAAAGGGGATTGAAGGGCCTGGATAGGGTCTTAAGTATTTGTGTAGCTGCAAAGTTGTGCAATTGTATGGGATCCAGGCCCAGAGTGTCCTGGAAGGAATGGGTGGGCCAAGCACTCTATCCTAGGCCAGAAATTGGTGATGACTCTGGTGCACCTGCTATTTAATGATAAAAAGGCACAGGCCTTTGAGTCAAGGGAAGTTGGAGCCTGAGGCCAGGTGGCTCAGGAGGACAGGCTATGTGCAGCCTGTGAGCAGGGGGAAAATCTCCCAAATTTTAGGTCTGTGAGGCCCACAGAGTGACCAGGAGGCAAAATTTTGCAGCTACACAATTAGTTACGGTCCTATCACTCATGGCAGTAAGTCGTCCATATCCCTGCACATGCACAGAATCAGTTTGGTGTTCAGTCTTCCATGAACACCAGGGGTGTAGTTGTAAAAAAAAGAAGAGGGGGGCACAGTACTATCCATGGCGAGCATGCGCATCATTGTTATGTAAACACCTCATTCCTGAAAAAAGTGAGTGCACAGTGAGCCAAGGCGTGCCCGCCCCACTACACCCCTGATGAACACACTCAGTGATTGACACTGAATTTATTACATATCAGGGAATTGCTTAATTTTCTCTGATTAGGACAGAATCAAGAAGCAGTTTATAAATATTTGTTTATAAATAGGAAAGGGAATGGTTTCAGGTACACTTTAATAAGTTGTGTTGTCAATGACACCATTAAATTAATTGATCCAGACCTTTTTGTTAAAACAACTTTTATTTAGGGTATTTTAAAAGGCGAGGACAAAGTGTGCTATCTCAAGAATGCAACTAACCAAGCATACTCAAAAACCACAAAAGCTAGAGACCAATGTCCTCAGAAGTACTGGACCAATATAAAAAGTATGGCGTTTAGTAAACACACAACTGGTGAGCCAGCATGTTCCTGGCTGTTGCTCTTCTAGGTTTTGCCCTCTTTTTCAGAGCTGATTAGCTCTGTCTAGTGGAATATTTATTTACACATTAGATAAATGCGCAATGAGAAAAGAACCAATCTGCTGTGCTTCTAAGGATTTAATACAGCATGCACCTTTGACAAAGCATTATGGATTTCCAAAAAAGAATGATTTTATTTTTTTTTATCGGACTTTCTTTTTCTAAATAAATGTGTGTACAAAGATAAGTTTGGCCAATTAAACTGTGTGTGTAACCTGAACTTTATTTTTTTTAGCATTGCAGCTTAGGGTGGCCTAGTATGTAAAATAGAGTTCTAGCTATAGGTACAGCATACATATTATCCTGCATATTGCCATATTTTATATTAACCTGCCTAAAAAATTTTTCAATTTTTTTTTTCTTATAACAGTTTATTTAGACATCTTTAGTATCTGGAAAATTATTTTCTTGTTTAGTAATAAAACCACATGGTGTGCTACAGTGTTATTCATCGTTATTGTGACCATTGGTGTTAGCAATGTCATGACCTTTAATAAGAGCCAGGGTTTTTTATTGATTTTCTATAAGGTCATTGATTAAATATTTATTCCATTGGAATAAATGGCTCAACCTATTATTATTTTCCTCCTTCCAATTATTCCTTTTTCTCCCACACATGCTACTAGGCCACTTTCCAGTGTACTGGGCTGTGTAGTTGTGGTAATCCTCCATTGTGATGGGATTATCACAACTCAAAACAACTGGCTGCAGAGCTAGGTTGGGAGATAAAGGGATTCAAAGTACAGAAAAAAAGCAATAAGCAATAATTAGGAAAATTATAAGTGCTGCATGCCAGATTATATCAAAACCCCTGATAAATTAAAATGAACATTAGGTGTGTGTGTGTATATATATATATATATATACACACACATATTAGGGCTGTTTAACAGGGCAAAAGTAGCGTGGAACTCTTCATGCTGTACTTAAATCCATTTTATTATGATACATGATAATACATGAACTGGTATATAGAATATATTGTCTATTTTTCAATTACATCAGTGCATAGACCAGATGTGTCAGAATTCCTATCATGCTAATGGCAATTTCATGCTGTGTCACAAAGAACACATTGTCTTAGTTTCAATCAACTGGATTATTTTATCTAGAACCAATGTTACACCTTCTAGTGAATTCTGCATATGAATATACAGTATACTCTCTTTGGCTTGTGACATAGGACTTGGCTTGAAGGCTAGAATTTGGCTGTTACAGAGGGCAGAGTATAGAAGGTCTTCTTACTGGGCCATTAGGAGCTGTAAAAACATGACAGGTATGAAAGTTCTCTGTTCCTCCTTAGAATGTAAAGATCTGCTTCAACCATTTTAGCATTATCTATTTATTAGGGCCAGTTCACACTGGCATTAGGTATCAGCACATTTATAACATATCAAATGCAGACGCCTCTGAAAAACTTTTACAACAGGAGTCAAGTGGTGTACACAAAAATGCCAAACATTTCTGTAGCATCCAAATTAAATCACAGCGATGTGAAATACCCCAAAAAACTTGCTTAGAATAGAGTACCAAGGCTCCTTTTAGACTTACAGTAAACTTCAGCATTGTACCACTCATATACGCTCTCCCATTCAACTGTATGGGAGTGATTGGAAACCACTTTGTGCCAGTGTAAGCATGTAGTTGGGTTTGGATTGATTGCTTTGGGGTTATGGAATGGTTTCTGGAAGCAACATGTTTCTTCTGTCTGTGCTGTTGCCGTTCCTCCTCTGGAGAAAACTGTACAGCCACCGCAAACACAAGAGCAACACATGCAAACATGTTGACCTGCGGTGCAGTTTGCCTCTCCTAGAGGCATTGCAGCACTTTACTATGTGCCTAACTGTTCTGTTTTTGTCCACAAATTTAAAAGACCTTAAGCATTCAGATAAAATAAAAACCTTTAGAAAGCATCTTAAATGCTCCCCAAACACTTACTGGTAATGTCTGTGTGTAAACAGTGTGTGTAACTTTGAACGTTTTGTGACTTACACAATTATGTCTTCTATCTGAACCAAGTTTGTATGCGGCTTTAGCATCTTGAAAATGAAAGGTACATCTTCTATTTTAACTGATGCAAGCAGGACTTTTGCAAATACTATAGATCATTTCCATACATTATTCAAATAGGGCATGCAAAAATTTCCTTATTAAGGTAAATAACCTGTTTTTAATTCTATCAGTTTCTAAATTATTTTCCTACCATGTTCCTAAAGTCAGCCAGTTTGGCTAATTACCTGCAAGTTGTGTCAGAGTTCCTAAACCCATGTTGCCCTTATGTGCCAGAGCTACCAGTATTTTATTTTTGGCTGCTAGGTACCTGCCATTAACACTATGAATATAAAAAAATCAAAATATTTCCTTGTTTATCATTTCCTTAAAAAAGTATTTCAATATTTTTTTTGAACTAGAGATAGGTGAGTTAAATTAGCCCAGAGCTGTAGAATGCAATATAATGTTGTTCTTGTTTTCCTCTGAAAACTTTAGCAATTTGGGTAGGAATTAGCAGAGATATAAATGATATATAATAACAGAGAGAATTGGATGCACGCTTTAACATCAGATAGATGGCACTGGCACAGCTCTGCGAGGTGCTTCTCCATTGACCATCTTCAGCTTCAACAGCAACCGGAAAATAAAAGGCTAAATTAGCATTTTCATTTAGAAATATCACAGGCTTTGCAAGAATTAAGATGGATCTACCATCACAAAGGAGACCAAGGAGAGTACTTCTACAAGCTGTCTTTTTCCGAAATATTTGTTTAAATAAGGCTAATTTAGTTAATCCTTAGCAGTTTTGCGGTAATTGCAGTTCTATCGGGCTGTTTGTTCCAGGTTTAAAATACTGCAGAATTTTACAATCCAAAAACTGAAGGAAAAAAATCTGTTTCCTTGGCATGGGAGAGACAGTTTTTTTCCTGACAGCTTCACTTTGCATATACTGTTAACTATCGCCATGTATCTTCATCACCCGCATGTGCTCAGACAATTTGGTTTTAGTTATGATCCACTAAATCCCTTTTAGTGGCTGAGGTTTGGCCCACCTGTCTCCTCTACAACACCTGCAACATATGTTTGCGTAACCCTAATATACATTTCCTTTTTGGGCCTATGAATTTCCCCCTGAGCTTTCTGCTTATAAACAGCTGAGTCATTATGGCTTCTTGTCCCCTGGCAATGAGGTAATAGCACAATCTCTGAGCGAAGAGTGCCGTTTTTCACCGAGCCGCATTTTTTTCATGATATAAATTTGGCTAAGAACGTATAGCATTGTAACTCTCAGTTGTTCCCTTTTTTGTTGTTGATAACAAAACCTAATACATTAACCAAACTAAGATTACTTTTATTTTTATTTGCATCTTTGCAACTTTTGTACTGCAGCAAAAAAAAAAGATTTGCTTTGTGTTGTCAGGGCATAGGAGTTGTGCTTGAAATTTTTAAAGCCTACTTTCAGTTTGTATATTCTGTATGTATATATCTTGTGTGTTTGGCTATAGACAGATTTATATTTCCATACATCATTTTAGATATCTTATTTCAGCTTGTGTTTAAAAGCAAGGTGCAGATGTCGTGATGACGTGATTTCTGAATCCGGTTATACATCCCACAAGGTCTGCTGATTTGCTACTGAAGTTTATTAGAGACTCATATTGCAATGCATTCCTAAAATAGTATGTTTTAAATATATCCGTATGTAAAATATTCTAAAGCGACATGCATGCCCCCCAACTATCCCTGATTTGGAGAAATGGTCCTCTGTTCTCCTAAGTTGTCACTATGTAGATCTATGTGCAGATCTGAGTGTGTATCGATGAAAAAATGCAATACTTAACTATCAAAAGTGTTACACTACACTAACTTCAGAAGTAATGTTACTATATAAAAGCAGTATAAATGACTATTAGTGAGGGAAATAGCATGTCTGGGTTTAACAATTATTTTTTTGCTTATTTTTTCTTCATGGTTCCTGTAGATAGGGGCATAGGAGGGGGTATGTCCTTTGGCTACACATTTTGTCCTAAAGGATGTCCCTTTTCCCTATATGAGAAGTGTGGGAGATATAGGCATGAGACAGATATCCTGATTTGTAGACATTAGGCCGGGGGTCGGCAACCTGCGGCTCTTTGGATGGGAAGCTGCGGCTCTTTCTCTCATCCTATGTGAAACTACCGTATTTTTTGCCGTATAAGACACACTTTTTCTTCCCCAAAACTGGGGAGGAAAAGTTAGTGCGTCCTATACGACAAATG